>NW_011888948.1:3134915-3138432 GCF_000151845.1 Pteropus vampyrus
TCAGTTAGTCCCAGACAAGAAGAAGCTGAAAAGGTCTATCACCACCAAATCAGTATTACAAGAAATGTTAAAGGGATTTCTTTAAGAAGGAAAAATTTAAAATGTGAGTAAGAAAATATCACAAAGAAAAAAAATTCTCAATAACAAAGGTAAACATAATAAAAGTAGTAGATCAACTAACAATAGAGCTAGTACAAAGGTTAAAAGAAAAAGTAGGAAGATCAGGTGTAATTACAAATTAAAGGATACATACACACACGCACGTATACATGCACAAAAGAAGTAAAAAACAATGACAACATAAACACAAAGAGGGTGAGTAAAAATGGTAGTGATTCTAGAATGTGTTCAAACTTAGGTGACTATCAACTTAAAATAGACTGCTGTAAACATAGCTTGGTATACAAAAGCACATGGTAACCACAAGCCAAAAATCTACATACAAGAAATAAAGAGACAAGAATCCAAACACAACACTCCAGAAAGTCATCAACATATAAGCGAGCAAGAGAATAAGAAACAGAGAAATACAAAAATAGAAAACAATTAATAAAATGGCAATAACTATATATCTATCAATAATTACTTTAAGTGTTAATGTATTAAATGTTCCAATCAAAAGATGAATGGATAAAGAAGTGGTACATATATACAATAGAATATTACTTGGTCATAAAAAATAATCAAATCTTACCATTTGCAAAAACATAGATGGACTTAGAGGGTATTAGGCTAAGTGAAATAAGTCAAAGACAAATACCTTATGATTTCACTTATATGTGGAATCTAAAAAACAAAATAAACAAACAAAATAAAAACAAACTCATAGATACAGAGAACATATTGATGGTTGTCAGATAGGAGGGAGTTGGAAGGATGGGTGAAAAAACTGAAAAAATTAAGAAATACAAACTGGTAGTTACAAAATAATCACAGGATGTAAAAGTACAGCTTAGGGAATTCAGTCGATAAAATTGTAATTACTATATATGGTATCAGGTGGGTACAAGACTTAGGAAGATCACTTTATAAGTTATATAAATATCTAACCATTATACTGTACATCTGAAACTAATATAATTTTAAATGTCAACTGTAATCAAAAAATATAAAAATTTTGTCTTAATTCAGTTGGGCTGGTGATACTGTATCCATTATTTAGGCACCTAGAGAAAAGTTATTTTAATATTTATCTTTCAGCAGCAAAGGAATTCTTTATAAAAATGCAATGTCCAGCAGCAATCACTGCTGAGAAGAAACAAATAAAACCTAAGATATGAAAATGTGTCATATATCACGAGACTAGTAAAGTTCAGTATTAAGATTACTACATTTTTCATTTTCAAACAAAAATTGTGTCTTGTGATTTCATTTATGGTCACTGTATTTTCTTATTATTCTATTTGTCATCTATGGACAGTACTTTTCAAATGTTTTGGTGCCAATGGCAGTAGCCACACCTCATTTCTACTTTTCCTCCCTTGTTCCTGACTCTTTGCCTACTTGTCATTTCCACCCTGACTTCCAGCCCAGCTGCCCACCTTCTGTTCCTCTCCATAATATTCTTTTACCATTGGCGCACACGTAATGGGTGAGCTTCCAAATTTCTCATCCTCATTTAGAAATAAGAATTTTTTTTTAATTAACATTCTCAATCCCAACTTTACTGCTCTGTATGTATCCTTCAGTAAGTTATTTAGCCTTTCTAAGCTTCAATATCTTCCACCCCAATTTAAATTGTATAGATAGTACATGAGTTTTGAAATAAAAATTACTGAATTATTGCTACCAGACTGATAGATTTAGCTCCTTAAAAAAATTTAACTATTTTTCATAAGAATATTACAAACAAAATTAAAAGCAAACATAAGTTAGGTAAAAAAAAAAACTAAATATATTTGACAAAAATTTTGTATTTGAATATATAAAGAATTCTGGCAATTAATCAGAATTAATTAAAAATTAATTCTGGCAAACGTCAATACAAATATGGCAAAATATCTGAATAGGCAACTCACAAAAAATAAAAGAAATAAAAACAGCTGATAAACAGAAAAAATATTCAACTTCACTCAGAAATTAAAGAATAAAAACTAAAAGTTTGATAGAATGTTTCTTCTGTGAAACTGACAAAGACCAAAAGAATGTTAATACCCACTGTCAACCAGAAAGCAGCAAAATGAACACTCATATACTTCTGGTGTAAGTATATAAATGGGTAAGTCTATAAATGGGTAGTTTTTCTGAGAAAGCAATTTTACAGTATGTAATAAGGAACTTTAAAATGCTTCTATTTTTGACTTATTAATAATGTCTTCTGAAAATTTAACCAAAGAAAATAATCAGAAATGTGCCTGAAGATTCTCATACAAAAGCCATCATTAAAGTGTTTTATTCTTAATATTCTTAAAAATACATGCTTGTGATTTTTAAAAATATTTTAAGCCAGATAGAAGTGAATAAGGTCAAATGGAACTTCCCTTTTTCCTCCCCACCCATTCCATGAGTTCCTATTTTTTCGGGGTAATTACTGTTAATTTTTAGACCCTTTTTAGATTTAATACTTGTATAGGTAAATATATCTACTTATATAATATATACTATGTATATTGTTTAATAAAAATGAATCATACTCTACATATATAGGTATTTAATCAAAGCAAAAAAAAAAACAGACAACGTAATTGTCTGGAAGTAGAAAAAGTTAAATTGTGATATTCTAAACCTGATGTCATAATATGTAGTCATTAAAAATCAAGGGTAGCAATGTGTTCTAGTGGAAAGAGCAGAGAAAGAGCAAGGATGTGCTAGGTTACTGTGCATCCTTGAGCAAATCGCTTAACCTCTTTGAGCCTCAGCTCTTTCACCTATACAATGAGAGTAATGAGATCTACTTTTCAGGATTATTGGGAGGACTAAAGAAGTTGATATATGTAAAACACCTAGGATGGCATGACATGTAATAGACACCTGGTATGTGGTAACATTATTGTTATTGTGAACATTTAATATTATCATGCAAGAATATTTTATTATATGAAAACACTGACACGATAAAATATTCACAATATATTGCTAAGTGTAAAAAGCTGCTATAAAAGAGTATATCCACCATGACACCAATCATTCTAATAACTTATAAAATACACTAATGCATTAAAAATAACCTGGAGAGTCACCATAATGTTGATAGCGATTAAGAGAGAAGTTTTAAGTAATTTTTATTTTCCTCTAAATGGTCTTATTTTACCCTTTGATTCTTTTCAAAATTTCTACAATAAAATTTTTTTATTTTTGTTATTTCAAGAAAACATATAACACTCTTTTGAGGCAAGAAATAAAAGAGTATGCTTGATAATGGTAGGATGACAGAAAATATTAGCTTTTGGGTTCTTGTAACAAAATAAACAATTTAAGTTCTATAGTCTAGAGTTTTCTGAGAGGTACTGGAGAAATGAGAAAAAAATGTAAATTTCTCAAGAAATAATGAAAAACTACATTAACATAGAAAGGAAGA
>NW_011888948.1:3139097-3156552 GCF_000151845.1 Pteropus vampyrus
ATACACATAACTTTTTGTGGCCTGATTTTTTTTTCATCTTTACAATGTATTGTGGACCTTACTCTTTGTCAGACAGGGCATCAGTAAAGACAGTACTTGCTTTCCTCCACTTTTATATTATTTTTAATCCTCCCCAATTATATAAGCAAAAAATGATAATTTATTGATTTATTTACATTAATTAGTTTACCAATGAGTTTGAAATTTTTGTATTACTTCTTTTGTATGGGTTTTGTTTTTTTATTGATTTATAAAAAGCTAGCACCCTTTAGTCTATATTTACAAATATTTTGACATTTTGTCAATTTTCTTTCAATTTATTAATGGTGTTTATTTGTTACACAGAAGTTTTATAGCTTTATACTGTCAAACTTAGCCACTGTTTTCTTTATGACTTCTGTCCCAGTGAAGGTTTGGGGACATAGCTGGAGCAGTATCAAAGCTGTGCTGCATGAAGCCTGCAGCCTTGAGAAAGCTACTGAAGTGATCCAAGTGACCAACAAAAGGAATGAAGCAAATTCAAGGAAAAGAAAGAGGTAACAGGATTTAGCAAGAAATTGGCTGTGGAGAGAGAAAAAAAATTCACAGATAACTCCAAGGTTTTGAGCTTGGATACCATAGGACACTGATGTCATTAATATAGTGCAGCCCATGGCAGATGAAGTGGGTTTGCTTAGCAAGATGAGGAATTTCTGCTTTATCTGGGGTACAATCACGGTCCCTTCCAAGATTGTCCTCAGTGATCTTCATCCTGAATTCGTCATGTGCAGAAACTGAGAGATAATTAATGTTTCTTGTTTAAGCCACTAAGTTTGAGGCAATATGTTACACGATAACTACTAACAGAGATATTACTTGAAAATATCTAGCTGGTAGATGAAATGCAGAACTTGGGTGCTGAAAGGTTTCAAGGCTGGAGAAAGTTTTAAGAGTGATCTGCTTAGTAGTAAAGATTGAAATGAGGCAATACCACAATGTACAGAAAGAGATGGCAAAGGACACATAGAGGGTGAAGAGACAGAGGCCTGAGAATGAAGAGTCAGATAAACAAAAGAGAGTGAGCAGAGTAGCATGGAAGGAAGCTCTGCAGGCCACTAAAATAAAAGAACATTAGTAGAAATATGCCATGGATCCATGAAAAGGATCCTATAGTGGTAAATATATCATTCTCCTGGAAACTATTCACTATACTTTGAGCTCTAATGTAAGTTTGGATAGTCTTTTTATTTTTTCATTTTAAAAAATGTGACAAAATAAATATAAAATTCATAACATTTAACCATTTTTAAGTGTATAATTCAGTAGCTTTAAGTATATTCACATTGTGGAACTTGAGTAATCCATTTTGCACACATTTTGTATAAATCTTTGTCTGCTACTCTATTCATAAATCCTAGAAGGCAACCAACAATTTTGCCTTAAAATTAATTCTAGCATGCAATGGACATCATTGTCCCAATATATTTTGAAATGAATATATCACTAGAGAGAGTGATATAAATACTGACCAAGGGGACTTTAGCAAAAATGACTCCCTTTTAATGACATATGCTTAATTATTCTACAAAATCAGTAGACTAACAATTATACATGGTTTCCTCCATTCATGCAATGCATTCAATAAATATTTTTGAGTACTTATTACGTGCCAGGCACTGTTCTGTATGCTAAGGGAGGCAGACAATAAACAAATGAAGAAATAAGTGAGCAAAATAACCCCAGATCATTATAAATGCTATTAAGAAGATGAACCAGTAAATATTTATTTCCCCAGTCACATCAGCCATATTTCAAGTGCTCCATGGCTACGTGTAACTAGTGGCTACATCTTGGACAATGACAATGAGAGAGGGGGGGGGAGGAGGAGGAGGAGGAGGAGGAGGAGGGAGGGAGGGAGAGAGAGAAGGAGGGAGGGAGGGAGGGAGAGAGAGAGAGAAAGAGAGAGAATGAACAAATCAGGTGGTATGATAAGGAGTGATTGAGGTTGGGGAACTACCTGAGCTAAGACCTCCTTGCGGAGGTGATCTTAATGAGATAACACAGAGGAAGTTCACCACCCTTGGGCAAAACAGAGAAAAGTCAGAGCACTAGGGGAAGGTGGCATCTCATAGGCCTTGCAGGCCACTAAGGAGTGCCATAGGAGCCAAGGTGATATGAATTCTTTTTATTCTTTTTTCTTTTTTAAAATAAGATAATTATCTTGTAATTATCTTATGGTTGTTTGGACAACAAATTTAGGAGGCTGAGTGAACTAGTCAATTTGTTCACACGTGTAAAAACAAAACAAAACGAAATGTGTTTCCTTTTCATACTGGATTAAAATAGCCAGCTGAATATGCTACTGAATATGAACAGGAATTGGAACTTCTTAACTTTACCTTTGTAAAATTGATCTCTTTTATAACACAGTGCTTGCTATCTGATTTCCCTTTGGCCAAGTATGCTTTCCCAAAGGCACCTTCCCCAATGGCCTTAATCACATCGTATTTATCCATGGTCTCCAATGCATGGAGGTTCCTGAAATTAGAGCAATGACATTTTATTGCACGCTTTTTCAAAAATGTTAACAAAATCAGAAAATTGATCACTAAGATGTAAAATAACTCATTTTGCTAAAACTTTCCTTTTAGTCTCACCAAGACAGTCAAATAACTCCTCTCCTTGTGGCCACAAGTAACAAGCAAAATGAGACAAGAGCTTCTCCGTGGGCTCTGAGATCTGACTTGAGTTGTAACTCAGGTTTGGTACACTGTAGTGTTGAGATCTTGTGCAAGTCACTTAACTGAGCAAAACCTCACTTCCCTAATTTCTAAAGCGGAAATAATGCTTTTTTTTTTTTTAAACGAGTTCTTAAAATGAAAGATTATAATACCTTTAGCAGTGCCACCTCTATAAAGCAGGAATGTTCTTATCCTTGCGTAGTTTCACAGTGCAGCCTTTCTCAGTGGTGAGGTCCTGCCCTCTAGGGGACATTTTGGAAATTTATGGAGTTTTTTTGTGTGTGTTCTTAGAGATGGAGAAGCACTGCGGCATTTAGAAGTGGTAGGCAATGAGACACTGCGGATTCCAAGATGCGAGAAACGGTACCGCACAACAAAGGATTGTCCCGCGGCCCTACAACCTTAGAAAGTCTCCCACATTCATGTCCGTGGAAAAATCCGTTTGTAATTATCTGCGGCTAGTACCCAAATCTACTTTACATCTAAATACAAAGCATTTTTTTTTTTGCAGTTTTAATTGATAGTGGATTTTCAAAGAATGCAAGTACACGTAAATCAAAGCCTGACTGCACTTCGTTTTGTTTGGAACTTTACCAAGAAGTGTTCATCGTTTTTGGAAAATCACGCCCCTACTGGCCACACTGCTCCTGGTAGCTGAGACCGACAGTCACGTGACGCCCTGCCCGGGCGTGGGCACCAGGCTACATCAGTCCTTCGAGTCTACTAGCATCAAGCATTTACAGATGGAAATGCAAACTTTATTATAAATTCTTCCTTGCATGTCCTCTTTATACAACTGTTTGGGCATATTGCTGATTTTTTAAAACTGAGTGAGCAAGCAAGTTGTTTTTGAGTAATCTGTGTCAGCGTAGGACGGGATCAGGTTGGGCACCAGAGGAGGCTGCGGACACCCAAAGACAGTTTTGAGGAAGGCGGATGGGGAATCCGAGCTCGAGTGAACCAGCGCGGGAACCAAGGGCCTGTGACCTTCCAGCCCAGGGGCACAGGAGGTGAAAACCCCAGATTTGGGGGGAAATCTTTCTCCCTTATAACTACGCTGGAAGGCGGCCAGCGGGTGGGCAGTAGAACTTTAGCTGGAGCGCGTGCGCTGGGTGCGCTGCACGTTGCCATGGAAACCGACGCGGCCCTAGACTGAAAACAGTTCCTCTGCCTCGCGGGTCTCCCCCAGAGTGGGTCCCATCCCTTTCCCCCGGCAAAGGACAAGGGCGGCCCATCCGCTGCATACCTGCCTCGCAGACTGCCGGGAGCGGGGCGGAGTGAGAAGAGCCCCAGGTGGATCTGGGTTCCTGGCGCCGCAGCGCGCCCGGGCCGCCAGGGCGGAGCCCCGCAAGGGAACGTGGGCGGGGCCCGGGGCCCGAGTAGTGGGAGGACCGAGCCATACAGTCCACCCCAAAGAGGGGGAGAGGCCAGGAAGTGTGGAGAACCCGCGGTGTCACCTCTCTTTGCCTAACGTCAGAACTTTGCTAATACTCAACAAGCACACCGCCCCCATTCTTGTGTGCGGTGTACCAGATGCTTTCCGAACATATTCTGTACAACAAACAACCCAGCAAGGTAGACTCAGAGTTTTACTAATAAGCTAAACTGAGACAGGAAGTTTCTTATGCAAGGTCTCAAATACTGTCAAGAGATGGAGACTTGGAACGGAGTCCTACTCTTCTGGCCACAGCTGGTGGTCTCCCATTGGGTCCTCTTATAAAACTGGTTTGCTGCCCAGTGGCCTGCAAACACGCCGCCCTATGCCCCACCATTCCGTTCCACATGAACGTTTCATTACATGTTTAGTAGTTGAAAAGGATGTAATTTCCAGCAATTATACTGACACAAGTAAAACATAGCCAATGGAATCTAAATACCATGGCAATTTGAAAACCATCATCTATTTTTTTAAAAAAGTAAGCTCTTAAGATTCAAAGTTTACACCATTCCTTTCTCTCCTTGAACTCATATCTACATAACTAATGTTTTTCATACTTCAATTTTTTTGGTCACCCTGTCATATGAATGGAAATTTCTATTTGCTGACCATAGGCTTTTGAACTGGATAATTAAAATTACTAGTACACAATTGATCAAAATAAAATCAATCACATTGGTAAATACTTCTTTTATAAAAAGTAAAATTTTATCAGAAATTCATCTCTTAAAGACCTGAATGGGTTTTCCTCTTCCTCCCTCCCAATTAGTTCAGTTAGTATCATGGAGGAATGCTCACTCTTTGCTGGAATAGACAATGTTCAACAGTGATTCTCGAATTTTTCCTATTTAAACTGTACGTGCCGGGAAACCTCATCCATATAATAGGAATTGGTAGTTTTGGTAAAATGTTCCTCGATTCTTGTCTCGTATGTCAAGAACCATATGTTAATTTATCAATTTATCATTAAAAACAGCTTCTAATCATCCATGTCTCTTGAAACTTTATTAAAAGAAAAATCTTGCAAACCGTCTGATTTTTGAAAGGATTTGTTATTCAGTCAAGACTCAGTATCTTAATAACTATATGGTTTCAAGTTCCCTTTGGTGGTTTGGAAATGTTTATGCACTGGGGTAATACTAAGATTTGAGATGACTAAGAGGTATAGAATACAGTATTTATGGAAGCTGAGTATCTGGAAATATCCTTAAAACTATCTCTGCCAACCTTAACTCTTGAAAAGTCTTCAAGAATAGTTAAAAGAAAGAAAAAAGAAAAAAAGGAGCTAACCTAGGTAACTTTGGGAAATGGAGTTTTGACTAGAATTGTAAGGTTCAAGACAATAGGAATAATACAACTATTCTAGTTGGTAAATTTGTTTCTCACAGGGGTATGGGTTAATAATTTGTAAACTGCTTTACATGTATACTGATGTCAAACAACTAAGTAAGTGGATGGTGGATGGTACAAGCTAGGTTTCTTGCTGTCAGAGAGAAGCTACAGAAAAAGCAAGCGGGGGAGGATAGAATGAACCCTGTGGTACTGGAGTCCAAGACATCACTATGAACCTATGTTTAGCTTAATTATTTACAGATGGAGAGATACAGACTATAGATGTGAATGTATACAGAGGATAGTGTGTGTATGTGTATACACACACACTCTCTTTCTGCTGAGAGGGCCTAGAAGCAGTGACACTCCTATAGCAACAAACACACTCAGCACCCAGCTTTTGGTTTCTTAACCAGTGAAAGGAACCAGGGCTCCTTGGAGAAATGGCTGATTCTGGGGCTGGGGTAGAGAAGGTACAGGATGAGCCTGGACCATGTCCTTGTAAGTCCAGAAAGTAAGAAGGTGCTTAAAATACATAAGGGTGAAGGCATATCAAAGGGACAAAGGAGCCAACCTGAAACAACTCCCAATGGCCAAAACTAGAATTACAACAGCAAAACAAATGACTTAGTATTGGATTATACCCCCCATTCAGGAGGTGGAACTTAATTCCTCTCCACCTGAGTATGGGCTGGACTTAGTGATTGCTTAGAGCATAGAAATGGAACATTAGACCCTAACAGAGCATGGAAATGGCACATTAATAACTTTACAGTGGAGAGCCATACAGACACTGCCTTAACCAAGTGATCAAAAGGTTAATAAAGAAGTAATGTCATGTTGAGATCACATTCTCCCTGTTATAATGTGAAGAGTACGTCTCATTATGAGAAAAACATCAGACAAACTCAAACTGAGGAATATTCTACAAAGTACGTAATAAGTACTCCTCAAAAACGTCAAGGTCCTTAAAAATAAAGACTGAGAAATTGTCAAAGACTAGAAGAGACTAAAGATGACTAAATGTCGAAGTATAAATAAATTGTGTGGAAGTGAAGGTCTATACCACAGTTTTTGTATGTTAAAATTTTTTTAAAAATTGTTTAAATCTTCAAAGATGTATGTATTGCACATTTCAGCAGATCCTTATTAACGATTATACTGTAGTTTCACAACTATTTTCCTCCTATTCTTCACTTGATCATTGTTCCCTTTATATCAGGTCAGGCTTATGCTGTTCTCACACCTGCCCCTGCGGGATCCACTGGGAACAGCCTCCTTCTTCTTTAGTAAAATATTCTTGCCTCACTAAAGTATCACAGAATTAAATGACAGGACCCAGCACAGTGTGTCACAGTGAACCACACATGCTGGGATCCTGCCCCCTCCATTAGGTCGACAACATTCTAGTTTCTGATACTTTCCATACTGATTCCTCACCTTTGGCCCTATTCCTTTCTCATGTACAGGACTGACACCTTCTGACAAGATATAGAGGCTACCTCACTCTTCCCATGGTAGATCCTCTGACCTGGGCTCTTTTGTGTATCCTAGGATGGTCTATATTTAAGGACAGCTAGTAGTCGGTGAAGATCATTGAAGACCATTGATCACTACCCAGTGACCAATGAAAAACTGCACATATCATTAAAAAATTGCACACATTATAATTAAATATATTTAGATCCTCAAATTTGTAGGAAATGTAAAAAGAGTTACACAGTAATAAACACAAATCCTAACAACACAAAAAATAACATTAGGGACTGCTGTCATGCTCTATGGTCAGCATCCCTATGAGGTAGGCATTATCATCCTCATGTTATAGCTGAGCAAATCCAGACTCAAAGAGTTAATTTCCCACAATTACACAAACAGTAAGAAGTAGCATCCAATTTCTGTTCTGATGCAAAGCCCACAAAGCTCACACCCATTATGCTACACCTTTTCCATTGAATTCAACAACTCACAAGAGTTGTAGATTTTTTTAACCTCGTAATATTAATCAGGAATAAATTTAAATATTCACAGTTTTCCCCTGTTTCCAAGGGAAAATATACATCCTGTGAGCTAATATTAGTTCCTCACTTAAACATCTATTCGATGTGACTAAGAAACATTTCCTTGGGTATTAGCCATCAGACGCTCCTTGCCAGCCAGCTCGGTGCTTCAGTTCTGACACCCAGTCAAGGCTGTCATCTTCCTCCTCAAAGTCCCTGTGAAAAAACAATGTAGATGTTAAGCCTCCATGTTAGGGGCATGGTAAGTATTTGTTCAAAGCAGAACACCACCACAATAATATTTACATTTTTGAAAAGTGAGCTCCATAAGGCAACTGAACAGAGAAAAAACTGTCAGCTCTTTCAAAAGATCACTTATTTCACTGTCTATAATTTTTTCAATGTGAAATCTAATATATTAAAAAATAAGCCCAAGCTGAATGATTATAAACACATGGCTCAGTTAGGAATTCTGTAATTATCATTATGCATTACCTATCTCAGACAAAATCAAGATGTAAATATTCATTTATGACATAAAATAGTATAACCAGCTCCTATTAAGCTTGAAATTATTAAGGTATAATTTAAATTACACACAGACACAACTAAAGCTTTCTAGGTACATCAAGACGTACGTGTCCTCCTCATTCACTCCAGGTTCAAGTCTCTCTGGATCCAAAATGACAGAATCGTAACCTCCATCAACATTGTCTAATGCTTCTTCTGTTTCTTCAGTCAGGGGGCCTTTCAAGAACCCTTCTGAACCTTCAGAGGAATATGAACAGAAATCATGCTAATTTAAACAGTATTTACTTATTTCATACACGTTGGACAAAAACCCCCAAATGCTTGCTGGCTGAGGACTATGCTATGTTCTCTATGTCGTTTGCATGCCTCTCCACATTACCCAGCATGATTTCTGGAATAAAACAGGCCTAGTAAGCATTGGTATGTGTATTAAATTTAAAAATATGCCTTTCTTAAAAAGCAAAATTTCAGAATACAATTAAAAACCTCATTTATTAAAGCATTAAAAGTTATCTTTGGATATCAGATTACAGTTTTTTATTGTGCTGAAGTCTGAACTGTAAAGTCCCTAGTGTATTTGCATAGGAAAAATGGGCTACTCTTCAAAGAAAATAGTCATATGATTATTAAAATAAGCAAACAAATGGGCAAATAGAAGTACTACAGCTCTATGGGAAATTTTAATTATAGTTTAAGACTAGCTAGAAAAGATTCAAGAAAACCTAAAAGTACAATGCTCTGAGTTATCTATAACTTTAAAATCAAAGGTTTTCTGGGAGGGGGCAATGGGGAGTTATTGTTTAATGAGTACAGAGTTTCAGTTTTGAAAGATGGGGAAAGTTCTGGAGACGGATGGTGGTGATGACTGCACAACAATATGAATGTACTTAATGCCCCTGAACTGTACACTTAAAAATGGTCAAAATGGTAAAGTTTGTTATGTATATTTATGTATATGTTATATTATGTATATATTTCACCACCATTTTTTAAAAGTCAAAGGGTATCCACGGCTACATAACAGACATGAATCACCTGGTCTATATATTGTGTATGTCTGAAACGCCGAGCTGAGATCAGCATTCTGCAGGATGTTCAACAAGGTTTCAGGAGTCTCTTTGAGCCACTGCCTACGGGTATTATTTCCACTGTACTTTATTACAGAACCACCTAGTTGTGAAAAGAGAAAAATGAGGGCAAAATAAGAAAGATTTTTAGCACATATTTTCCAGATCATATTTCAAGCAAATTAATTACATTTTACTCTCTACTAAAATCTATTTCACTCAACTGGCTGAGCAGTGCTCTAATGTGTGATACCAAATATCCTTCACAGAGCGACATTTAAAAAAAAAAAAAGAAAAACTCTCTAGCCCATTAAATCACCATTAGAAATGTTCTGTAATAGCAGTATTCAATCTGACTGCTAACCTCTATCGTCCTCTCCCGTTAAACTGGAGGTGAGCATAGATGCATTTTCCAAAGCTGTAAGTGCTGTATTGGATATGTTTTTTTCCCACTGTCGCCGGAGAGGACTTGGTGAACTGACTTTCTTCGGATGGACTGATTTATTATCTGGTTTTAAAATATAAAAAAAGATTGCTGAGCATATTCTTTTATTTATTCCATCTATATCCATATAGTATTTATCTAACACAGAAGTAATTCTTTTCTTTCAAACTCAGCTCTAACAACAATCTTCTTCAAGTCTAAGTAGCAAAGGAAATGAAATGAAAAATAAATTCAGATGAAAAGGCAACACAAATCATTAAGGTGAATTTTAAAAAGTAAGTATATACTTAACATACCTAGATACGCACTGAATGCCATGCTTTTATGGTGGGGAGCGTAACAAATACTAGTTTTTCTAAAGGCTCTTATTAGTAAATAATATTCTCAACTTTTTTATGGGTAGATAAAATATTCCTAAAATAAATAAATTACAGGATAAGCAAACAAAAATCCACCTGTCCACTTGTTTGTGACACCTACAACCTAGTAATGTAAAAACTGGTATTCCCTCTATACTCCCCAACCCCTGACTTATTCAATGATTAGAATTTGAGTAACTTACCTTTCTCTTCTCTGCTTACTCTCCTCAATGCACTTTCAACTGAATTTTTATTAATACTTTCTAAATCAGCGTGGCTACACTTTCTGTCTTGCTCTTCCCTTTGCTTTAAAAGAGAGTAAAAATACAGTTTTAATAATGCATGAATTGCTACAAAAAAAGTAAACTATGCAAAGTCAGATATTTTAATTTTAAATAAAGATTAATGAACTAAAAATTAATATCCATAGAACCCTATATATTAATAGCCATATTACATATATATTAAAAATCATACACATTCATATACGTATATTAATAGTTATATACATTACTAGCTGTTAATATTAATCCTGGCAATTATGTAGAGGATATGTAAAAACAACAAAGATATTTGAGAGGTCTTTATAGAGGAAATAAGTAATAAAAAATTTCAATATGGTTTGCTATACTGGGCTTTTCATGCTGAAAATATCAAAATGAGATATTTTATAAAGTTGTTATATACGGACAAAATGTTCCCACTTAATTCAGTATTTTTCTAAATATCTAAGCTCTTGATTTCATTAAGTGTATCTATCTAGTCTTTAAATCTGCATGTATTTTGAGAAGGAATATATATCCAGTGCCTTGATAATCTCCAACACATAGTTTCTCAATGATTTGTTAAATGAATCAATAAATTAAACAGTAGGCTATAGCTGGCACATTGTTTACTTGTTTCTCTATACAATGGTTCTCAAACTTCTTTCCCCACATATCCAGGGGGCATGATTTCAAAGGTCCCCCCAGTAGACAAAGACATCGAAATCTTGGAGGGGTGGCTGTGATAAGCAATTCTGAAAAGCTCCTGGGGGATTCCCAACTTCTCTCCAGCTCAGAGTCACTGCCCTACACAGACACCAGCTTCCAACACCACTCCGAGCCCAGCATCACTCAGCTCTGCCTAGATGCCCATCACACCTGTGGGCCTGCCCAGGACTCCTTTCCTCCCTCAACTCTTCTGTTACCTAACTTACTTTGTTGCCTCTTTCCCCATTCTGTTTACATATCGTACCCTTTTCATCATGTGAAAACACACCGACTGATATCTACTCTAGGTGGTATTAAAATCACAGTAGGGGCAGCCTGGGATGGGAGTCGAGATTGGCTACAAGGGGCCAGTAGAAAACTTTTTAGGGGCATGGA
Organism: Pteropus vampyrus; assembly: GCF_000151845.1. Taxonomy (NCBI): domain Eukaryota; kingdom Metazoa; phylum Chordata; class Mammalia; order Chiroptera; family Pteropodidae; genus Pteropus; species Pteropus vampyrus. Next base: position 3,150,357 of record NW_011888948.1, read on the forward strand.
ATTTCTAATCTTAATTGTGGCAGTGGTTATATGACTATAAAATTACCAAAATTCATCAAACTGTATACTAAAAATGAGTAAATTTTATGCATGTAAAGTATACCTCAATGAAGCTGGAAAAAATATTACCATGCAAAGAAAAAAAAGTACAGAGGCAGGATATATTCCATTTACAGCAACATAATTATGGTGGGATATTGCTATTTATTTACAACCTAAGATTCATTCAAAAATTTACAAATTACTAGTACGTTCCACAAATAGAATAATTTGTTAGTACATCCTTTCCTTTTTATGTTTAAAGATTGATTAAAATGCTGAAGAAAGAAAAAAACATCAATAGGACACAATTTAATGAAAGAGCTGGGACAACACTAGGAAGTATATAGGCTGTTACTAAGCCTAACTTTATTGCTGCTTTAGTGCAGAAGTATTCACAGCTGTCTAGGGCTAAACAACGAGTAGGACTTTGAAGGCCAGGCTGAAAAATGTAGTCAATACATGGGATAACGGGAGGCACTAAAATTTTTTAAACAGAAAGATGTCAATATCAAAATAGTGACCTAAATAAAAAGGAAATTCTGATACATACCATAATGTGGATGAACCTTGAAAATATTAACCAAAGCAAAACAAGCCAGACACAAAAGGAAAAATATTGTATGATTCCACTTATATGAAATATCTAGAATAGGTAAATTATCTCCTAGAGACAGAGAGTAGAAAAGAGGTTACCAGAGACTGGGGTGGGTGTGGAGGTGAGGGAAGAATGGAGAGTTACAGTTTAATGTGTACGGAGTTTCTGTTTGGAATGATGAAAAAGTATTGGAAACAGTAGTGATGGTTACACAATTTTGTGAAGGGTTAGGGCAATTAATTGTATAATAATTAATATATACAATTAATTGTATATATAATACCACAGAAATGGCTAACATGGTAAATTTTGTTATATATATTTCACCACAATAAAAAACACATCAAAAGTCAGGCTAAAATGAGATTTTCATGACTGAAAGCTGAACAAAGTTCTCTCACATTTATATTAAAACCACTTGTCACCAATAATTAAAAATGAAAAAAACAAATGGTGATCTAAAGTGGCTCACTGGCAGTACAGAACAGCTACCAATTACTTAACATGCCTAATGATGAAAAACTATTAAACTGGAGGGACCAGGTTACATCACAGTCTTCCAAATATTCCATAACACCTAACGACACCAGTACCCAGGAAATAGTTGTTTCATAAATTTAATTTTAAAGCATTTACCATTGTCCTTGCTTCTTTTTCCAAAGCAATCCTGATTCTGCTGGGGTCTGCTTAAAGAGAAAAGAGAAGGTAAAAAGAGAAAGCACAGAAAGGCTCACATTTTTAAGCTGCTAATGTGATGTGCATAAAGCTTAAGAGACAAATGAAGACACATGAAGTTTTTAAAGTCAAAGAACCAAAGCATTAGCCTGACTAGTGAGACCAAGCTTTAACCACCTAGTAATATACCTCAGCTGTTTTATTCCTAACGTAATCTGAAAGCTGACATCTGTTTACTTATGCTAACTCACTTAGACTCTAGGAGGTAAGATACTCTGCATACTGAAGTCATTATCACTTTCAGCGCAAGCTAGCTATGGAGTCTGCTTTTGCTGACAGCTGTGATAGTAGGTGGAACAGGCGTCCATCACAAGGGATCAGCAGCAGTCAGACAGCACTCAGACAACAGATCCCTTTGGTAAGGATGGCTCCTGCCTGATTTTCCTTTAGCAGAGGCCTACAGTCCTTGTTCTCATTCATTCCACATTTTAGAAGCTTGCAATTTGAGCATCTACGATGACAAGTACTGAAGATACAAAGGTGAGCAAATGAGACACGGTCCCTGCCCTCACATAGCTATCATGTTTTCGTCTCGCTGTCTATAGACTAGATGTTGATGCCACCAGACACACGGCCCCAACGTGGTGGCACCTTTCCGCTGGTTTACTTCTTTTTAGAAATTGTAAAACTACACTTTTCCAAACTATCTTGAAACTTTTCTTAGACGCTTTAGTTGTTGTTGCTGCCTGGCATTTAAAAAATAATTTCCTACCACTCTGGGATATGAACAAAAGCTACATAATAACAATACCTTAAAATGTACACTAAAACAAACTGCTGAAACAAAAATTACTGGCAACCTCTTAAGTCATGGAAAAAAAGGATGAAGACTGAAGAGTTTACATGACTAGAAGGGTTTACATTACAAAAATAACATTTAAAATTTAACTCTAAAAACAGTAGTTGTCAAAGTTTTTCTTTTGTAGTATATAACCCTGAGACAATGAGCCACCAAACTGGAGGTTTTACAACATGTCCCTGCAGTGGATGACCTTCTCTATGTCTTAACTCTTGTCTTTTATTCTGGTCATATATAGTTTGTTAGATCTCTTCAGATGGAAGATCTGAGTCACTGATGACAAATGAAAAGGAACAAAAATGGCTTTGAAAAAATTGAGAGATAGCAATTTCCAGAGACAGTAAATTAAATTTGCAATTTGCTGAGGATTGACAACAGATGTATGAAAATTTTGTGCAGCTATTATGTTAACAGTTCTAACTTTTATAAAGGCTCTGTCTTTAAGAATTTGTTTACAAGATGGTTCTTTAGAAACCTGGGGATAAAATTTCCTATAAGATTAACATTATATTTTCATGGCTGGATTCCTAGACTAGCCCACAGAAGCCAGAGTAAACATGGTAGTAATAACGAAACAGAGAATCTTTATATCACTAAAATCTCCAAACTAGGCTTTTCGATTCTGGCAAATTACATGTATAAGATTTGCTATGGAATTATGTCTTAGGTAACAAAAAAAAAATTGTTGATTTGAGGAGTATCTCTGAAAAACCTCTCTAATAACTAGAAATTACGTTTTTCTTTTTTGGTATACTACATTTAAAAGGACTGTTTAGTAAAAAATAAACTTTCTAAAATTCTTACCCTTTTTTCTTAGTGTACTATGTTTAGATTTTTTGGTTTCTTCTAAAACCTGCTCGCCATATTCTGTGATGATCTGAAAATTTAAAGCAGAGAATCTAAAGGTGCGAAACATACTTTTCTTTAGACACTGCCATGTCATTTATCAAAATTCTTCCCAACAATACTGAAAGTTGAACAGTAAAAATGTCATTTAAAAATACATATAATATTGACACACAAGCAGATACTTACACATATCTAAAAGAAGATATGAAAGACTATGCAAAACTGTACTTGTGATCATATTTGGGGAATAGCATTGCGGAAGGGAGAAAAGGAAAGAAAAGAAGTTTTAACTTTTTATGTTTTTTATTTACTTCTGCACTATTTGAGTTTTTATAAGCATGTATAACATGTAACTGTTTAAAAGATAACAAACTGTTTTATCATACACGTGAAAACTGTTCACAGTCAATTCCACATAGCATACCTCAGGTGTTAAGCACTTCTGGATAAGCCGAGCTAAAGTGCCTCTAGAGAGAAGTGTGGTCGCTGAGGGACGATGGGAAGGATTCCTTTTAAACATCTGCTTGATTAGATGCTGAAGCTCATAGGAATAATGAGATGGCAGTGGGCTCACAAACCCCTGACATATTTTGAGGATAAGACTTTTCCAACTATTTGCCTGAAACTAAAAAGTAAAGAAGATACAAGGGAGGAGAATGAAAATAAGAAAATACCATTAGAACTAAATTCATATGAATTATTTTAATTCTATAAATATATAAATGTAAAAAATGCTGCCTGGTCATTTTTCTTCCTAGAGAAAGAAAAGTCTTTACGATACTATTCAAAATCTTATTATGGTTCAAGAGAAAAAATAACATAAGGAATAAAAAATACTTCCCCATCCAGAGAAAGTCTCACCATTAATGCCGGCTTTGGGTACTTTATTACTTATAATCAATGTTTTTTCAGATACACATTTTAAATATATTTTTAAAATCAAAGTAATACATACATGACTTTTTAAAAAGTCAAATGACACTAAGGGCTTATAATAAGTATAGTACTGGTTTGCTTCACTCCTCCCCAGAAATCCCCAGGCCTGCTTCCTGGTAATACGCACTAAACTTTTCCAGTTTTAAACATGTACTGCAAAGTCCTTTTTGCCTTTCCATGTTATCAAGGTAGCTATTAAAATCTGACAACAGAACGAGATATAAAAATGACATATCAGAATAACATTTAAAAAGTTTTCACTGTACAATAAATAGGAGAATTAACATTAGATGTCAGCCTTGATAATACTTATGTAAGAATGTGTTAGCATTCTGCCTTGGAAGTGCATTATCCTATTAATAAAATATTTGAGTGAAGATATAGAAAAAGAAAACTCAACATATAACAAAGGAAAAATTCAGGTAATGAAAAATAAGATAGAATCTGCTTTCCCTCCCTCAGGCTTTTTAACCATTTTACTGAGTTTTTCTGCATTTCCTAACGGCTTGAGAACTACTTTTGCCTTAAAGCGGACAACAGAACAGACTGTGTCAAATATTCAGGGCACTATACCCATAAACATTTATTATTGCTACAAAAAATAAAAACATGCATATTAAAGTTTAAGAAAAAGACAAAATTGGGGAAATAAAGAATATAATCATAAAATATTGGAATTTTCAAATAATTTTATTTGTATACAACAGTGGTTTTCCACTTGGGCTTCACATTAGAATCACCTGCTTTAAAAACACTAATGGGAGGAGGAAAAAATGGCATAGATGATAGAGGCTCTGTTCATCCCCTGGCAACCAAATCAAAGTTGTGACGGAAATAAGGAGCAGCAGCAAGGAAAAATCATCTGGGATCTAGATAAACAAGCCATACAACTAGGGAGAAATCCAAGAAATCACCCTGTAACAGCAGAAGGTAGGACGGGGCGAGGACGTGGGGCTGTCCGGTCCCAAGCAGCTGAGTGAGACGGCGGCAGCAGCAAACGCCAAACACCACTTAAAGGGGCCGCGTCCACAAGCGGATTTTCGCAGTGACGGACCTGCTCGCTCTGAGCACCAGTGCCCATTCGGCTGTGCATAGCGGGCATGAGGGATTTACAGGGAGACATTGTCAGAGTGAGGGCTGAGGCAAGACTCACTCTGTACAGAAGTGCCAGTGGTATCCGTTGTTCCCTGTTGAACCCTCCCCACTACCAGTGTGCCAGACACAGCGCCGCCATAGCAGTGACGTCATCAAACTGGATCACAGAAGTTGTTCAGCTCAGAGGATTCCTTCAAACTCTGCCTCCCCCAACTTGCCCACCCCCCGCCCCCCAAGCCACATCCAGGTATATCCTTAGCAAGTCAGGTGCTCCTTGCTGAGCACTGCCTAGACTCACACTGGTGACAGCTGGCCTCGGTTTCTGGTGCAGCCTTTTGAGGCAACTATAAGCATAGCATCTGTGGATTGCTTGCTGAATCTTAACAGGTGGCCCCAAAGGGGCAGAGGCTTGGGCTAAATTTGACCTGCAGCTAGACCCCTCTCAGAACTGTGCCACTGGACACCTACTTCACAAATCCACACTAATAAGACCGGGAGACTTAGGAGCTTTGCTTAGTATATGGAAACAGACATGAAAAGGCAGCCAAAATGGGAAGACAAAGATGCAGAAATCATATGAGAGAAGATAACAGAGATCCAGATATAATGGAGTTAAATAATCTAACAGATGCAGAGTTCAAAACACGGGTTATAAAGATGCTCAATGAACACTTGGGAAGTGTAGATAAATTCAGTGAGAACTTCAACAAAGAGGTAAAAAACATAAAAATGGAAATGGAGATTATAAAAAGGAACCAGTCTGAAGTGAAGAACACATTATCTGAGATGAGAAGTATATTAAATGGAATAAACAAAGTGAATAAAGAAGAAGATCACATGCTCTATCTAGAGGATAGAAAAGCCAATCAGGACACTCAATAAGAATGGCAAGACAAAAGATGCCAAGACTATAAAGATGATTTAAGGAGGATATAGGACACTATTAAGGCTCCAAATATTCGTCTGCTCGGCATAAGTGAAGAAAATCAAGATGTTGAACAGCTGTTTGAAGAAATAATGATGGAAAACTTCCCTAACCTGCTGAAGGAAATGGACATAAAACCCCAGGATGCTGAGAGAATTCCAAAAATCAGGGATCCAAAGAGGCCCACACCAAGACACATGATAATTAAAATGCCAAAGGT
>NW_011888948.1:3156602-3156977 GCF_000151845.1 Pteropus vampyrus
AAATACAAAGAAAGAATTTTAAAAGCAGCTAGAGAAAGAAAAATAATTACATATAAGGGAACACCCATACGACTGGCAGCTGATTTCTCAAGAGAGACTATGCAGGACAGAAAGGCTTGGCAAAAGATATTCAACGAGATGAAGCCCAGGATATACAACCAAGAATAACTTATCCAGCAAAGCTATCATTTAGAGTTGAAGGACAGATAAAGAGCTTCCCAGGCAAAAATAAACTAAAGGAATTTAACGCCACCAAGCCAGAATTTCAGGAAATGTTGAAGAGACTTTTTTAAGAAGAAAAACATGTATCAAAAACAAGAATAAAGAATGGTAACAACTATATTCCTATCAATAAGTACCTTAAATGGAAAAAAA
>NW_011888948.1:3157244-3184580 GCF_000151845.1 Pteropus vampyrus
TAACCAATGGACTATATACTTGAAACTAATTAAAATTTTTTAAAAAATATAAGTACAGAGACTAGAATACCCATTATAGAGGTTAAAAATGAAACAGCAATTAATATACTTTAAACCATGAGGAAAAATCAAATAACTCAAACTTATGATTCAAATTAGGGGCCAAAAATTTTTTTTAAATTTTAGTTACTAGTCAATAAACTATTCTAGTGATAAACAGAGAAAATAGACTTCAAGCAATGAGTTATTTATGCCAAATTCAGAAGCTGAAATGCATTGAAAAAACATGACAAAAGAAAATTAATAGTCTAACCATTACTGAAACAATTCATATGCTTCTGCAAAATGATTAGGGGAAAAACAACTTGTTCTTTCAATATGACATGAGTAATCACTTTAAGCAATGTAGTCCAAGAAAAAAATTTATGAAATAATCCAAGATTAAATATAATTAATTCTCTATAAAAACATTAGAACAAACAAAAAACCACTAATGCTCAACACTTTCAGAAATTTTAATTCAATTAGTCTGGTGTGGCCTAGGCATCAGCATTTTTTAAAGTTTCCCAAGTTGTTCTCATTATGCAACTGGCCTTATAAGCCACTTATATTCAGGGAAGACAATCTTTCATTAACAGTGCCCTCAGTCTGAGTTACTTTCATCTAGTGCTGGTGAAGAATTTTTCTCATATAGTCACTCACGAGCTCTACGTGCTCTCAACCACATCTGTAAAAATGCTTGCTAGAACCAAGTGTTAATCTGTGCCCAAAGAACAGAATTTATTTCTATGCAAAGCTAAGACCTAATAGGAATCAGAGCTATGACTGCTAATTCTGTTTAATAAACAACTGCTGAGCAAGCAGGACAAATTATTTCACCTCTTTTGGTTAAATTATTTCTTAAAATATCTTGAGAAAATATATAATATAATAGGGTTGAGTCTGTTTTCTCATAATAATTTAGTTAGAGAAGAAACTCACATAAGTGAAAACTAACTGCAAAAAGGTAAAAATAGTGCTGCCACTCTGGAAAACAGTTTGGTGGTTCCTCATGACCGAGCAGTTCCACTGCTAGGTATATAGCCCAAACAAATGAAAACAGGGATTCCAAAGATATTGGTACACTCATGTTCACAGCAGCATGATTCACAGTGGCCACAGGTGGAAACCCCCTAAACGTTCATCAGCAGATGAATAGATAAACACATGGTATAAACACACAATAGAATATTATTCAGTCATGAAAAGGCACAAAATTCTGACATATGCTATGGATGAACCTTGAAAACCTTACGCTACGTGAAGTAAGCCAAACCAAAAGAAAAAATGTTGTACAATTCCATTTATATAAAATATCTAGACTATGGAAATTCATAGAGACAGAAAGTGGATTAGAGGTTACCAAGCCTGAGAGGAGGGGGCTTCAGGTACAGAGATTGTGTACCTGTGAAGGGAAAGTTTTGTAAATAGGCAGTAGTGATGGTTGCACAATATTGTGAAGTAATTAATGCTACTGAATTGTATACTTAAAAATGGTTAAAATGGCAAATTTTAGGTTATACATATATATATATTTCCAAAAAAATAAGAATAGCAAAAAAGTGGGGAAGGGAAGGGGAGGGAAGCTATAAAACACTAAAGAATGTAAATTCCCTATTGGTATCTGCCACAAAAGTGGCTCAAGCAAAGATGATAACAATGGAAACATATGAAAACTTTTATAATTAATTCATCCTAGGGAAGCAAACTTCCTATTGCAGACACAATGAGAGGCTGCCTTTCCATTTTGCCCACCATACTTACTGGATGCTTCAGGGTACAGAGCTCATACAGAATACAACCCAAGGACCAGATGTCACTGGAAGCAGAAAGAAGCAATGTGAGTTATGAGTTATTATATGAAAATATATATACTTTCTAATATGAAAAATGAAAAATTAACTTTAATAAGAACAGATATTACAAGTAATTCCTAATTATTAAAATAAAACATATGGTAATTTTGGTCTAATACTTAATTACTAACAGTAATGTTCACAATAAACTCTCTGCTTCCTAACCCCGACCCGTCCAAATCAGACTGGTTCGGCTGTCACTTCAGTAGCATTTGGTGCAAAAGGGAATCTTTATGGACTCTGATTATCATAGTTGGAAAAAAGACTTTAGAAGTCCTCCAGTGCAGCTTCCACCCAGACCATCCGTGCACAACACCAGGCCTTTGATCACATCTCCTGATGGCCAGCAAGCTACCTCAGGCACAGTCTACAGCCCTGTTGGAGGGCTCTAAGGCACAGCGTTCTTCTTTATCATAAGCCAAAATGTGTCTTCTGGGGACTCTCTCCACTCTATTAGCTCTACATTCCAAAACGAAGAGATGACTACCCATTCTTCCACAAAAGAGCTCTTCAAACATTATGTCTACAGTGTGCCCAGGACACTCACCCTTGTTCATGTTAAGCATCTCCATCATCCACACCTCCTAGCTGTCATCCTCCAGACTTTTTCTAGATGATACTCAAATTTTAATGGTTTTAATCAACTGTTTCCCCCAAATTTTAATTTTTTTAAAGTTTGAAACCTACAGAAAAGTTATAAGCACCCACATGCTCCTTTCTAGTTTCCCACTGTTAACATCTGCCATGTTTATGTGCTGTTTCCCTCCTCCATTTATATCTGAAACTCCTGGGAAAAAATTGCAGATATCAAACACTCCACCCCTAAACATGTCAGTATGTATCTTGTAAGAGCAAAGACATTTTCCCTCATAAACACTATCATTATCAAATTCAAGAAATTAAACCTAAATTCAATAATATTTTTAATATTTTTGTCAAACTGAAAATTTCCCAACTGTCCTAGTTAGTCCCTTTATAGATGTTTTGTCCCCAACTCAGTCAATTTTACTCTTAAGGAAACTATTTAGTATAGATTATCATACTCTTTCCAGAAAGCAACTTGATAGAAGGTAACAAGAGCCTTTTGGTGTTGCTACTTCTCTGAATCTATGCCAAGAATATGATACAAAACAATGACATATTTATGCACAAAAGGTGTATTAATCACAGCACTGTTTATGACATTGAAAACTGGAAACAACACAGGAATGTTAAGTAAATTTTGAAAGAGCCATGTAGTAAAATATTATGCAACCATTAATAATATTTATGATGAGTTTGCATATGGGGGAAAATGAATATGATGTAACATAAAGTGAAAAAAAAAGCAAGATACTAAATTATATAGAGAGTACAAAACTAGGTTTTGGTGGGGGGATGAATAGATGAAAAAAACACTAAAATGTAATTAATAGTTGCGAAAAAGTGGGTGATTGCCATTTCCTTTCTTATACATCTCTATATTTCTAATCCTTCCTATCCACCCACTTGTTTAATGGGCACATATTACTTATATTCAGAAAAAAATTTGTTTTAAATCATAAAGTCTTCATACTGTCTCCTTGTAATCAATTAACCTATCAGTCAAGTGCTTGTTATCTAGTCCTGGAAATGCTAACTCGGTGACACAGTCCAGTGATTCCTGAATTTTGCTGCATGTTGGAATCACATGGTGATTCTGGAAAATTAATGATGGCCTGCTTCCCACCCAGACATTCTTATTTAATTGTTATGCTTGCACCCTGCACAATGGGATTTTTAAAAGTAGGAACAGCAAAGTTGGAGAACCAGTGATATAATTCACACTAGAAATGATCAGAAATGCCTTTCTTTCAGCATTTACATCTAGCTCCTCTCAATTCTGATTAAAACCATTGGAAAACTATGACTTCCATCTAGAAACCTGGGAATTTAAATTCAATACTGCTTTCACATATTTTATTTCAAACCGAATTTCATTTGTAGGCTACAATGCCTATCACTAGACAGTTATACTTGCACGAAATAAGTACATCACTTACCTTTTATTGTTATAAGGCATATTTTCCCATATTTCTGGGGGCACATAATAAGGTGTTCCCACATACGTACAAGCAAATGCCATGGGACTAAAAACAGAGAAAGGCAAAAAATGAGTACAGAGCATTCTTGAATAATAGATATTGGATTTTGATTAGTGTTACTACCGTAGATAGACATACATACTTGGAGAGAAGACGGGCAGATCCAAAATCTCCCAGTTTTACTCTTCCATTTTGAGTGAGGAAGACATTCTGCATTAAAAAAGAAAAGTTCCATCATTCAAACATAAGGCAGAGGTCTCCAGAGAAGCTGTCTTTCAAAGTCTGCTGACGATGGAGATTAAGGGTAGATGCTGATAGCTGAGTCCCCGAATGGAACACAAAAAGACAAGATAGCCTCCTGACAGCTACACATCCCCCTGCTTGGGAATTTAGGATGACTGCTTAGAAATTTAACAAGCAAGCTTCAGATTATATCAGCAGACCCTGATCAACCAGCTGGGAATCTGTGCCAGGATAACTCCATGTAACAGGCCCAGGTCACAGCTGTTTTCCATCTGAAAATATATAGTCTTAGTAAGCAGTCGCTAAGAGAGCTTGGAATATATTAACATATACTACTAAAGAGATTTAATGACCTTTTCTGGGGTAGTACCTTATTTGGCTAGTATGAATATTAGGTTGACAAATATTTCTAAACTAAATAAAAATATCTCAAAGGAAACAGAATAACATAGAAAAAAGACTAAATGAAATAGTTCGGGTTTTTTTTTTTTTTTTTTTTTTTGGCCCAAAAATGTATTCCACTTACCTTGGATTTGATATCTCTGTGTAACACATGTTTCTTGTGAATATGATTTACTCCAAGGCACATTTGTGTAAACCAGTTCAGTATCTGTAAGATAAAAGCATGAAAATCTGCAAGAATGCAAAAACTGGTTCGTGTTAACCCAAAATACCAAAGAATCCTCACTAGGTCTTAATTGACTTGGGTTTTACATAGGTAAATATGGAATTCCTAAAAATGACATAGTTCAACTAAGATTCAGTGTTGCCTGGAGAAAGTCAGAAAAGCTATGAATTCTATGTTTTATTATCTTATGTATGGTCCAAATAGCAATTTATTTTAATAAAATTCGCACTATAATTTTCTTGTGTTCAACCATTTCTTAAATCCATATATAAAGATAGTTTACCATTTAGAAATGAATATGCTACAAATTTATAGTGTAACCAGTACATCAGATTTTCATTTCCTTTTTCAGATTATTCTTATATTAACATTAAAAGATCTCATTATATTGTCAACAATCCTTTGAGGTCAGTATTCTGTTCATAAATCCCTAGTCAACAGTACCCAGAATTTCCAGGTGCCTACAATTAAATGATTTTTTTTTTCTTTTTTGCCATGGAGATTCATCCATTTAAAGCCAAGTTTGACTTTCTATGGAACCTATACTTTTAACAAAACAACTGCTAAATAAAAAAATATTTATAGCAATACAGTTTTGTAACAAACCCCATTAAAGCTGTTTAATTCATTCAAATATCAGTATGCAATTATCCATTAAAAAGGCAGTCTAGTGACTTAAGGAAATATGCTAAACTTTAGAAGGAAAAAGATTGAGAAAGGTACTCCCAAGAAAAAGATGTGGGCTTCATTCTTCTGATAATCTAGAAATACAAAATAAATCTATCTGCTCTCTAAACTTCAAATACAACAAAAATCAATTTCAAATATCTAATACAAAATATAAGTAATACAACTTTGAAATCTTCTAAACATGGAAGTTTTATTCCTTGATAATTTAAAAAAACTTATATATCTATTTTACTTCCTAAAAACATCCCAGGCAGCCACATCCTGACAATACTACGCAGCAGCACAGTTACAGAAATGAGGCCTAACTAGTGTCAGGTAATCACAGATATCATGCTTTTATTTAAACTTATGCAGATTTTGAGAAAAGTTGCTTCTAAATCTTGAAGGAAACCACGTAATTCAGTCTCTTACCATATCTTCAGGAAACAGCTTTCCTCGCTGATGTTTAATCTTCTGCATGAGGTCTCCTCCATCACAATATTCCATCACAATATACAGATGTCCTTCAGCTAAAACAAATGTAGGACTCTTTAGGAAAGCATAGTGGCCATAAATCAAATTCAGAAATGCACATATTTGGGGGAATTCATATTTACCTTCAAATGATTCTTTGAAAGCAACAATATTGGGATGTTTCATTTTGGCTAACAGAATAGCCTCCCTCCTAGAATTCTGGGTATCAGAGAAAGACTAGAAGAAGATTTTAAATAAGTGTAAATGTAATACTTCATTTTAAAGTAGAGCTTCTCAATAATATAGTTTATATGATACTTCAATGCCAGATACAGTGTTACAGCACTGCACCTTGAGACAACTTAAATTTATCAAACTCTAAGAGAAAATATGTGGTGATTTTTCAACTATAGCTATATTTTGCATGCTTAAACTGACCCCTTATATCCTCACAAGTATAGATGTAACATCAGCCTAAGCATAACCTGATTTGGAGAGTTATGCCGTTAACAGTGGTATATCCTTATTAAAAACAAAAAGAGAGATTTCATGCTTTTACTGTCTGTATCATTTTACCAGTCCACTGGCCCAGATAAAAAAGAATATACTGGTGTATTACTGCAGCAAAGATGGACAAAGGCCATATGCAAAGTAAGTTTCCAAAACTGTTTATCCCCTGACTTACTTTATGAGGATGAAATCCTGAATGATTTCAATTGAATTGCAATTAAGAAATTACACAAAGGCCTACAGCCATACCATTCTGAACACACTCGATCCCATCTGATCTCAGAAGCTAAGCAGGGTCAGGCCTGGTTAGTACTTAGATGGGAGACCACCTAGGAAGATAAGTGCTGTAGATGTAAAATAATTAATTAATTAAAATTTTTTTAAAAAAAGAAAGAAACTACACAAGGGTTCTCAGACCAGCAACATCAGCACCAAATGGGAACCTGTTAAAAATGCAAATTCACAGGCCCACCCAGACAGCCTCAAGCAGACACTGGGTGGGGGTGGGGGGGTGAGGCTCAGCAATCTGTTTTAACAGGCCCTCCAGGTGATTCTGATGCCTACTCAAGTTTGAGGATCACTAAATGAGGACAAGAAGGCAGTTGTGAAAAAAATAGCACTCTGGGAATTTTATTAAAATGTATTTTTTAAAAATTGATCAAAACAGTATTAAGCAGCCTCCGTGGCAGATTCTTTCACATAACAACTATAGTACATAGTGATAGTGATAAATCAGTACCTTCCTCAGCTTACAGGAAAATAAAACCTAAAGTATTCACAGAATAGGTTCCCTGATACCAAAATTTAGCATTTTAGATCTTTGCTCTTCGCTATATATTTATGTTCCTTTTTCATTAATATTGCACCTGAGTTGTTTTTGGCAAAGACTCCCTACACCCTTACGTATATGAAACTGGAAATTATTTCAAATTATTCTCATTGACATAAACAGCAATCATCTCCTATGACTATTTTTCTCCCTTTTTGTTAATTACAATATCCTAAGAACCACATAAGATATATCAAGACCTTGTAAAGCTAATGAATAAACCCATTACATCTTTTGCATTGAGAAGCAATTCCACGTTAAATCTCAAGAACTTATCTTCCTATACGAATTGCATGTACACTTTCAACATGAGCTAATTTCTTCAGCAGTGACCTTGGGAAGCCTGATTTCCTTCATGGCAAACATCCAATTACTGCTGTCCTGCTGAACCAAAAGGGCTCTGCCGAATGAGCCCTCCCCGATCACTCTCAGGACTGTGTAGCCGTCCATGCTGGGCACCCACGCAGCCGGCTCCACTCCTGCAGTCGCACGGGCTCTCCCAAACTATATTCAAAAACAGAAACATTTGAGAATTACACTTATTTTCAAAAGGCAGACTTAATTCAAAGTAGCTCTAATCATCACGACAGGACAACAGCAACTTACTCCTTTATCATTCAACAGGTAGACACTGAGGACCTGCGCCAGGTTTTATAATTCTGCCCAAATCTCTCATCATTTCTGCCCTCAGAGACGCCCCAATGCAGACAGGACCACAGATCTCAACAAATGTGGAGTGGTAAGTCTTACGTAAACAGCTGTGCTGGCACACAGCAGAAATATCTAAGGGAATTAGGAAAATAATATTTAAGCTGAAGACTGAAGGATGAATGGAAGCTGGCTAGGCAGAGGGGGAAAAGAGTGATGGAGGCAGAGGGAATCATATATTTAAGAGCAAAATAGATTGTGTTCAGTTCAAGGAACTGAAAGAGTACTGAAACAGGCTGGTTAAAGCAGACAGGGCCTGTCTGAAGGCCACTGTAAGCCAAGTTCAGGTAGCTGGATTTTATCCTCCAGGTAACCAATGGGCTGTCTCTGAAGAGTTTTAATCAAGAGAGCAATACAATCATATCTGCATATTAGAACACTCACTCATTCTGGCTACAGAGTGAATGGACTGGACAGGAGAGGGACAGGAGGGCCAACGTGGAGACTCCAACAATAGGTCAGGCAGGGAACGGAACAGGGTGGTGGCAATGGGGATAAAGATAATGGGCAGGAAATAGGTATAAAAATTGGCAAGATTTTTGGTGATAGATTTATGGGGGACAAGCAGGGAGAAGGGGCCAAGGTAGACTCCCAGGTTTCTGGTATAAAGTGGGTTAATAATGATGGTATGAGCACAGTGACTGTATGTGCGGTTTTGTTGGATTCTTCTGGCAGTGGTAATGTGGCAGAGGTGGGGAAAGGCAGGTTGAGTTGGAGGTGACTGGGTCTAAGAAGAGATATTAAACACACAGAGTCTTTGAACTTCAGTGTCTCCTACACTTCCGGGATGAAGCAGCTAGTTGGATTGCTTAATATATAAGAGAATAAATATAAAGTTCCTAGTACTTTGGTATAGAGGAGACCCCAAATAAGTGACAGCTATTATTATTATTATTATTATTATTATTATTATTATTAAAATCTTAGAAAGGTGTTTTTCTTTTCATTACAGAAAAAACACTGGAATGAGTCTACTTGGTTTTCAGGAAGCAAGTACTTGTAGTGTTTTGGTTTTGGTTTTGTTTTTTTAAATCACACCACAAGGAATTACAAGGCATAGAGAGTAGAGTAGGTAAAGAAAAAAAAAATCACAAGCCAAATCTATAGCATAGTGCGACCTGTAAAACTGTTTGTATTCCTGTTTATCATAGAATTATCAGGAAACTCTAGAAATAATTTCTCCAAATAACCAAATCAGATGCACTGTCTTCAAGACAACTTTCAAGAACGGTTAGGTCTTTCAGTATATTTAGGGACCTGAAAGAAAAAAGTTCTCTGCCCATATTCTAAGTGACCCCTGGTATTACACGATTTAACAAGGAAGCCAAGTTTTCTCATATTCCTTTTTCTCATATTCTTTTTTTTCTTCAGGGTCTTTATTCTATGTAATAGACGGTAACAAATAAACACAGCAACCACAAACACTCTTGGCTGAAAACCACATTTGATCTTCTCTGCCACATTTGCCCTGTTACTCAATATTACACCCATAAGATTAGTAAGAGACTTGTATATACTCTGAATGTGACAAAACTATCTCTTCGCATGCCTAGGCAAACACCGAGAAAGTAATGCCCAGAAGTGGGAGCACAGGTGAGATACAGGTGAGGCTGAGAAGGTGCGTGCGGGGTGACCCCACCATGGGGGAGACTAGCCACCCAGTTCACCCGCGACCAAATCCTTGCTCCCGGGGACCCCGCTCGCCAGGCAGGCCCACACCCGCGCCGCACCCCGGGGACTGGGGGCTGCGGGCTCGCGGCCAGGCCCGGGGGGGCGCGGGTCCTTCAGCTTCCGGAGCGAGTCTCCCACTCGCCCCTACCCCGCGCGGGCGCCGCCCGGCCCGCAGGCCCCACGCCCGGCCACCAGCCGCGTTCCAGAGGCCGCCCGCCGGACCCGCCAGCTCACCCAACTCTCTGCGCCCGGAGGCCGCTCCTCCGCCCCGCGACCGGCGCGCTTCCGCGGGGCGGGCCGCCGGGTCTTCTGTCGGGTTGCGGGCCGAGGAGGCTTCCAGCGGGCGGCGGGAGGCGCGGCTGCGGAGGAGGCGGGCCTACGAAGGGCGCGTGTTAAAACTGTTCTAGAACAATTCCAATAGTACTGAAGGAAAGTGGCCGCCAGTAACATCAGTTTTGTCTCCAGTTTAAGCGAACAGCCCACGTAGATAAATTTCACGGGCACAGCAGTCAGCTTACTGGCTGTGACCTTGGGCAAGTATGGAGAGCGGAACAATACCCTCCCCGCCCCCAGTAATACCCTTTCCGCGCCCTCCCCCCACAATATGCACATCGCACTTTCTGGAATTTGTGCATTTGTTAAATTACATGGGAAAGGGGAATTAAGCTTACAGGTGGAATTAATGTTCTAACTAGCTAACTTTAAAATGAGATTATTTTGGATAATCCCAATGGGCCCAATGTAATCTCAAATGCCCTTTAGGTGAAAGAGAGGCAGAAGAGGCAGTCTAATACAAGTGAGATCTGACTGTGGAGGAGAGGAAAGGGCCACCAGCTAAGGAATGCAGGTGTCCTCAAGAAGCTGGAAAAGGCCAAGAAAGGAATTGCCCTCTTGAGCTTCCAGAAGAAACTCAATCCTGATGATAGGTTGATTTTTAGTCCAGTGAGATCTATTCCAGACTTCAGACTTCTAGAAGATTATAAATTTGTGTTGTTTTAAGCCACGAAGTTTGTGTTAATTTGTTATAGCAGTAATCAGAAATTAATATTGCAAGTAATTAAAATCTCTATGTAAAAGTATAATACCTATTGCGTAGGACTATTGTGAAAATTAAAATATATTAAATATGTTAGAATGTGTATGTTAGAGTATATGTTAGAATTATATATTAGAATATGTACATAGAACAATGTCTGGTTATAACTTGTAAGTGCTAAATGTACGCACTATAATATGTCAGATTTAATGTACAAGTATTCTGCAGTGTAGTGCTAAGAGTAGCCGTATAATGTTCCAAATGGTCAGCACTGGCAACACCTGCACCACTTGCTTTCTTTGTACACAGTGAAAGAGACTCATTTCAATAAAGAACAAAAAAACAGAACCACCGCACGTGTCTATACCCAGAATGCTGCTACAGCTTAAGTTGCCATGAAGTGCTGCGCCTGCAGATTGAGAAACGGGCACAGAACGCAGCCACGAATGATACAGTCATCACAACATCAGGAAAAAGGGAATAAAAATGCCTCTTTCCTTTTCCATTTAGTGTGGACAGTCATGAAAGAGACTCCTTCCCTTGTTCCACCAGTGTATTAGTTTGCTAGGGCTGCCATAATGAAGTACCACAGACTAGTAGGCTTAAACAACAGAAATTTATTGTTTCAGTTCAGGAGGCTAGAAGTCCAAAATAAAGCTGTTGGCAGGATCGGTTCTGAGGCCTGAAGGAGGGACCTGTTCCAGAGCTGGGGCCCAAGTCCTCTTCGGTTTGGAGAATGCCATCTTTTCTTTGTGTCTCTTTACATCATCTTCCCAGGCATATTGGATGATAGGCCAGCCCTAAACCAATATGATCCCATCTTAATTAATCACATCTGCAATGACTCTGTTTCCAAATAAGGCACATTCTGAGGTACTGGGGGTTATGGCTCTAACAGCCTTTTGGGGTGACAATTCAACACATAACAATCAGCAAGCATAGAATGGTAAGGATGAGGAAATGGGGACATTGAGAACAGATGTGGCCCCTCTTCTCTACAGCTATTGCCAATCTTGGATCCCAGCCAGGGAAGCCTCTGAACTGGGTAGGGATTGGAAATAATAAAATGTGATTATTATTGATGACATATACAAGTTGCTAGAGGCTAGGCACTGTTTTAAGTGAATTAATACCTACAAAGTACTTAGAATAGGACTAAATAAGTGTTAGCTATTAACTCATTTAATCTTCAAAATAACACTAAAGATATGTGCAGTTATTATCACCGAGGTACAGAAAGGTTAAGTTACTTGCCTCACGTCCCACAGCTAGTAAATGGTAGAACTAGAATTAGAACATAAGTGGTATGGCTCCAGAGTCTCACTCTTAAGTGCTACGCTACAATAATGTTGCAGCAGTAAACAGCGTCAAAAGGTGACTGAGTTACAAAGTCTGACAAGGACTCATTAGATTTAGCAACAAGAGGTCATAGGTAATCTTGAAGAGAGGGAGAAACCAGATTACAGTAGTTGAGGTGGGATGGTCAGAAGAACCAAAGAGTATAGGATACTTTCAAGAATCTTAGCCATAAAGGGAAGGAGAGAGGGTGATAACTATGGGTAGAGGGAAACATAAGATTATGAGAGTATTTTATTAATGGGGAAATTATATGTTGAGAGATAATAAATCAATGGAAGGAAAGAGAAGCTGAAAATACTAGAGGCAGAGGAGACCAGGAAGGTCTAGTTGAGACTGAAGCAATCAGAAACTAATATAGGAAGTAATTAAACCTTTCTATGTAAGAATCCAGTAGGAGGATTAGCTCTGGACTAGATAAATGACTGACAGATTTGCTTCTGAGACCAGAGGAGAAAATAGGGATGTGTATTGATGAAGACAATATTAGAAAAGAAGGAATCTTGAGGGTCTCAATTTTCTCTATGAAATAGAAAATTATAAGTAATCTATATAGTTTGGGTGTTGGGACAGAAACCTTGAAGAGGAAATTTTTTTAATCAAGATTTTAATATGTTTACAAGTTAAATACAGTAAAACTCTGAGTAGTGAAGTTTTGATTATTGTTGTCAGAATACGAGAGGAAACTAATGTGGACGAAGGCTTCTGAGCAGCTCAGAGGTGATGCCAGTGCATAGCTGTGTAATCGTCTCTAGCACTGAGGAGGCTGGATTAATCTAAAATTGAGATTATGCAGATAAGCAAAACAGAAGAACACTGAGACGAGAGAATTGAGGGTGCTGTTATAAGAATGGTTGGAATAATACACCTTGGCATCTATCCCTGTGAAGGAAGTGAAGTCTAGACTGGCACCATCCAGTATGTAGCCACGAGATGTGTGGCTGTTGAACACTGGAAAAGTGGCTAGTGTGAATAGAAATGTGCTCTAAGTGTAACATACACACAGAATTCTAAAGAATTTGTACAAAAAAAAGTAAAATGTTCCATTGATAGTTTTGTGCATTGAGTAATGCTGAACTGATATTTCAAATATATTGGGTTAAGTAAAACATTATGAAAATTAATTAATTGTGCTTGTTTCTTTTTACTTTTTTAAACCATAGCTACTAGAATATTTTAAATTACATATGTATCTTGCAATATATTTCTATTTCTAGTACTGGTCTAAAAAGTCACGATAAGGGGGCGGGGAAGGAAGCATTTGATGAACTAGAGGTCTAAATGAAGTAAAAAATACATACAGAGGGAGCAAGGGAGAAAGAAAGTCAGCAGGAGAGTAGCTGTGAAGAGAACAGGACCATAACATCAAGATTTCAGAAGTGGAGCAGTTCTTGGCAATGTCCAGGTCAGTGTTGTGGCCTAGAAATCAGTTGCTGAAGTAGGAGGCAACGTTTATTGGAATGAGTGGTGAAGGAGTGACTGAGGCGTCATTAGATGGCATTAACAAGGACAGAGGAGGTGGTCATCTAGTTCAGGGATTCTCAACCTCACAGCTGTTGACAGTTTGGGCTGGATAAATTTTTGTTACAGGGGCAGGGTGGAGTGGGATGGTCTTGTGCTTTGTAGGTTGTTTGGTAGTGTCTCTGGCCTTCTCCCCACCCCTGCCCTCACTCATGACAACTAAAACTGTCTTTCGATATTGAAAGTGTCCCTGAGGGGGGGTGGGGGTGGGGATGGGGAGAGGTGGAGGCAATGCAAAATCACCCCTGATTGAGAACCACTAATATCGTTGGATGCTCTGAGCCCCAAAAGAAGGTGGAAAAGTAATGGTCTTCAGGTGATAACACAGTAGGCAATTGCAGACATCACTCTCAGCTTTGCAGTATATGGGGTACAATGAACAGGCAGGAACTGATTAGAGAGCCAGATTTCTGTCCTGGTAAACAGTATAGATAAAACAAATATTTTCAAAATATTAAATTACTATGATGCCCAATGACCTTTGAATCTCAAAGTTAATTTTCCTGAATTCCTAATAGCAGTTTTAAATTCCAGGCCTTGTTGATAGAGAAAAAAGAATCGTCTTAATTTTATAAGCTGCTTCTTATGTATCAAGAGAGCTAGGTCTTAACATAGTTTCACTAAAAGCCATGAATATAGAAATGAGGGACGCTATAAGGGCAGTTTCAAGCAGGCATGAAACACTGCTCTGCTTCTGAAACATTGATGAAAAGAAAATAATTCAGATCTGAGAACCTGCTCCACTTAGCATCAGGTGGGGGCAGCTTGAAGGCTGGGAGCTGTAGTCATCAAAGAGGTAAGCTCTCTCTAGTCTGCCATTTGGGCTGGAACAGCTGGAGCTCCCCATGCATCTGTGTGGTTAACATCTTGGGGTTGAATATCCCTTCGGACACCCCCACTTCCCCAAAGTGGTTGGAGTTACATATTCTATTTTTATGTGTTTAGTAGATATCCTTGTTTTTAAAGGTAAGGGCATACTGTTTTGAGATATGATTTACATATAATAAAATTCACCCATTTTGAGTACACTTCAATAAATTTTGGCAAACATATAGCCATGTAACCACAATTAAAATACAGAACATTTCCATTACTCCCAAACATTTCTTGCCCCCAACCTCCGGTCCCAGGTTAACTTCTGATCTGCTTTGTCAATGTTTTTTTCTAGAATTTCACATAAATGGAATATAGTATGTAATGTTTTGTCTGGTTTCTTTTATGTCTTAATTTCCATTTCCTTTTGCTTTAATTTCCATTGTGTGGACACAGCATACAATGTTTTTTCATTCATCAGTTGATGGACTTTTGGGTTGTTTTGTTTTTGGCTAATATGAATAAGACATCTTTGTGTACAACCGTTGTTGGGGCATGTTTTCATTTTTCCTGATACTTAGGAATGGAATTGCTGGGTCCTACCCTCACATTTTATATTTTTAATATTTAAACCCTTAGTGCTTAATAATGAGTACACATAAATTTCTGCATCCTGCTCCCAAACATAACAAGCTTATTAGCAAAATTAGCTTTAATTCTCCACTTTGACACCTCTCCTGTTGAAATCATTGGGGTATTTTCATTTCATATCATGTTTTATAATCTACAATTATGTAGACTTCACTTTTTTTTTTAAATTTGATGTGCCTAACTATTCTTTTAAATAGATTTACTTACCTCACTGGAATCAAACCTTCAGGAATACTTTCAGGGAAGTTCATGAGCAGTAAACTGAATCCTTGCATGTTTGAAAGTTATTTTGCCCTCAACACTGAATAATATCTTGGGTACAGGGTTCTAGTTTCACAATCTACCTCCTCACAGAATTTTGAAGATCTCAGGTGTGGTAACTGGTCTAGATCCTGAATGTCGTGTGCTTGTACTCAGAGGAGGAACTAGTCCTGCTGCTAAGTGCTGCTAAAGTCTGTGTGCTCTACCACATCTTTTAAAGATTCCTTTAGAAATATCTTGCTTAAGAAAGCTCTACCCTAAGGAAAAAAATGGCTTTTTACATTTCCTCCTAATATACTTACTTATTCTACCTGGAATTTATTTTCGCAGGTGATGTAGAGATTGAAATTTTTTGTTCTCAAAATGGATGAGTGGTTCACAGTCATTCTTTACCGTATTGAAATGTAAAATTTATCATTTACTAAACTCCCATGTAATCTTAGGGTTACATTGATCTATGCCAATGAAAAGTTCCTTGACTTAATAAATTAGAAAAAAAGCAAGCTGCATAACCATATATGAAGTATGGTGCCATTCATATCCAACAAAGCAAAACAAAATCCACAAAATCTACATACACACGTGTTTATGTACTTGTCTATGTATATGTTAAATACACAGAAAAAGTCGGTAAAGTTACCATACTAATTTTACATTTAAGAAGGGTAGTGAGATTGGAGTAGAGGGACTCTGGTTTATCTGTATTCAGATTTAACATGTGTATATTTGGATACACAACTGTCAATAGTAAACTTCCAGGCAGGAGTCTTTTTCCCTGCGTAGTTAGTTACTTTGTTGTTCCATTGACCTTCGCTACCCAACCTTCATATGATCATCCAGTGCCTCATATTTACATATTTCAGGTCTAACTACATGGAAAAAACTGGTCTTGGAAGTCCTGATTCTAAAAACCTATGAAAAGGATTCTGGCAGTCCAGCTTGGGTCAGTTATCCATTTTGGCTAATCAGCCAGTGGGGACAAGCAGATGACATGGTACAAAATGACCAGAAGGGATTATCTCCACTTTACCCTTCACAAAGATAAGGTTCAACTAAGTAATTTCTCCAGGGTAACTTAACTTTTAAGGGAAGGCAGAAGCCAAGATTTTGAATATAGGTCTGTTGGACTTCAAAGCTCATGTACCATATATCACATCCTTAAATGTTACTGAAACCATCATTATGTAGATATTTTAATTTATTGTATTCATATTGGGTATACAGTTTAAAAAGCAAAAATTCTATTCTCTAGAGAGAAAACAATAAATAGAAAATAGATGCTATTATACAAATGGAATATATGAACGTAAATAAGACTATGTATGAGATTTTCAACCACATTCGTATTACAGTTTTAAAATTATACAGTCTCTTACAATGACCAATTACTTATTTGAACAGTTGAGTTGGTAGAGGATCTATGCCATTTAAATATCAGTTCAAAGACATACAAAACAATTTTATTGGTGGTACTTATGTGTGTGGGGAGAAGAGAACTGTTTACGATATTTAACTATCATGTTTCAAGAGACATGATTTAATAGTGAAGTTTTTATATTACAAAACAAGATTAAGTGTTAGTTATTTTAGGAATACCAATGAAACATGAATGACATTTACTAATCATATTCAAGGAACATAGTAAACTAGTTGACAAAATTTACTTATCTTAGAGAAAAATCTTTGCAGAGATAATGTAGGATTTAGCTTTCTGACGCACAGAAGGCAACACCTACTATAATGTCTATGTTAGTAAAAGAGCTTACTGCAATGAATACTTGGGTACCTGGCCAACTCCTGACCTAGGACGTACAAAGCCACAACAAACAAAACACCCCAGGAATAAAATCCTCATTCCTTAGCATAGCTTTATGTTTCTTCTGTTGTTTCAGTCTCTGTATACATCCGGCACAGTGCTGCATTAGGGCGGCATATAAAAGCATCAGTTTCATCTCCCAACTCTGTTAACTGTTCCAATGAAGACACGCAAGGATAATGGTCTTTTAACATATCTGGCAATTTAGAATTCTTGTCTTGAAGACGTCGAGAACGTCTAACTGGTGTTAGAAACTTCAGCTCTTTAAACATAGAATTCATTTCATCAAACTGAATCTTCTTTTTTACACTAAAAAAAACCCACAAAATTATTTGCAGAATTAAAAAGCATGTTAATATTTTTACTTTGTAGTTTGATGCTATTTATCATACTATAACTTATATGTTACAACCATGTGATTGTCTTATAGAAAAGAGGTACTGCAAGCTCCTTGAAATAAAGAACTTATTCTTTTCTCTATTTTTTTTATAACTTATACACAGCAGATAACTTGAATATTTGTAGAATTGGCTAACTGAATTATAAAACCTGTTATCAATAGTATACAGTCAGCAATTAAATAAAATGATGTAAAATTTTTTTTTTCAAAATGGCAATATATAGAGAAAGCAAATACAATATTTAAAAGGTGAAATGTCCCAATGACATTCAATTTGTTTGAAATCTTTGTATTAACAAATAGTAATTCTAATCAGAAGCAATCTTAAAGATTTTAAAATACCATATTTATTATCCTTAAGTGTAAAAACAAATCATAGCACATGACAGTTTATGAGCTTACCTTTGCAAGTATGGTGTAGTAGACACATTATATTTAATTAAGCAACTCTCCCTAGTTTCTGCACTAGGGGTTTTAACATCAGTGGTTGGATGTTTTGTTTTGTCATCTTGCTCTATTTCACGATCTTGAAATATCACATTTTCTATTTCCGGGTTTCCTGACTCTAGATTACTACCACCAATATCATCAAAGTTGACTTCTTGGATTGGTTCCTTGGTTGCGCAAGCCTCCTCAAAATTTTGTCCTATAGAAATACATTATAGATTAAGCTTTCGGTCAAATTTAAAGAACAAAATCAGAATACGTTGAAGTATTCATAGTAGGCTAGATTTTCAAAATAAAATAACCAATCCATCTCTTAACCATGACTTTTCATAAGCAAATACTGCTGACAACTACTTAACAAATATTTATTAACTCCCATATGTCAGGGATTATAGATACAATATAAGAATGACATCATTCCTGTTCTTTAAGAAGTTCACATTCCATGGAAGAGACATATAAAATAATTATAAAACGAGAAAAAGGCTGTAATTGAAGTAAGAACCCATAAAAAGAATTAACTAACTTTGTTTGTGGGACAGGGAGATGGCTAGGGAAGGCTTCATGAGTAGCATTCATGCTGGATCCTGAAAAATGAGTACTTGACAAGACTAAGGAAGATAACCTTGGTATGAAACTTAAAGAAAACAATCTATGAAGACAACATTAAAGGGCCAGTGTGCTCTGAATACGTGATAAGGAGCAAGGTCAGAATGTGGTCAGGAGGTGATGAGTTTGGATAGGTAGGAAGGGGCTAGATTGTAATGAACTTTATGTGCAAGAAGTTTGGTAAAAACAATGCACTGGAGAGACAAAGATATAATTAGATTTGGTCACTATAAAGGATGGTTTAGAATGGTAGGGAATGAAAGCTAATAATATGTAATATGCTAATATAAGAAGACAAAGTTGTTTTAACAGCCTAAGCAAGGCATCAGAGATAGGCAGTGAGAAGGAAGAACTCAATTTAAGAGTTTTTTTCTGAGTTAGTAGTTAATAAACAAAAGAATGCATGTGTATGTCTGAATTAGTGTACATATTAGGAGCATCCCTTCAAAAATTTCTTGCTTAGGAGTCTTTAATGACAGAAGAGAACTTTTTTTTTTTCCCTTTCTTTTTGGGTGGAAGAGATGGTGGTATGGGGAAGCAGTGAAGGAAGACGAAGAATTCAAAATAAAACATGTTAGATGTAAAATACTTGTGAGACATCTGATAAATCCATTAAGCTGAAAAGACCTCTAGATTTGATTATTAGGAAAATATTAGAGATTTTTACTAAGATGTTTCAGTTACATGACAAAGTGAATGTAGTTCTTTTAGTGGGAAGAAGTTGGAAGTGGAAGAGAGGGAATATGAATTCTTTAATTCAACAAATATTTATGAGCCAAGCATTGCATTAACACTGGGGATGCAATAATGAGGAAGATCAGACACTGTCCTAGTCTATCAAGTTTACAGTGCAAAAGACAAGGCAAACAAGCAATCAAGTACAATAATACTGCACAGAGAGAAAAAACAGTGAGCACAAAACAGATACATCTAATCTAGTTGGGTAGCGGAAGAAAGATGGCTATTAGAGAAGGCTACCCCAAAGAGTAGCATCTGAACTGAGGTCTAAAAAATAAGGAGGAAATCAGGTTAAAAATAGAAGACTGGCTTGGATAGACCCAGAGGCAAGACAGATAGAATAGTCCTTTCTACGAAATAAAAAAAAACTAAAGAAAGAAATTCAGGGATGTGAAAGAGTGAAAAAATGACAAGAAGCTGGAGTCAGGAATTTAAGCAGTTAAGTGACAGGGCATTTTGGTTGCGGTGTTGAGAATGGATTGAAGCAAGAGTAGAGAAGCAGGCAAGTTAGGGGACTATTATTGTAGTCCAGGCAAGAGCTGTAATGAAAGTAAGGGTGAAGAGGAGTAGATGAATTTTAAGAGATGCTTATGAAGTTAAACTGAATTTGACTGGCTGAGGAACAGGGGTGTGGATGTGGGAAAGGAGTGAAATACAATATAATCCCAAAGTTTCTGGCTTGGAGAATAGTATGAGTTATTGAGACAGGGAACCAAAAGAAGGATAAGGTTTTAGGGGGAAATGTGTTCAAGTTGGGATATGCAGGATATTGAGGTATCTGAGATACAAACAAGTGGTACTTGTCTCTCTTATTTGTCTTCTATTTCCCAATACTATTTAGAAATAATCTTAATTTGTAAAATTTATATCTACAACTTTTAATTACCTATTTCAGAAAGCCAAGAGTTTATCAATAGCATTTCCTTTTCCACCTAAACAAATATTCTACCTGCTAGAAAAGATTCCACTAACTAGTATTATCCTATTAAGGAAAAATAAGATAGAAAACTGAATCAGATTTAAATACTGTTTTCTCTTTCCACATCTCTCTAGAGCCAGTGAGAATTATGAGAAAGAAGGCTTTTTAAATGAAATTCTTATTTCCACTTTGCTGTCTTTAGACCTAAGACACAGGAATGATCAACACAATAAGTCTAATTAACATCTGATCCATACACAGTTACAGGATTTTTTTTTTTTATGATAAAGACTTTTAAGATCTATTCTTTTTGTAAATTTCAAATATGCAATACAGTCTTATTAACTGTAGTCATGCTGTACAATACATCCCCATGGCTTACTTATTTTATAACTGAAAGCTTCTATACCTCTGGATCCCCTTCACCCATTTCTCCAAATTGGGTTATTCTTAAACTTTAAAATTCTCCTTGTTTGTGGTATACTAGTCTTTCCTGATTTTTCCTCTCTATCTCCCTGACCATTCCCACTCCAGCTCCATCATTAAATATAACTAGTAAGATCAGATCATATACATCTTCTGTATGTCCCCTGGGGGCATATTAACAGCAACCATAAATTGAAATATTCATTGTTGAACTAAACATACTGCCAATAAAAGATAACCACCTCCCACACATGGGTAAACCATTAGCATATTAACCTCATTGAAGGTTTTTTTTTTTTGTAACATGTAACAAAAATGTGTATAACACACTTAGAATTTCAATATGATCTTTGATTTTATTTAAAGTTTAGCCCTTGACCTAGGTCTCTATATTTTAAATTCATTTTGTCTACTGAAAATAAGGTACTTATAACTAATCTGAAAAGCAATTTAGCAGCATGTCACATGAGCCGTAAAAAATTCACTGTTTGACTCTTTTTAAAATTAATCAAAAGAAAATAACCAAATACAAGCAATAATGGTATATAACAGGTGCTCAAATATTTGTGATTGGGTAATACAGTTACAGTAAAAAACTGGTAATAACTCTATTAAATAAGGAAACAAATTAGCTCACACTTACGTAATGATTTCTCCCCTCTCATCTAAGCTAATTAATAATATTAATAATGGCTAAAGTTTAATGAATTTACTATGTGCCACAGATTTTGATACTTATATACATTATTTCGTTCAATGGTCTCACCAATCTTGAGGAAGATAGTAACATTATCCTATTTTACAGATAAGAAAGGGGTTAAATTTCCTGTAAGTTTACAGCAATTGGCACAACCTATATCTGAATCTAGAAAATGTTTACATTTTATATACTTGACAGCTAATTGAATGTCTTATCACCTCTCAACCTACTATTCCCACAAAGAGAATTCCTAAATGAGCTTCTCTACAGCATAGAACAGATGACAGAATTTTATATGTAAAAAGTCTTTAGATATCATCTAGTCAAACTGCCTCATTTTTAAGACAGGAAATTAAGGCCTAGATAGGTAAGGTAACTTTCATAAACAGATTTGGGTTTTGAATGAGACCTCCTAATTAAAAATTCTTTATACTATACAGAGCCATTGAATCTCAGAGATATGTCAACAGAACTATGAGGAAAGATCAACCTATATATTTAAAAAATGAAAAATAATAAAACAGTTTAGCAAAGAAATTTAATAAAATCAGAATTCACCTGAAGAAAAGAAAAAAAATGAACTTACCAAATTTAACTTTTTCTTGACTCTTCATTGTTAGAATATCTACAATTGCATGTCGCATCTCTTCAATAGGCTTGATTTTTTTAAATGAAGAAAGCAAACTCATAAAAGTTTTATATTCTCAGACCAGACATTAACTTTGTTGTCCAAGTTGAAAATATTAAAACCAGTAATTATAAACCACTTATTTTGCTATTCAAATTGAAAAAAATGGCTGTCTTTTCTAATTTATACAATAAAAATGAACTTAAGGGAAAGAATTTTATCAGTTTAAAATTTTTCTCCATAATTTTTCTTAAGTCTTTGGTAATTTACTGTTTGCCTGATATGAACAAAATTAGTGAACGAGTAGCAAATTAACATTATTAACATCTATTAAAGAGCTGATTATATTTAAATTTACTTTAAATTTTTATTGTTTACACTTTTCCTCCTACGTTCAAGTACATGGTTATATTTTTGTTTCGCATGGTATTAAATGCATCTTTGAACAGCTCGTTTCAAAAATTCAACAGTTCACTAATTGTCCATCATATGCCAGATATTATGAGTACTTCCTGTGTTCCTCTGAACTACCAAGCCTGCTAATGCAATAAATTAAAGACATTATATAAAAGGAATATTCTGGTCATATTCTTAGTTCTAGAACTTAGTCTTGAACTACTCACCCATCCTGCTTTCAATTTGCTTGGCTAATTTTGATCCTTGTTTTCCAATTTCTGCTCTAGTGTCACATCTTTCTCTTTACATCACTGCACTCTATGAGAACCTTAGCTGCAGTTATACATCCTAGTTATACTGCCATAAGCCACCTTAAGTAATATCCCTTCTCGTTCAGTGTAGTAGGGACCTAACAATCCCTTCCAGGTGGGATTCTGTCAAATGCAATTATCCTTCAGCAAAGTGATTTATATATAATTGCTAAGCTATTGAGAGAATAACTACTGAATATTTGATTTCTGATTCACGTGAAAGGTCAAATAGCATTTGTTGGCTTTGCTGAGACTATGGTGAATAGACGACCTTTAAGCTTAATGAAGGGCTAAAAAGAATTTTTTAAAACTCTTTGTAAACAATCTCCAAGAATGCATTTTTGAGAAACCTGGTCTAAAGGAAATACATTTTAGAAACATTTGCCCATAAAAACAAAACAAAACAAAAAACCGAACTAACCCAAAAGCCTCAAGATACAATTTATTCTACCCAGGGCTTTTTGTAGCAATAGAGTTGGAAGAGGTGAGAGATTATAGTATCAAACCACTATGGTGGTAAAAATGTCAGAGAAACTAGTGTATTGCCATTTTCCATATGTGAGCAGGACCAAACATATGGCATATAAATGTGAGTACATCAAGATACACTCCTAAAGTGAGAGTTCTCTTACAAAGCCATCAGAGTTTGCTAACATTTTTTAAGTTAATTTAATTCCATTTGTGTTATATTCAATAAATTTTAACATTAAAAATTCAATTTCCCAGATTTCTTTATCAATGAGGAATGTGCAAAATGACATGTGCTAAAATGTTCTCCCAGCAAGTTTCATTAAATGTACATTTCAGCTTACAGTATATCCATTTTCTAAGGTCTGATTATCCTGACTATATAAGCAAGTTTTAGAAAGTTGAGAAACAGCTTTTATAACATGCAATCCTTGTGGCCTTTAAACGTTCATTACCGCGATATGTATTTCCACAAATTTTATTATGTTATGATGTGTTCCAAATAATCTTGACTCATTTACACTGTAATTAATAAAGAACAGTAAGTTTTAATCTCACCTGAGCTCCTGCCAGAATGGCCTTCTCATAGATTGCAATAATATTTTCAATAGGACTTGTGAGTGGCTCAATACGTGCCAGGCATATCCAGTATTTAACAAGTTTTTTGGCATCTGGAATATTTTTAATCAGGTCGTTCAGTGTGTCCAATATTTCTTCCTTTGGGCATCCCTAAAATATCAAGAAATAACGTGAGTGATATCTTTTAGCCTAGAAAGTATGAACAATTAATTAAGCTTTCTATAATCAAGATCATTGATAGAGAAAAAGTTGATAGAAAATTATCCATAAATATATTCGTATTCATTATTATCTCCCTTACTCCAAACTTATTCTGAATAGCTAACAAAAAGCATTATCAGTCCTAAGTACAAGGCACACATACACAAAAGAAATACTAGTTGAGAAAAATATTATTAAAAAAATGATTAACATTCTATTTGGTCTTGATGTTTTTCCTCATATATTGTGGGATTCCATTTATCAATTATTTAGTATTTAGAATTTTTTTTATCTATCAAATGTTTATGAATGGAAATAGAGTGCAATTTTTTTTTTGTCAAACTGTCAGGTTTTGATATTAAGGTTAAAATGAACCTGTGATGGTTTATGTAGTAAGAGCTATATATAGGTTAAGTAGTAGGACAGAAAAATTCCAAAGTATCAAAAAAAAATCCCAACTGAGCAGAAGAATCAGAGTTCCCCGGACTGTAATTTTCACTGGTTCTCAGAACTACAGAAAGTTTAAAGATGCTCAGGAAGACCAGAGTAAGGTCGGAAATTACACTGTGTGTATTCAGTCTTGCTCTGGATCTTAGACAGTAGCGTGTGACCAAAAGAAGATTAAAGATAGTCGGGAAATAAAGAAAACATTCTGGAGTTACTTTATATAGTCTGTCAGATTTTGGTCCAAATTGAAGAATTCTACAGTGAATTCAAGACCATGATGATGTTGAATGAGATTAAGGGATTTTGTTTGCAAATATTTTAATTTGAATTTAATCTATGATAACAATGACTCACTATTTTGTTATTTCAAGTCTTTGGCAAATTAATAACATCTTAGAGGAATACAGTATTTATTACTCAAGTAAAAAATTTATCCCTTTGATATATTTATATGAACTCAATGAAAATGCAGTCCATTAAAGGCTAAAGAGAAGCAATCTCACAATGAACATTAAGTCTACGTAAAATCACTGACGCAGAGTCTTGGTCAAAAAAGACTGATGATGTAATTTAATGAGATATTTATGAAGGTAATTTGCAGCTACAAACTACTACACAAATTTAAGATACTCTACCTCATCAATCAGGTGAAGGCATTCAGAAAACGTTTTGTTTACTCTTTCAGTAAATAATCTTTGTTCATCTTCTTCTGCCATGGTAGTCCAAAAGGACCCAACTGGTTTTTCATTTTGTCCTTCAGGTTCAGGCTGGGTAACTACTGAGCTCGGAGGCCTTTTCAGCACTCTTCCTTTGCCAGCTCTCCACTCATTCAGACGAGCTCTACAATTAGAAGCAGTGGATAAAAATTACTGTGACACTGCTGATAGCATTGCTAAATAGAAGAAAAGTTAAAAAATATTTCAGGTCTTTAAGTAGTTACATGTTAGTGGCATACATAGTTCACAAATTTGAAGAAAAAATATTAAACATATCAATGTTAATTATATTCTCAATGACCCAAGAATGAATTTTTAAATGGGGAGGTTAGAAAATGTTTCCCAATTTTATTAAACATTTTAACTGATGTTACATGAAACAGCCTAATAAAACATACTCAAACAGTATAACTTATGTTGTACTGTTCCACAATATAAACTTGCTTCAATTTGTCTGCATATGACAGAGACAATCCACACCAAAAAAAGTCCTAAGACATTCAAGGAAATTATAAACCAAATTCACAAATAGTACGAAATTGAAAATTAAGCTAATTAAATCACACCTACTTACTTTCTCTCTTCTGCGGTTTCCTTGGGCTGAGCCGACCTACAATTGATAGTTGCCTTTGCTATAGTATGTCTGCGCTGGTCAACAGTTTTTGCCTTTTCTATCAGTTTGATATTAGCAGATGAAGCAGGCCTGGCTATAATTGCAGATGTGATGCTTCTTGATAGTGTCTTATTTCTTTTTACTTCCTGAGAACTGGTTTTGACACTAGATAAAACTGGATTTAATTGCAGTAATTTTTTCTCATGAGGCCCTTTCCGAATTGTAACATTGGCAGAGGTTCTACCGACGTCTTGTTTCACAGAGTCCTGGGTATTAGTGTGGTGACTTCTAATGGGAGGACGCAAAAGTTGTCTGTTCTGAGGTACAGTGTTCGCTCCT
Organism: Pteropus vampyrus; assembly: GCF_000151845.1. NCBI lineage: Eukaryota > Metazoa > Chordata > Mammalia > Chiroptera > Pteropodidae > Pteropus > Pteropus vampyrus. The sequence goes on from NW_011888948.1 coordinate 3,183,326, forward strand.
TTAGTGGTGGTCATCATATCTGAGGCTTTGTCACTTTTCACCGTCACACTGTGGGTGATTACAGGCTGAGGCTTTGTGGCTTTAGAGATAGTGGTAGAAAGTTTCTTTGTTGGTGCAGAGCTTTCATCTTTGACTTGTACAGGTTTTCTAAATGAATTAACCTTAGACTGAACGATCTGGCCACGATAAGATCCAAGCACGGGTTTCTTGAGCGTGTTAGCATCTTGCTTCGGTTTTTCTGTAGTCATTGGTTTCTTTTTATTGTTGTTTTTAATGTGAAATGCTTGGCTTAATGTAATACGTTGACTTTGGGGCTCGTCTTTAATTGGTAACAACTGCAGAGTTTGATTATTATTCTCCAGATTATGTGTATCAATTGTTATATTTGAATTGGTTAATTCATTAGAAGTTTTTAAAGGAATACAAAGTTTGTCCACTGTTATATTATTTTTGCTTCTTGTAGGTCTATTGACATTTTCTTTATCAGCCTAAAAGAGTTATTTAAGACAAATCAATATTTCAGAACTCATTTCTTTCAGAAAGAGTTTAGGAAAGGGAAAGGAAGAAAAGAGACAGTTTATGAGGACTATGTCCATATCTTACCATTTTTGTCTTAAGTTTCAGAACTTTTGTTTCTTCTTGGACCTGACCCTCCAATGTCATCACTCTTTGGTCTCTGCTACTTAAAAAATACCAAAGAGATTTCCTTTTTGCGGGGAAGAGATGGAAAACTTAATAGTTACCAAACTTCATTTTAAACTGAGGCAAGAATTTAAGACATTTAGTTGTTTTAAACAAAACATTTCTATATTATAGGGTTATTAAAAGGTATAAACAAGATTGCTGAAAAATTTAAAGCTATTTCCTTGAAAGTCTTAATAACTTATCCCCATAGAATATGTAAGCACTAGATAATCTCACTCTAAACCATTCTAAGTCATTCAGATAAATCTTCAAAAACCTTTATAAGCAATACTTTCTTTGGTTAGTTTTAGTTTTAACTACTCAGTAAGATTTACACTAAGAAAAATATTTAGTCTTCTTAAAAGAAATACAAAATTTTCATATACACACTTCTAGTTTAATTTATTAAGAATATGGACTTTACAGGACCAGATGGCTTTACCAATGAATTCTACCAACCATTCAAAAAAGATTTAATACGTATTCTCCTCAAACTCTTCCAAAATAATCAAAGAGGAGGCAATATTGCCCAACTCATTTTATGAGGCCAATATTATTCTGATACCAAAAC
>NW_011888948.1:3184630-3186054 GCF_000151845.1 Pteropus vampyrus
ATACACACTTCTAGTTTAATTTATTAAGAATATGGACTTTACAGGACCAGATGGCTTTACCAATGAATTCTACCAACCATTCAAAAAAGATTTAATACGTATTCTCCTCAAACTCTTCCAAAATAATCAAAGAGGAGGCAATATTGCCCAACTCATTTTATGAGGCCAATATTATTCTGATACCAAAACTTGGTAAAAATAATACACAAAAAAGAAAACTACAGACCAATATCTCTCATGAACACAGATGCAAAAATCCTAAATAAGATACTAGGGAACTAAATACAGCAACATATTAAAAAGATTATACACCATGATCAAGTGGGCTTCATCCCAGAGGTACAGGGATGGTTCAACATAAGAAATAAGAAATCGATTAATGTGATACAGCACATAAACAAATTAAAAAATAAGCATCATATGATCATATCAATAGATGCAAAAAAAAGCCTTCGACAAGATACAGCACCCATTTATGATCAACTTAAAATCGGTATAGAACAAAAGTACCTTAACATAATAAAGGCCATCTATGACAAATCCTCAGCCAACATTATACTTAATGGTAAAATTAAAAACCTTCCCTCTAAGATCAGGAACAAGGCAAGACTGTCCACTATTGCCACTGTTATTCAATATAACATTGGAGGTCCTAGCAAGTGCAATCAGGCAAGAGAAAGATATAAAAGGCATCCAAATAGGAAATGAAGAAGTCAAACTGTCACTATTTGCAGATGACATGATTCTCTATATGGAAAACCCTAAAGATTCCACAAGAACACTACGAGAAACAATAAGCAAATACAGTAAAGTCTCTGGATACAAAATCAACATTCAAAAATCTATAGTGTTCCTATACTCTCATAACAAAGTGTCAGAAAAGAAGTGGAAAAAATAATTTTTTGCAATTGCACAAAAAGAATAAAATACCTAGGAATAAATTTAACGAAACATGTGAAGGACCTATATAAAGAAAACTACAAGACCCTATTAAAAGAAATTGAAGCAGATACAAAGAAATGGAAAGATAATTCCGTGTTCTTGGACTGGAAGAATTGACATAGTTAAAATGACCTTATTACTTAAAGCATTATACAGATTTAATGTATCCCCCATCAAAATCTCATCAGTACTTTTTAAAGAAATGGAAAAAAACCCATCAGATTTGTATGAAAACACAAAAAAACATGAATTGCCAAAGCCATCCTGAGAAAAAAGAACGAGGCTAGAGGCATCACTCTGCCCGACTGAAAATTATACTACAAAGCGACAGTAATCAAAATGGCATGGAATTGGCAGGAAAACAGACACACGGACCAGCGGAACAGAATCGAGAGTCCAGAAATAAACCCATATTTATACGGGCAAATAATTTTCGACAAAAAAAGCCAAAAACATACAGTGGAGAAAGGAAAGCCTCTTCA
>NW_011888948.1:3186964-3204240 GCF_000151845.1 Pteropus vampyrus
ACAATGGAATATTACTCAGCTATAAGAAGAGATGAAATACTGCCATTTGTGACAACATGGATGGACTGCGAGATCATCATGCTAAGCGAAATAAGCCAGACAGAAAAAGGTGAAAATCACATGATATCACTTATATGTGGGACATAAACCTAAAAGCAACAAATGAACAGGACAAACTCAGGGACATGGACAATGGACTAGTGGCTACCAGAGGGTAGGGGGTGTGGGAGGAGGGGAGAGGTAGACAGGGTAAAGGGGGTCAAATATAGGGTGATAGGGGGAGGGTGAAGTGGGTAAAAGAGATCAAATATATGGTAGCTGAAGGAAACTAGACTTTGGGTGGTAAACACACAATAGAATATACAGATGTCAAATTATAATGTATACCTGAAAATTATATAATTGTATTAATCAGTGTTACCCCAATAAATTTAATTTAAAAAAAAAAGAAAAAGAATATGGACTTACAGACCCAAAGAAAATCCCTCCTCAAGAGTTTGACTCAAACTAAACCCTTTTTTGAAGACAGACTGCTTAGTACAGGCTATGAGAATCTCTTGGCAAGTAAAGAGAAAAACAGGGTCATTCCATGAAGAAAAAAACAGGGTCAATTAGATGCCATTGAATCTAAGATAAATCCTAAGTTCAGAGATGTTTAAATGTGAAAAAAACATACATTTTGGAGTCAACAAAATTTGCTGACTCTACAGTTGATAATTTTGGTTCTAACACCTTTTACATCTATTTGCTCAGTCTGCTTGGAGATGTAGCTTGTGTTACACATTTTGAATGACGGCAGAGAATCGTCAAAATGTGCCACTGCACAGGGTATCTTGGTAGCCATCTTTTGAATATGGGTGCCTCCTGTCCCTTCCAGGCATTGCCAGAGGTGCAGAGCATAGACATGTCTCCCCAGTTTCAGCTCCTGCTGTCACTACCTGAGAGCAAACAAATACTCCTCTTGTCTGCTGTCTAGTGTGAAGTGGGAGATGATGCTCAGGGTCAACCTACCAGGTTGCTCCCAATGTGGTACCTTCACTAATTAGGCCCCTTATTGATTTCAGCCTCTATTACTTCTGGGCTTAAAATGTTCTGTGATGTTATCTCACTGAGAAAATTAGAAGCACTCTTAACAAGAATTAGTCTTTCCTCCACCAAAGACTACCAGCCTATCTGCCTCTGTACCCATATACTCTGCCTTCCCTCCTAATGTATGAACTGACACCATGCTGATCTAGAGTCAAACTCTCCATCTGTGTTCTCCCTCTTGCCTACTCAGGGACTTTGTTCCTCTGATTATTTGCTCATTCTTCAGCATCATTAATTTGTTCCTCTACTAGGTCATTCCCATCGGCCTATAAACTTTATGTATTATACCTCATTTTAAGGCCTTAAACCTCACATTCCGTTTCAGCTACTGCTTCATTGCTCTTTTCTTTGTAGCAAAACTCAAAAGGAGAGCTATAGGTACTGTCTCCTCGTGATCATATTCTATTCTCTCCTCAACTGTGCCTATCAGGAATTTGTCCCCACCATGCTACTGAAACTCTTGTCATCCACTTCCATGTTTTACATACAACTCATGGTCAATTCTGTCTTCACCTTTCAACAGCACTTGGTAACAGATAGCTATTTATTCTTTAAAACACTTTCTTGGCTTTGCTACTGAATCACTAATTCTTCTATTTTCCCTCTTACCTCAGCAGTCCACTTCTTTTAAGTCTCTCTTTCCCCTAACCTTGCCGGGGCTCAAGGCCACATTAAAATTTAAACTTTTCTTCTGCCTTTTTATTTTAGTTTTATACTTCTCAGGGAATGCTCATTTTTGGTTAGTGCTAACAGAATTCTAGTGTTTAGTCTTGAAATTGCTGGCCTTTCTAACTGCTAGCGAAAAATTCTCAAGATGATCAGAAAGACTCTAAAATACAGAGAATGAATTGGTGGTTGCCAGAGAGGAAGAGGGTAGGGAGACAGTAGAAATTTGTGAAGGGGATTAAGAGGTACAAATTTCCAGTCTTAAAAGAAGTCGCAGGGATATAATGCACAGAACGGGGAATATAATCAATAATATTGTAATAACTTTGTGTGGTGATAGGTGGCAACTAGACTTAGCATGGTGATCATTTCATAATGTATAAAAATATCAAATTATTATGTTGTATACCTGAAACTAATATAATATTGTATGTTAACCATAACTCAATTGTTTTTAAAAGATAAAAATAAGATGATTAAACCTTTAAAAAAAAAATCTCAGGATAATAAGAAGTATCCCCACCTTACTCACGTGTCCAGTGTGGAGACTTTAATGAGAATGTATAACTCTATTCTATCTTGTTGATAAAATTGCCCTCAGAAGGGTGAACTGAATAAAGGAGTCTTAAAATATCCACACTAAAGACTGTAAAATAGAATTGTTTAATTGTGAAAAGTTGCTACTCTGATTGGTTGTCTACTTAATTTGTTGCTCAAGTAATAGTATTTAAATTGACATCTGTTTTCTGAAAAGAGTAAATATAGTACTTATGGGGTTTCTTGGTAAAACTAGAGTTTTAGAATTTTTTCTTTCTATTGTGTGTAAGAGTATTATATACCCCATGACCCTGTTGATTTCTTTATTTAAGTAATTGAGAATCATTGTCTTATTTGAATTAATATTCTTTGCTAATTCTCTAGTAATCTCATTCCACCCCAGATTTTAAATATCTACACGTTGATAATTTCCAAGTTTATATCTCCAGTGTCAATCTCACCCCTGAACTTCAGACACATAACTATTTGACATTTCACTTGGATGCCTTATTGGTGCCTCAAACTTAACCTGGTCAAAAAAGAACTCCTAATTCCTCCACTCCTCCCTCAGTCTTCCCGTCTCAATATGTTGTATCACTATGCACTCAATTATTCAAATCAAGTCTCAGATCATTTTTTTGTTTGTTTTAAACAAAGAATGTGGGATTTGTGAAAATGTTTATTCCAAAGTAAAGCAGCTTATTAAAGTTAAAATTTAAAAAAATTTGCGAATGCCAAACTTGTAAGTTGCAGAATTATAAATAGTTCAAAGAATGTCCATATAGTCTTTACCCAGAATTGCCTATTGTTAACATTTTATTCTACTTGTATTATCATTTGCACTTTCTGAACATGTGTATGTGTGGAGTATATACAATTTTTCACCTGAACCTTTTAAGTTATATACAATGGCCTTTTATTCCTAAATACTTCAGTGTTTATTTCCTAAAAATAGGGATTTTCTCTTACATAACCACAGTATCAAATTCACAAGTTTACATTGACATACCACTTTAATCTACTATTCATATTCTAGTAGAAAACTGACTCAATAGTGTCTTTTAGTGCATTTCCCTTTCCACTACAGGGTCAGGTATTGAATTTAGTTGTCACATCTCTTTAGTCTCCTTTAATTTGGAACATTCAGGATCATCTTTAACTCCATTCTTTCTTTTATATCCCATACTAAATTGATTACCAAGTCCTATCAGCTCTATCTCCTAAATATAAGCACTTTCTACCATAAGAAAGGGTGTGAAGCATTCATAATGACAAAATATATCAATAAGTACCTAACACAAAGAAAATGCAAATTAAAACAAGACTTAAAAAAAAAAAAAAAAACCATGAGAATGACAATGATGTTGGGAGAAAATTAGGAACACCAGCAGAATAAAGTATTTTAAGAACCACTGTTGTAAAACCACCAAGGGATCAGGAAATGATAGCTACACTTATTAGGCTCTCATATTCCAGACACAGCATAATGCACTCCCTATCTCATTTAATACCCAAGAAAAACATCTATTATTATCCCATTTTAATATAAGTAAATAGACTCAAAGAAGCTATGTAACTCCTCTGAGGTTACACAGTTGTAGTGGCAGACTTAATATTCTAGCCCAGCTCCTTATCACTCGTAGATTGCACAGAAAGAGCCTGGAAGGATGTTACTAGCAGTTATCTCAAGAGAGTGAGGGGACTTTTTGATTTTCTGCTTTATAGTTGTTTTATTGTACTATTTTTAAAATTTTAACAAAACAATACAACTATATTCCTATGGAAGACTGAGCTAAAACAAATGATTTCCAAACATTTAAAAGGAGGGCCACCTCCTAAAGAACAATACTCTAGCCTCACCTCCCCCCGCCACGAACAGACACACACACGTTCACTAAAACCTTGCTAAATTATAGAAAGACTGGCTTTTGTAGCACTATATAAACTATAAGTCAGTATTTTGGTAAATATACAACTTTGCTTTAAAATTAATTGTTTCCTCTTAAAGCGTGAATTAATTTACACAGGAAATGATCTAATACTGTATCATCTGAGAAAGGAGCCACTAAGCCACATGGGGCTATTGAGGACTTAAAATATGGCTAGTCCAAACTGAGATATGCTGAAAGTATAAAATACACAGATTTTGAAAACTTAGTACCAAAAAAGAATGTAAATAATTTTTTAAGTATTACATGTTGAAATGGTAACACAAGATGCTGGATTAAATAAAATATTATTAAAATTCATTCCATTAAAAAACCTTTTTAAATATGGCTACTATAAAATTTTAAATTACACATGTGATTCATATTACATTTTTATTGGGCAGCTCTGATATAATTTTATGGATCTGAAATAAAAAAATCTGACCTCACCTGGATATTTGATTTTCTTGTTTGTATGCAGAAAAAGTTTTTCTTTTGAGCAGATGTTCCTTGAGTTTTTGTTTTCTTTGTTCTAAGTAACAAAAGAGCTACAAGTCAACATTAGTTACAATAACTTCAAATAAATATTGACTAAATGAAGATCTTGCTTCGAAAAATATTCTACTTATGATCACATCTTGTATATAACAGAAAATTTCCCAATTCAGTATTGCCTTTGAGAGTTAATCCCATTTATAAGAGACTGTTACCATAAAAGGTCCCACAACCGCTTTGCACAAGAATCACATTATCTACTGTCTTAAAGTGTAACACCTGAAGATCATTTTCAACATACGGTTACTAAAAGCCAAGCTTTAGGAAACCAAATAGTAGAGATGAAATACTAACTAGACTCGAAATTCGAATTCACTAGAACTGGGTTGAGGGAGAATTTCTTTTTTCTGTTTTCCCACGTGTAAGCCAAAGAAATAACAATATTACTTCCGAAAACCTAGCCAACCCTAGATTTATACAATGTCGAGGGCGTTAAACAGGGAGTACCAGCTGAGACAACCCCAACCCTCCAGAAAGTCGCTCCCAACTCAGACCCGCGGACTGCCCCGCGCAGGCGCAATCGCTTCTGCGGGAGGACGCGGGCGGACACATGCCCAGGCCCCAACCTGAGCCTGACAGGCGCCCCCGGCCTAAACAGAGTCTCTGACCGTCGGCCAGTCTCCGCCGCCAGGAGGCAAGTCCTGCCGGTAACGACCGTACGCTAGGCCTCAAGCCGCACAATACCACCACGGAGCCGGCACCATTGTCAAGAATACAGCTACCAGAAGCCAAGTGACCGTTAAGGGTCTCATACGACTGGTCGGGGTCGATGCGGGTCTGCAGACCCAAGGCCCTGGCGGCTGATCCCGAGTTGCCCTCCTTCCGCCCGCCCCGACGCCCGCCACCCCCGGCTCCCCAAGGAAACCACCCGCCCGCCGGCTCGCGCCAATCCCGCTACCGCGGCCCTCACCTCTGAACCCGGGATGGGTCCTCTGACTCAGGTGAAGCTGCAAATCCGAGGGCACGACAGGGGTGCTCATCGCAGTGCGGGATAGGACGATTCGTCTCGGATTTAACTGCCTCGCGCTCCCTCTAGTTGAAGCCTCTGCTCGCTGCGTACGCCGCCGGGGTCTTGGTTTTCAGGAGGCGCGGCGGCCGCCGCCGCCCATTGGCCCCGGCGTGAATTGAATGGGCCAATGAGCGCAGGGGGCGGAGCCTGGGCTACGGTTGCGGGGCGGGTCCTGCGTCTTCGGGTTTCGGTTGAGGCTGCTCCGGGCTGTCGGGTTTTCAAATCAAAAAACGCTCTTTGTCCTGGACCTGTAACGTGGTAGGAGTCGCCTTGCAAAATTCCTGCTGTATAACAGATAGGACGTGTCTTTAGATGCTCACAGTCCATTGAGGAAGGCAGATGGGAAAAGTGTTGTTTAGGGTGTCATTTCGTTTGTACTACGCAATAACCAGATACAAAAAAAGAGGAAGAGAAAGGGATAAAATGAAGACAGACCCTTATGTTATAATGCTCCTGTGAAGATTAAAATAGCATCTGTTGTAGACATTTTGTGTATTTGTGCGTTTAAATGTGCTGCCATAATCTTTCAATTCTCATCTAAAAATATCGAACACCCAGTCCACAAGACAAAACAAAATAATTCAGAGCTAGGAAGATTTTGGGGGTGGGAGTCGGGGAGAGCTAGGGAGTTCCGGGCTGTGCCCTTCTGATTTTAAGCACTGGGTTCATAGCGTTTCTCCACCGTGCCCGATAGGTGCATTATGCCTGGGCAGGACTGGTTCAGTCAGGATTTAAGCGTGGAGACAGCATGCAATTTCTACCTCCACTGCGCGGGTGTGAGGGCTTCCACAGCTGGCTCTCAAACGGTAGTCGATTTTTCCTGTCTTTCTCTGTGTTTTGTTTTTTTTTTTTCTTTAGGAATTTAGTTTGGAATATTCTATAGTTTTTTTCTTCTCCTCCTCCTTCTCCTTCTCCCTTCTCCCTTCTCCCTTCTCCCTCCTCCCTCCTCCCTTCTCCCTCCTCCTCCTTCATGAAATATCCCATTTTTAGTGTAACTTTGCCCTCACTTGAGGCCAACTCTCGGAGAACCAAGAGCCAAACAGCACTCATCAGTATCCTTAAGGCATCATTGCTGTTTACACAGTACTGTTACTATTGTTGATTATTTACTAAAGGTTCATCACATAGATTGGGTAACTAGGGATTCCCATTAAGTGAAAGAGAACAGTTTAACAAAATAGAATGGTTGAAAAGTGACTCGAGAACTTCCAAAGCATTTTACTAAGTGAAAGAAGCCAGCCACAAAAATTCACACATATGGTATGATTGATTCCATTAATTTTAAAGATCCAGAATAGATATATCCATAGAGACTTAACACAGATTGGTGTTTGCCAGGGGCTGATGAGGAGTGGAATGGGGAGAGACCATTTAACAGGTAAGGAGTTTTACTTAACAGTGACGGAAATGGTTTGGAACTATGTAGAGGTGGTGGTTGTACAACACTGTGAATGTGTTAATGTCACTGAGCTGTCCATTTGAAAGTGGTTAATTTTATGTGAATTTCAGTGTTTTTAAGTGGGCATAGCCAAAAAAGGAAGTAACTCAAAACTGCGGAGATCTCAATAGGCTGAGATAGTGAGTAGGAAAACCTACAGAACTTCTAGGTTTTCTAACATGGCAATTCTCTAATCTCCAGGCTCACCCACTCCAAGAATGGTATTTTTTTAATATACTTTTTTATATCATCATCCCACAATTGTTGGAAGGCAGACTGTTTTCTAAAAGATCCAAAGAGAAGACTTCCTTCCAGAACAGGTCTTCACCACACACAGCTGACCATGAAACTACAGCCACCGGGAGTAACAATGATCAGCTTCGGTTGTTCCCCTGTGGTTATGTGAAACAGGGAAAGCACCTGTGAGGGAACAGGGACAGGCAATCTAAGGGAGAGAAAAAAGACAAGGACCAGATGAGGACACAAATTCCAGGGAGGAAGGAACCTCAAGAAAGGGGGAATGGTCCAGTGTTTGGGCTCTGAAGAGGTCAGGTAGGATTGGGACGAATGGAACTAGGAGGTTCTGGTAAAAACATTCCATGGAAAAGTGCAAAATATTGCTAAGATAAATAAACGCTAATTAAATGGAGAGAGTGAATATGCTCATAGATTGGAAGACTCTATGAAAATGTCCATTCTCTTCAAGTTGATCTATTCAATCCCATTCTAGTCAAAATCTTACAAGGCTTTTCTACTGAAATTAACAGTTGGATTCTAAAATTTAAATGGAAATGCAAAGAATCTAGAGGGACAAAACAATTTTGAAACAACAACGTTGGGAGACTAGCATTACCTGATTTCAAGATGTATTATAAAGCCACAATAATTAAGAGAGTGTGGTATTGATGTTAAGAAAGACAAATCAATGGAATACAATAGAAAATATACTCAAATTTCTACAAAGTTTCTAAGATAGCTCAATGGAAGAGAAGGGTAATCTTTCCAAAAAATGGTGTGGAACAACTGGCTTTGCACATACAAAATATTAACTGTGACTCTTCAACCCTCGTAAAAACAAAACAAAAATAAAACAAAATATAAAAGTCAAAATGAATGTAGACCTCAACGTAAAAACCCAAAGTATAAAACTTCTGGAAGAAAACATAGGAGAAAATCTTAGTGACTTTGTGTAAGGCAAATTTTTTATATAGGAGACAACATGAACTATAAAGGAAAAAATACATTGGATTTCACCAAAATTAAAAATATTTGCTCTTTGAAAGACACTTGAGAAAACTACAAGGCAAGCTACAAAGTAAGAAAAAATATTTGCAGAACATATTTGATAAACGACTTTCATCCAGAATATATACAAACTCATACAACTCAGTTTTTAAAAGGTGCAAAAATGTTTGCACTTCTCCAAAGAAGATACAGGAACTGAAAGTAAGCACATGGAAAGATGTCCAACATCACAGACATCAGGAAAATGCAGTTAAAATCACAATGAAATACCACTCACTATGCAGCCACTAAAATCGATAATATTTAAAAATCAAAAATACCCAGATTTGGTGAGGAACCGGAACTCATACATTGCTGGTAGTAATGCAAAATTATATAGCTACTTAAGAGAACAGTTTGGCAGTTTCCTACGAAGTTAAACATGCACTTACCATGTGATCTAGCAATTACTTTCCTAGGTATTTACCCAAAAGAAATGAAAATGTGTACACAAATGTTTATACCAGCTTTATTCATAATAGTCCTAAGCAGAAAACAACCAAAACTCCAACTGATGAATGGATAAACAAATTGTGTTAGAGCCATATAATTGACCACTACTCAGCAATAAAAAGGTAAAAAATACTGATAAATGCAACAGGATGAGTCATAATAATATGGTGCTACATTTAAGAAGCCAGGTACAAAGGACGACAATACCTTTTGATTCCATTTACATGAAATTCTAGAAAAGGCAAAACTGTAGTGATAAAAAGTAGATCAGTTGTTCTTAGAGGCCAGGAAGTTGAGGGAGTAAATTGAATTAAAGTGTCCCAAGGAAACTTTTTGAGATGATGAAAATATTCTATTATATAATGGCTGTGGTTATGTGATTGTAGTCAAAACTCAAGTTGCATATTTCAAAATTGGTAATTTTTATGATATGTAAGTTACACATAAATCAACTTTGAGGGAGGGAGGGAGGGAGGGAGGGAGGGATGAAGGAAGGAAGGAAGGGAGGAAGGGAGGGAGGGGAAGCGGGGAAGGGAGAAAGGAGGAAAGAGGGGAAGCGGGGAGGGAGAAGAAATTGCTCCTTATTGTCCGACTGAGTTTTTGGACAAGGTTCTTAATATGTCAAAGTATTCATCTGTCCCTAAGATGTTTTTTTAAATTAGAGATATTGAATTGTGTCAAATGTCTTTTTACTATACCTTGATGATCATCTGATTTTTTTGCTCTATTTGTTAAATTTTGATAACAGATTTTCTAATGTTGAATAGTATTTGTGCTCCTTCAATAAAATCTACTTATGCGATACCATTCTTTTAATATTATTTATTTGTTTTTGCAAATATGTAAGATTTTGCATTCATATTTATGTATGACCCTTTTCTATATACTATCTTATAGTATTTTTGTTGGGTTTTGTAATCAGTTTTTCTAGCTTCATAAAAAGAATTTAGAAACTTTGTGTTCTGGAAAAGTTTATGTGGTAAAATAAATTTTTGTTGTGTCAAGGTTTAAAAGAATTTACTTGTGAAATTGTTTGATCCTGAAGTGTTTTTTGTTTTTGTTTTTGTAACTCTTTGATAACTTATTCAATTTTAGGTTTTAAAATATCTTTTCTGGGGTTAATTTGAATATATTCTCCAAACACCCATTTCAATCAAGTTTTCATATTCATTTATTTGCACAGGGATTTACAAAATGTCTTTTATGAGAACCACAAACAGAGAATCCTATACCAGTTTCCCCACATATAGTAGAACTCTCAGAGCCCACCAACTTATACTTTTATTATTTCTCTTTAGGGATTTGACTGAGGGAGACAGTCTTAATCTTGATTACAGCATCTTGAGGGTGAGAAGGTCTTTTTCTCGTCCTTGCTGGCTTCTCAGCTTCCCCTCGCTCTCGCTGTCATCTGCAGATATTTCTCCCAAGTCAGGGGTCTGAGGACTGAACCATGGGAGTCCTGACTGCTCTATCTATTGGATGTCTGGCTGCCGTTATTTAAATGCTTGGATGGTTAATTTAATTCTATTTTTTCCCCCTCTTTAATATCCCTCCCCCTTTTCCACTCCTTACCTATGGATGTTGCCATCTCTCTTTTAAGAACTGGATCTCTGAAAGCGGGGCTTCTCCCCACCAAAGAGCGGTGAGCACCCGAGACCTGGCGCACCCGGGGTGTGGTCCGTGGCTCCACCTAGGGTGTGAACCCAGGACCTTCTGCAAGTAAAGCAGATGTGCTAACCACTACACTATAGAGCTACCCCTCGATGGTTACTTTTCTATGTCAACTTGACTGGGCCACAGGCTACCCAGATATTTGGCCAAACATTATTCTGTGTGTTTCTGTGAGGGTGTTTTGCGTGAGATTAACGTTTAAATTGGTAGACTCTGAGTAAAGCAGGTTGCCTTCCATAGTGTGGGTGGGCCTCATCCAATCATTTAAGGTCTTAATAGAACAAAATGCTGACCCTCTCCCCGCCTCCCAACCCCAGCCAGAGCAATTTTGGAGCAGATGGCTTTCAGACTAGAACTGGAACATCTGCTCTTCTTAGTGCTCCAGACAGATATCCTCTGGACTTGCACCGCAGCCTTAGCGCTCCTGGGTCTCCAGCCTGCCCCCTACCCTGCAGATTTTTAGATTTGCCAGCCTCCATAATTGCACAAGCCAATTCTTTATAATAAATCTTTCTATTTCTCCTATTGATTTTATTTCTCTGGAGAACCCTGACTAATACAGACTCCCTATTCTCGTTCTTGGATGGATCACTAGGCAGGTGCTCTGGCCTCCTCTCATTTCTCGGCATATCTGACACAGATGACATTTCTCCTTGTTCCAGCCTGGAAACAGGAAATTCTTGTGTAAGTGTCCATCCCAGCAGCTGTCACATGATAGACTTCTAATTTCTATATGCCCCTCAAGGGCAGAAAATATTCCTTGTCTTCATGTCCTCAATGCCTAGTATTTTGATCATTGCAAAGCCCAGGAAAAAATGCACAGTTCCACATCAGACTAGGACACTTAGGTCACATGACACTTAGGTTACTTTTAATTAAAAAAAGACTAAAAAAATTATAAAGAATATAATGCTCAAAAATCAGGAAATGAAAGTAAATGATGATATGTGATGATGGCATATTACAGTGATTGAAAAGTTGCCAAATAACTTTTAGTGATATATACTGAAAAATATGAAATACAGATGAGAAAAGTCAGAAATAGACCAGAATATGCACAAGATTTCAGAACACGATAAAGGTGGCAATTTAATTCAGTGAAGAAGAGATGATTTCTGTTTGTTAGAGTCTTGGCTTTCTCATAATGCCTGTGCTACGGATCACTGAGTCCATGATTTGGGGAGACATGGAGCCCCAGGATCAGAGAGGGAGCCTGACCTCCACCCCTCTCTGCCCATGTGGGCAGGCAACTGTGGGGCTCAAAAGACTGGCACCAGGGTGAGGCAAGTGGTTTCCTGTGAATGGCTTGGCCTCAGTCTCCTTGCACTAATCCTGGCCTATAGGATCTTGCCTTTATTTAAAATGAATATTTTATTCATCATGGATTTTTAAAATAAATTTTGATTTTTAAAAACTTTTGCTTTAAAGTATCTTTTGTCATCACTGAGTTTTTTGGGTACCCTTTAAATTTTGCATCAGAGGAGAGTGTCTCACTCCCCTCACTCTAGTCCCTACCCTGCCCACCTTGAGAGACACCAACTGCTTCTCTTGCCAGCAGCACTGGAGAGGAGTTGAAACACCAGGACAGTGCCTGACACATAGTAGGCACTCAATAAATGTCTTAAAATTATTTGTTGAATAAGTGAGTAGGTTGAGGACTGAGAGGCCTGTCTTGAAGTGATTCCGAAGAGAAGTTCTCAACTTACTGGCCTCATCACCTCTAGTCACCTGGGGGGAAAAACACCTGTCAATCCATTCCACATGAGATCCTCATAGGCTGTCCTGCATAGGCGTCGGTGTGTGTGTGGGGGTGGTCCCACATACCCTGATAAAGGCAAAAGTAATTATGAGCCATTTAAGGGAATGGCAAAATGTGGAATGGGAAAAATTCCCCCTTCTTTCCTGTGGTTCTTTTGGCTGGTTAATCAAATCAACATGAGACAGAATGACAAGAGAAAATCAAATTTAATTTTGTGTGCACAGGAATCTCACATACATGAGAGAGTCAGAAACGCTGCATACAAGAGAGGTTCAGAGGCAGAAAGAGAAAATGAGGTAGATATGGCATTCTGAACCAGGGATGAAGTAAGTCACCTTGGGGCTTCAGAAGGTCATTGCAGGGAGAGCACATATTCAGTAATGAGTAGTTTGCCCTGCCATATAGGTAGGTCAAAAAAGGTTATCTCTGTCAATCACTTATTATGGGCAAGGCCTCTAAATTCAAATTCCTCTAGATAGTTAAGGGGACGGGGTGGCAGAAATTTCTCTTGAGCCCACAGGGTCTCGGCTGCTTTTAACCCCAAATAATCCACATACCACAGAGGCATATCTTGAGGTGACTCATTCCAAACCCTGCTAACCCAAAGATAAAAGACCTTTCAAAGTGAAAGGCAGCAGCATTTCTTTGAGATCAATAGAATAGCTGTTTGGGATGCACTGATTCAGGCAGAAGCCCAAATAGTGTTCTGATTAGAAGACAAAGATAAGGGGTTATGAGAAGCGGAAGAGGAACAATTATACCAAAAGAAGGTAGGCATTTCTATGGGTACAGGTAACATACACAGTGATGTTAATTCTAAGGAATGTTTTTAATTTTCAGTCCGATAGTCATCAGTCCAGTAATCATAATATCTGCTTTCTTGTAATTCTTGCAAACAGTTTTTCAGGACACAATGTGGCTTTAGGCCCAGTCTAAAGGTAATTCTGCCCTGTTTAAACATTCCAAAGATTTGAGGCATAAAACATGCAAAGCAATTCCTCTGGGATGGCAGCACAGGCTTCATTTTAAAGTGGCTCCATTTATACTATCTTTAACAATTCCTACAGTTGCTTAAAAGAGAAAGAACAAAGGGATTAGAATAGAAGGCTACTGCAGAATGCAGAACTCAGAGATGTAATAGAAGAAAACTATTAAAAGTATATAACGAGAACTCTAAGTAGATGTAATTAGAACACTCGACTGTTTTCAGAACTTAAAAATATTCTAGAACTTAAAAAAAAAATTCCTAATTTAAAAATTCAATAGAAGAATCGGAAAAGTGAATGGTTACTGTTAAAAACACAAATTCAGCCCCAAAATATATACAAATGGAAACCAGATGTTAACTAGACACCGGTCATGTTTCTTTTACTTGGTTTTGTGCATCTAGGTTAACATACCTTTGAAATGCCTCTTTTTCAGACCCCTCTTTTATAAAACGTGACCACTCTCAAGAGAGCACATAATCTTATTAACTATCCTGTAATCCAATTATAGACATTTCCTTGCCTTGCTTTCTTCCACGTTCATGTAATCTTCCTTATGTTCCTGCCTTAATTCCAAATGTATATATGAAACTGCAAACTGTCACTGTAGGAAGCATTTTTCTGTCTGTCGAGGTCTTTCTTGCTTCCAGGTGTGTCCTCTGTTAGGCTCAGATAAACTCTTATAAAATTTTTCTACAGGTTTAGATGTTCTTTCTTTGACACATTTTTCTACCAATGGGCTTAGACCTGTCCTATCCAATAAGAATTGCACAATTTGGATACCTCATTTACATAAATGGGACCTAATTGGGAACCTGGGCTGGAACTTTTACTATAAAAGATGGCCTCCCCTTTGTCTTGGTGGAATGCAATTTAAGTTGTTACCTGAATCTGTGTCTCCCAGGCTGCCAATGCTTTTTATTCTTTATTCTAGGGTCTAAAATTAATTTTGATTTACGATACCATCTTTCCCTAGTGCCTTCATACTTCCTCTCACCCTCTCTCCTCTCCCAGCCAGGCTTCCTCTTCTTACAAAATTGAAACAATTAAGAGAATTTTTGCAGATCTGAGGCACAAAATCTACCCACCTCTCAGCGTCTGCACCCACATACTCTGTTCTCCTCTGGCATTAGAAATAGCTCTGATCCTCCCTTGTGCGTTCTCTCTCACTTACTAAAGTGTATCACTCGGGCAACTCTTCCCCATCTCATATCTTGTCAATTTTTTTTGCCTTCAATCACTGCTATCAGCATTTAAATGTATTCTTTCTTCCACCTTAAAAACAAATAAACAAACAAAAACAAACTAAACTCCCTCTTAATCTCACTTCCCCTTCCCATTACCAACATATTTCTTTGCTCACCTTCGCAGCAAAACTCCTTAGCATTGTCTATACTTCCTGCCTATAATTCTTCTCCTCTTTTTCTCTTTAAAACCACTCCATTAAGACTTTTTCTTCCTCCATGCCATTGGACCCACTCTTGTCAAGGCCACTAATAACTCCTCGTGGTAAAAGCAGTGATTGATCACTCCTCAGTCCCCACAGCACTTGGCCATCAGCAGAACTGTACAGAGTCCACCTTTCCTTCTCCCTGACGTACTCTCTTCACTTGGCTTCCAGGGCATTACACTCTGCAGGTTGTCTACCTATCTCACTAAAAGCTTGTTAAAAAAAAAACAAAAATCACAGTCTCATAATGATATCACTTGTGCTTAAAAGCCCATGATACCAGACTTAGATTTAATACTTGATCTAATTGCAATTTCAACCTCTCCCAGAAACAATCTTAATCAACCAGAAAGGAATTTTCTGGTTAATCACCAATATGGTAATCTGTCACACAGGCTGTCTCCATCCTCCATAGAAAGAAGAGGCAATCTACATAATAGAACCCCTTTCCCCTTTCTTCTCTCAAAGAAAAGATGTCTCAGCCCCAAAATAATCCTTTCTTTTCTTTCCTAAGAGCTCCCTTGCCCCACTTTTCTTCCTATAAAATCTGTTCTCAGAGCACCTTTCTACTTGCTAGATGAATAGCTTAATAAAGCCAAATAGATCTTTAAATTTACTCGGTTGAATTTTGTTTTTTAACGAGCTCCTTCTCCATCTGCTTTTCTGTGTCTCTTCTCCTGACCTGTGTTAATTTGGTCTAAATATTCCTATGCTTTTAAGTGGCAGCTGTCCCACTTCACAGAGTTAGCCATTCTTAAGGACAACGATTTTCTGTTCATTAAAAGGTACTGAAAAATAGCCTCATGAGCAAATAATTAAAAAAAGAAACAAGAACAAAGTAACTGTAAAGTAGCAAAAAATAACAAAATGATGTCTAAAGTGGCTGAAGCTACTTGGCCTAGGAAAAGACCCATGTGCTGGTGGCACTGCATCCTGGTTGAATTAGTCCTGAATACTTGGCAGGCGCTCTAAAATGTGTTCGAACTCTTTAAACCAATAATTCTGTTTTGGGAAGACACTCTAAAATGGCCCTACAAGGAATAAATGTATCAGCTGTAGAAGTACAACTATAGGTGTTCCATTTATAATGCTAAATAGAGAAATAAAATGAAAGGGCAGCAGTAGAGGGCCAGCAGGTGAGGGCAGCTGCCAGGGACCAGTTTGTGGGGACCAACCCATAGGTAAATTATGGGAGATCTATATGTTAGAATATCGTCTAGATAAAATTCATGAGGTCTGTGTTAATATTGGAAATGTTTAAATGAAAATGATCTTAATGGGGAAAAAAAAGACGGGCACAAAATATTACTTACACACTGTGTTACCAAACAGGAGGAGTTCGCCCATCCAGCGCAAGCAGAACCAAACGCTAAATACTGAGAATGCAGTGGAGAAAAATTGGCTATTTTATTACGCCTCCCAGGAGAATGGGAAGGTAATTCTCAAAAGGCTCAACTCCTAGATAGTTTACAGACAAAAAGTTTTACAGAGAAAAATCACTAGTCATCACGAGTAAGGGGTTTGGGGTCATGAGTCTTTCTGATTGGTCAAGAGTGACCTAGTCTTGAGGTCAGCTTTGGTGTCCTTCAGTTTGGTTTCACAAGGATGTGGTAAGGGGGTCTTCCTATTTTAGGGCTCAAGAGCTGAAACAACTTAGGCCACGATGTTAGCATTAGCCTAACAGAAACCCATACCTTGCGACTCAGTTGAAGCCTGGCTGTTGTTTCTGGCTGTCTCAGGGGGTTAATAACTAGTAAGGGCAAGGGCTAAGGCTTACAGTGCCTGCTGTGAAGAAACTAAATAGAGTGCTGAGACTACATGTAAATCGAAATCACACATTAAATCAGGACTCTCGTTTTCAATTGCAGCTATATAAAAATTCAGGCCATAAATATTCATTTGGAAAAAAATTACTTATGGCCTTTAATGAACGTGGCAACATGTTGGGCACTGACGAAAAGCGACACAAATATGCAGGAATAATGCACAATAAGGAAGTCCAGCTGCTGTCTGGGCTCTATCAAAGCACTTTGTAAGCTCTGGGTTTGCACCCCAGCTAGACAAAGGATGGCGTAGACGTCCCGGGCAGGCTATTGGCGGACCGAACGCCAGGGGGCGCTCCAAACACGTTTCTACGTCCCGAGGGGGCCCTTGGGGCCCTGCGCGCTCTCTAGGGCGACCAGCCCGGCCGCTCCCGCTCGCCGCTCCCACCCCGCCAGTCGCCAGGGGGCGCCGGTGGCCGCCCGGCGCTCGCTCGCCTGGGGGAGCGCGAACGCAGGCGAGCGGCTGGGGCGGGCCTGGGGGCGACCATGGACCGCTTCGTGTGGACCAGCGGCCTCCTAGAGATCAACGAGACCCTGGTGATCCAGCAGCGCGGGGTGCGCATCTACGACGGCGAAGAGAAGGTAAGGCGGCGGCGCGCGGCCCGGCCCGGCCTCGCCGTGCGGGCCC
>NW_011888948.1:3205253-3216946 GCF_000151845.1 Pteropus vampyrus
GTTTTTGTTTTATAAACCTAGGTTACCCCTTAGGACTGTCTTAAATGGGAAGCATGATCAACCTCCCCTCCCACAGCGGGTATGATGAAGCCCCAACTCTCTGAACTGAACGCTGACAGTGGTAGATTGGTCTTCAGAGACTCCTTCAAAGCCACTCCCTCCTGGAAGTCATGTTTTTTTGCAGAGCACCACACTCTATTCTGTGTAATTCCCATATGCAAATTAGGAACACCTTGGCTGACACATAATTGTGATATATTTAAAACAATATAAAATTAAAACTATTAGTACTTGTATACGAAAAACCATTGTCAAACCAGCAAATTCTGTTTTTTTTTCTTTGAATTTTTGCTCCTTATTTTAACAGATAAGTAGATATAGATATCAGAGGATTAAGAAAAACTTAGTTGAGACCCTTTGATCTAGTCAAGAATTCTTAACAGTTCTAGATGCAGGGTTGGTGAAGGAGGGGTGTAGATGTCTTGAAATTGAAGCAGAGCTTTAAGACAAGTCTACCCACCACTGTGGTCCCTGGGCGGAATCTACTGTCATTTGCTGAGCTGTTCTTGGTATGACCACGGGCCAGACTGATTCATGGGGGAAAGTCCTGTGTCCTGGCTTCCTCCATCTGCTGGAAGGCTCCCAGACCTCACGTAGTCTGAAGACTCTAGGAAGCTGCACATCAGCCTCCAGATCTGATCAAATTCCCTTTCAGAATCTCTCAGTTGCCCCCTTGGTCTAGGCACTGCAGTCTAGACTGCTTAGCCTTCCCAGCTCTGCATCCCGACCGTTCCTTGGGCAGGCGTGCACAAGGCTGTCTAATAGACCAGTTGGACACTCTTGGAGGGCGGGAAGTGTGCCTTACTCATCCTTGTATCTTCTCACTCATTGTCGATATGAAATACATTAAAAAAAAAAAACCTGAATAATTAGAGCACCTACTATGCGCCAGGAACTTTATATACAAACAACCTCTTTAACTCTCTCTGTGAGCGTATGAGGTGTTTTCTTGAATGAGAAAAATAACTTTCAGAAAGTGACTTGCCTAAGGTCCACAGTTATCAGGAGAGACAGAAGTTAAATCTCTATTGATCAAACTCCCAAAGTCTCTGCTTTGTTCACCATGATGCCACGCTTCAAAAATACAGCAGACTCCAGTGCCAGACTATATAATATTTAATACAGTTAATCTTCCCAGAGATGAGGACACTGAGAACTTCAGCTGAAAGTTGAGAAAATTGTGACCTGTCTAAGGTCACACATCAGTAGTTGGTGGAGCTAGAATGAACTGCTCTTCCCACAGCTAACTGCCTCTTGTGAATAAATCTGTGCCTACTTGTTTATACAGGCACGGTTTTCACAGGCCCATTATGACTGGATCATGTGTTATTTTCATAAGTGGTGTAGACAGGTCGTTTATTTCAATTCACAGAAGCTACTATAGCCTCAGCTAATTTAAAAATAATGTAAGAAGATTAGCATATAAAGTGGCACGTTGACAGCATATACTAGAAGATTTAGAAAATATTTCTTTCATCTAGCTGTTTCACTTTTAGGAATTTACCCTTGGAAAATAGAGATGCATAAACATATAGTGAATGAGGATGCTGATCTCAGCATTAGTGTATATGTTATGTATTATTATGTATAGGGAAAAATTAGAAGCATTCTGAATGTCCTCTATAGGGATTGGTTAATTTAATATGATATGCCCTCATCAGCGTGAGGAATTGCTAATAATACGCTGCTAAGTGAAAAAAGCAAGTTAGAAAACTAAATATCGTGATCTCATTTTATTTAAAGATTATACACATGTACACACATGTACCCACATATATACACATGCATATTTTATTTTTTTAGACTAAAATATTTTCCAGGTTTTCAATGGTGTATTTTATAACAGAAAAATATGTTAACAAATAAAACAGGGTAAGAGCTTATTCATTGAATGCCAAATTAGGTCAACTTTTAGGTAGTTAAAATTATTCTAGCTCTGAGTGGTGAAGCAAACTAGCCTAAACTTGTCTATCAGGTTTAGCTCATAATCCCTTGGAATCCCTGAAGGGAACTGTGACACAATTTCTTCTCTTACAGCAGCAACATTTTGTGTTTGCTCATTGTCAGTTGACATTGCAAGAGGATGTACTCTGGCTTCAGTTTAAATTCACATCCTTATGTGTTGATTTCAGTAAGATAAAGTGTAGTTTCTTAATCAGAACTCTTATGCTCTACTGTAGCATCATGTACTCTCAAATTAATAAGATATTTGCTGTTGGAAAAGGGAAATTTTACTCATTGGCAAAAGAGAGATTTTTAAAAATATCTCAAACTCCATTATTAGGTTTTACATACACAAGATTAACTAAAACATTTGAAGCCAAACTGAATTAAGTGCCAGGCGTATGTATGTTTTACTTCTGATTCAGAGGAAAACATGGAATTTATAAAGTCTTTTCTTTGAGGTATTGAGTAATCTCTCACAGTATTTAAATTAGA
The DNA here is from genome assembly GCF_000151845.1 of Pteropus vampyrus. Taxonomy (NCBI): domain Eukaryota; kingdom Metazoa; phylum Chordata; class Mammalia; order Chiroptera; family Pteropodidae; genus Pteropus; species Pteropus vampyrus. The sequence goes on from NW_011888948.1 coordinate 3,207,753, forward strand.
TGGTTCAGTAGGTCTCTTACTGTTAAAGCTTATTAACCATATTAATACTTACTAATATTAAAATATTTATAATATAGTCATACCTTACTCTTGTCAAAAGTGTTGATTTTTTATTACACGGACTTTTTTGACAAAAGAGTGTTTCTGCATGTCTAACAAAAATAATTAACATACATTTTAGAGTTAAATAGAGTTATATATGCCTATAATGAATTTCTTTATCTTTTTTTGTTAGACAAATAATAAAGTTGTTAAATATTGGCCAAAAGAAGGTTGAAATAATCAGTGATCCTATTACCAATAAAGAATTACTTTTGGCATATTCTGTGTGCATGTATAATCATGCTATGTATACAATTTTGAAACCTACTTCTTTCTATATTAATGAGAGTATCATAACATATAAATATCTACTACATACATTTATAGTTATTTTTACTTAAGAACAATTAGAACCGTGATAATGTTCTAATCGGTCAGTTATTTACTTGACAGATATTTTAACCACGTTAGTTTAAACTCAAAAGGATTATCATTTGTAGTAAATTAGACTCACTAAAATGCTTTCTTCGAGTTTATGTTGTAAGGCAGCCTTATAATGGGACCAGCCATATAACTTTTGAAATAATGAATTATTCCTCAAAAGGATATAAGCATGTCCTACCTTAAGGCAATTTCTACTTTCTAGTAATTAGAGTTAATAGAAACTTCCAATATATTTTTTGCTTTTAACAGAAATTAAGTGGTTTGATTTATTAATCTCTTGGGTTACAACTCTAAAATTTGCTTATTTACATAATTTTCAGTGCATAATAACAAATTATGAGGATTAAAGTATTAGTTCTAAAGACCTAGCTGGCATTTTTTGTGATTGTATTATAGTTTTAAAAACCATTGTTACATTTATATTTTCAGTAGGTGACACAATCCCATGATAAAAATTCAAAACCCACAAAAAGTATAAAGTTAAAAAATCTCCTTCCTACCCTGTCTTTGTCACCCAGATCCCCATCAGAGGCCATGAGTGCATCATTCTAGAGCTGTGCATGCATAGAGATTTGTATGTGTCATATATAGGTATTTGTATAAAATATTTTTTCTTTTTAAAATATAAATTTATAATATACTATGCATAGAGTTCGACTCTTACTTTTTTCTTTTAATGTGGAGAATTTACCATATATCATCAATTTTAAATGCATATTCTCCCCCACATTTTAACAACTCTGGAATCAGGATAGTCTGACAGTCAATGGCTCTTTAGATTTTATCAAATACAGTAAGTACCTTCTTTTTAAGGACTGAGTAGTCCTTTGTGTGGATGTACTCTTCCCTTTTGATAGACATTTAAATTGCTACTTTTACTTTTAGCAAACAGCAGTGGATTACATAGTAGTGTACCATTGTACTCAGGTGTGAATTTATCCATGGAATAAATTCCTAGAAGTGCAATTACTAGATCAAAGGATTTGTATATTTGTATTTTTGATAGGTATTAATGCACTGCCCTCCATAGAGGTTGGCCCTTCAGCAATATGTGCAAATGCTTATTTCCCCAGTACTGTTTTATCAAACTTAGGCTTCTACCAGTCTCATGGATGAAAGGGAATCTTGATGGTCCCTTAATTTGCCTTTTTCTCATCATTAATAGGATATCATTAAGATAAAGTTGGATATTTGTTAATGGGTTTAAGAGCCATTTGTAGATCCTTTCCTGTGAACTTGTTGTAAATAGTCTTTACCTATTTCTCTAATGGATTATAGGCTATTTTATTATTGGTTTTTAAGTGTACTTTATATATTATGGAAATTAGCCCTTTGTCTCTGATGTTAGTTATTTTTTGCAGTCTGTCTTTGCCCTTGCCATGAAGAATTTGTGTGCATGTGTGTATGCGGAGTTGAATTTGTCAGTTGTTTCCTCTCATGCTAATGGGTTTACTGTTTCTCTTAGAAAGACCTTCTCTCAGATTATTTAAAAAATTATCTCATGAGTTTTTCTAGTACTTTTATAATTTTTATTTTAATTCAGATATTTGATCCATCTAGAATTTATTTTGGTGCGGTATATTAGGTATAAATCCAACTTAATGTTTGTTTTTCCTACTGGGCAACCCAGTTTTCCCAGTGCCATTGGTTAAATCTCCATTCACACTTATTTTTGTATGCGTTTGTGTCTATTTCTGGATTTTCTTACTATTTAAAATTATTTTAAAAAATTATATGTGTGAATGTTATACACGATTTCAATCGCATTGTTAAAAAAACTCAAGCAGTAGTGAAGATTGGGAAAAGGGCGCTTTGCTTCTCTTCTTCCTGTTCCTCACACTTTTTCTCAGATAATCATTGTTAACAGACCAGCGAGTAGTCTATTTAGACCTTTTTCTACTACTTACACACACATGTATATATCTCACATGTAGTTTGGGGAATATGGAAATTCTGTCGCTCTGTCTGTCTATCTACCTACCTATCATCGTGTATAATATACTGTAAGTTGATTTTTTTTTCCCCACTAACTTGATGTCTTAGAGTTACATGATAGTCTAAACAGCTCTACCTCATTATTCTTTTTAACCTCTGTATGGAATCCATAGTATGAATCTATCATACTTGATTTAAGCACTCCTCTATTATTAACACATCTAGGTTGTTTGCAATTTTTTCCTAACTTAAGCAAGGCTGTATATATATATATATATATACACACATATATAATATATATATGTACACATATATATGTAATGTCTATATATTATATATATGCATACATATATACACATTCATAGAGCTTATGAAGTGTACAAAATTGCTTCTCTTTAATTTGTGATAAGCCTAATTCTAAAATGTCAATTTATGATTAACTTATTATTATGTCATTTGTGAGGAGGAAAAACTGGACCACACAGAGTGATATATTATTAATATTTTGTAATTATCTTGTCTTTCTAGATAAAATTTGATGCTGGGACCCTCCTTCTTAGTACACACCGCTTAATTTGGAGAGATCAGAAAAATCACGTAAGAGTTTTTTACACCTGTTTTAGGTTTTAAATCACTGAAGTTTTTCTTTTTCTTTTCTGACAGAACTATAAAAAATTCAACAAATAGATGAAACAAATTTTCATTTTTACAGTGTCAGCAGAGCGTGTCCCATATAATTTCTCTGAATGGAATAGAGATAGAAGAGTTAGCGTGTTGTCCCTCATTCAGCTCCAGAAAAGTCTGGAGTTACTGAATAGAGAATCATGTTGACTCCTGTGTTTTAAACACCAGTCAGATCCTACGCCTGAATGTCCCTGTTTAACAGGAATAATTCTTCCATCAGTTGTCAGGAGTCCTTAGAAAAAAACTCATTCGTCCTCAAAACAACCCATTCTGCTGGTTGTTGTTGAGAACAAGGACAATAGGACTGCTGGCAAGTGCATGCTTTTACCTAGACTATTGAGAAGGACAGACTCTAAGGAAGAGAAACCTCTCTGTTTTTTCATTTATAGGAAGAGAGAATAAGTTATGTGTACAGAGATGATTTCATTATTCCAAAGAGCTTTAACTTGAAAATGTGTGTGTATAAATTTCAATAAAATAAACAATCTCTTATATATTATTTTAATAATTGCTGCCCCTGCCATGTAATTTTAATTCCACAGATAAACTATATACTTTACCAAGGCTCTTTGAAAGGCCACTACCATTGCAAAATCTAAGACTTCTTTTGCTCTTCAAGAACCAATTTTTGCCCCCTTAATGGTGATATTGTCCTTGTTAATGCGTGCCTTATAACTGTTAACGTCTAATGCTTTTGAAAAGAAATCTTTTTTGGAGGAGTATGTGTTTTTAAACCATATGTTTATAAATTAATCTTAGTATAATTTTTTGATTATCATATACAGAGGCTGATTTAGAAATCCTTAGACCAGCTATTAAATGCCATTCATTTATAATAATTTAAAAAATTAAATGTACTAATAAAGGGAAGCTACATTAGTATTTTCTGTTAAAAATTTATTGTGAGTGGGTGAGTGAAGTATAGAAAATTATAAAGAACATATTCCTTAAAGTTATTTCGCTTTACCTGTTCTGTTTTTTGTTTTACATGTAAATATATTGTATGTAAAAAGTTTTGTATAAATACTGCCTTTTAAAAGATGGACCTACTGTAAAAGCAAAGGTAGTTACAGCTGCTTTTTTACTTTCTTCCATGAAGTAAAATGCCACCACGATGTTGTTTTTCTTTCAGTGTTTCCTTAGATTTATTTAAGAAATAAAATCACATTATTTTTTATTAAATATCTTAAAGGTACTTGGCACTCTTTTAAATGCTATAAAACCAGGATCTCTTAACTAATCGTATGAACTGTGCTTTCTCTTTGTTTCCTCCTAGGAATGCTGCATGGCCATTCCTCTTTCCCAGATTGTGTTCATCGAAGAACAGGCAGCTGGAATTGGGAAAAGGTAAGATCTGTGTATTATAGCCTTTGTTCTCAAAAAACATTTCCATTCAAGATATTATTGTCAATTTAGTTGATTTATTGCTGTGCCATACTGCGTATGTGGAAATGAATCTAATGATTGTGTTTTGGGGCTTTATAAATAACAGCCTTCGGTCAGGAGTTCCCATAAGAAGGTATTGTCATACCTTAAACTCGATATATGGAAGTCATTTAACATCAGCAGATGTTAAATAAGTGTTGAATGCCACTGGAAGTGCAATGCATGCCTTAATTATAATATAGCTAGCATAAAAGGCCACTTATTTGACGTAAAAGAAACTAACCAATACTTCGAAAAGATTAGTAAGGTATATACTTTCAGAGTAGTCTCTATCTCTAATTTATATTATGCCCCTTGTCACTTTTCTCTATCCTGTTACATTCTTTTTTTTAAAAATTTTTTTTAATCGGGGTATACTTGACATACAACATTATATTAGTTTCTGGTGTACAATATAATGATTCGATTGATATTTATTTATATTACTTTTCTTGTTAAGCTCTACAAAGTAAAACTTTAAGGGTACTCTAGATCATTTGAATTTTCCTCTGCTGTGTTTCAAGGAAATCTAAACTCTATAACAAAAATATTTAAAATAGTTACCTTCACATTAATGTATTATTTTTCAACATCTCTAGTGAGAAAGAAATCAATAATGTGCCAGGTTAACTTTTCTGAAATAGTCTTTTTAGTTCTTAGCTCCTCCCTTGGCCCTAAACAATTACTATATCTCAGTGATTCAAAGATGTACATTTGTTTTCTCCTTTTAATATCTCTGAACCCAAGATGCTTCTTTGATTTGGTGGATGTTAAACTTGATAATATATGGTATTTAATGACCTAAGAAATGAATATGTGAAAAAATTGGCATGAATCTTTTATGCTGAGTGGGATTTTTAAACTTCATCTTGTATCATAATCTTTTAGCTTTTCATTTGGTTTCCTTTGGCAAAATCTGATAGCAGGGCTCAGGTTTTTAAGTTTTAAAGATTGTATACTGCTTTTGCTTAGTCACCCTATCCTAATTGTCATAGTTTTTGTTGCTGTATCTGGCAGTTTGTTACAAATAGTCCTGTGATTCTGCTTGCACAGTTTGTTTGCTCACCTCTCTTAAAAGTTGTTCACCATAAAAGAATAGATGAAGAGTCCTTACATATCTGTCCCTAGTTCACTAAACAAAACATTTGTTAAATTGGAGACCCCACACATGGTGTTTCAATTTTACAGTGATATTTAGGCAACCATATAGGCCTAAACAAAGTAAAATCGAATAATAGGTGAATCTATAATGTGATCATAAAGAAAAAAGCTTTAGGCTAGGTATCTAAGATATTTTGGCTAAGTTTTTTGATTTTGCAAATCTTTATAGAAGATTGTTTATTGAGCAGATTGGGGGAAAAAAGAGGAAAAAAAAGACCTTATAAAACTGAACAAATACAGTGATATTTTTAACAGCATAGAAGATGATGGTAGTCAGAAAGATTATGGTAATTTATGTTCTTAGAGCAGCAGCATTTTGAGAATTGTTTTTGCTATTGGATATCTTTCTAGATCATGCTGTTGACTGAGTGGTATTTTCCACAAATGACACTGTACAATGTTAGTTTTGGATGGAGTTTTAATAAAATGTCAGCTGGCCAGTTTTACATAGATAAGTTTTCACATTTTGTTTTCAAGTGAGTAAGGTAGTATGCTTTGGCAGAAATTATAGGGCTCCTGGTGACCTTGGAGGATTACTCTAAATGGAAAACCAAAATCATAAACCACCCCAAATTTTGCAGATTTATTTTGAACTTATTTCCTAAAATCACATTTTTGTTTAATCAATAGACCTAGTAACTTGAACTTTTTTGTTTATAGTTTGTAAGTTTTAAGTAGAGATATTTTTGAAAGGTTTATTAAGGCTGAATTAATACAGACTTTGAAAGGATTCCTTTCAGGATATTCTTTGTTGCTACATGAATTTAATTTTATTCTATTTATTTATTTATTTATCTATTCGTTTATTTATTTATTTATTTTTTAAAATGCCTACGGCACCTGATATTCCTAGGTGGTCTCCCATCCAAGTACTAACCAGGCCCAACCCTGCTTAGCTTCCGAGATCAGACGAGATCAGGCACTTTCGGTGTGGCATGACCGCAGATTCTACATGAATTTTAAAAATGACCTAAAATATAGTAAAAGTTATGGTAATAGACTTAGTTGTAAAAGGCAATTTAATATATTACATTCGCTTTTTCTTTAGTGCCAAAATCGTGGTTCATCTCCACCCAGCTCCTGCTAACAAAGAGCTCGGTCCATTTCAGGGTAGTAAGAACTCCTACATCAAACTCTCCTTCAAAGAACATGGCCAGATTGAGGTAGGTTTCTATATGAATAAAATTGGACCAGAAATTTTTGTTGTTGTTTGTTAATATAATGGAATGCAATATTGTTTCTATATTGTTAATATGATGAAAGCAACACAACAGGTTGCACAATATTTTTACAATAAAATTTTTGGTATCTTAAGCCTTATCAGTGGAGAATATGAAGTTTAGGTTTCAGTGGGAACAGGAAGCTGGAGGGTGTGGTCAGAAGGAAAGAACAGAGACTGGAAATATGCTAAGTCATGCCATTAGGCCACGAGTAAAGTTTTCAGTGGTCTATTACTGTAGTGTGGTTAAAGGGACAGAGTATAATGTAGTGACATGTTAAATTACATCAGTATCTGAAAGCTCGCCAGCCTTAAATCAGATAGTTTATCTTTATTAACTCTGTACAGATCTAATCACTGAAGTACTTCTTCCATAGTGTGATAGTTTATATATTCTGATTAATAAGTTGCTGTATAAATAGTCTTTAGACATTTATAAGTGTGTGTTTATCACCCCCTTGATGTCATAAATTAGTTATGTTCTTTTTTCTATAGTACCTCCCCCAGTGCTCTTCACACAGTAGGTACTAAACAAATATAAGTCACTAGCTAAAGTCAATCTCACTGTAGCTGAAAAATATAGTTGATTTATGTGAGCAGAGGTATGATTTGGGCCTAATTTCTGATTACGTATTTTAACTAGACAATTTATTCTCTGCTTCTTCATGGATAATGGTTGTATATTTTTCTTGGCATGGTGTCAGTTTCACTATAGATTGAAAACAATCCACATAGGCAAGATTGTTTAAAGTAAGTCTATTTATTTCATTGTCACTCATCTCTTTGTTGAGAATAGCTCACTTTATGTAGAAGGTCAGTTCCTTTTTTTTTTCTTTGTTCTTTCTGAAGTTGATCCAAGAAAAGAACTTCCTTTGATTTTCTTTGATGTCTCTGAGAGTTCTAGACTTGTTGCAAATGACTGAACAGACTTTTCAACTAGAGAAATGTTAAGTAATGATTTATATGAGGATGCCACAACCTGACTGACTCATTTAAAGTGTATCTATATGTATAACAGTTTTATAGGCGTTTATCAGAGGAAATGACACAGAGAAGATGGGAGAATATTCCAGTTTCCCGGTCATTACAAACAAACAGAGGACCCCAGGTAGTTTTTAAACTGTTTCTTAATCCAATGTTTTCAGCTCTGTGCTTGCATCTTCATTAAGGAAAAAGATTTCTGTGATTACAGAACTTTGAAGAAATAAAATAATGATATTTGATTCAAAATTTATTTTCACAGAACCTAATTTAGTGCTCTGTAGACAATAGACACTTAGTAAAAATAGATGACTACTTACCAGAGTAATTCTTGGGGTGGTACAAATTAGATTCTACTCCCTTCATTTTGTTCTTCATAATTAGTGTGGCATCTGAGAGAATACACAATACCCCTGGCTGACATTTTCCAGGCTAGTCTAAATTAACTATCAACTGTGGACAGATATTCAAATGTGTAAAAATAGTTTGTATAATAACTGTCAAGTACCAAAATTTTTACTACAATTTTTGAGTCCCTATTAAATAAATATCTGATGCATATGTAAAAGGTTGCCTAAGAACAAAATTGGTTAGGAAATTTATTATCTGAAACGAAGAGTAAAATATGCCATTTATTGTATGTTCAGTGCTTCTTTATAATGATTTGAAGATTGTTATTATATATGGCAAGGAACTGACAAATATTTTGAAAGGAAACTAGATGTAATTACGTGCTGTTTTTCTTTGGTTCTTTGTGGGTCCTTTCCCACCACTGAAAACACCATGTGGTGGGTTACGAAAGATTGTGTCCTTCCTATTTTGTATGTTTTATTTTCTACTTTTGTTTTTCAGCCAGGAAGAATAAGGGCTGTAGGAATTGTAGGTATTGAGAGGAAACTGGAAGAAAAAAGAAAAGAAACCGACAAAAACATTTCTGAGGTAACACGTACACAAGTTCCGGTCAGCTGTCTTTTTCAGCCATTTGTGTTTATTCTTTTGGATATAGCTGTGACTAATTCCATTCCGTATATTGGAATATATTTAGTTTGCTTGATGCTATACAATATCTTATTCCATTTAACAGGTCTACCTCAGGTTGGCATAATTCAGTCAAAATGTGTTTCAAAACTTCTTTCAAAAAGGAATGAAAAAGAAATGCCAATTTGTTTTCTGTGATGTTAGAAAATACCATGATTGTTATATGTAAATTTTAAAATCTAGATGGAATTTATTGAGGGATATGCCTAATGAATTCAAAGTCCTCTATATAATTATTATAGACCTTTGGTTAACTTAATTGAGG
>NW_011888948.1:3218406-3267509 GCF_000151845.1 Pteropus vampyrus
TCTCTCTCTCTTTCATTTTAAATTAGTTTCAAGTATACAGTACATTGGTTAGACAATATATATAGTCAATAAAACGATCCCCCCAATTGCTCCTTTCCTCCCCTGGCCCTCCACCTAGCCAACATATTAATGCAAACTGCATTCTCATGCTGTGCTCCCTATCCCTGTGACCATCCATCATATACTAATTTCTACTTCTTTAACCCTTCACCCCATTCTCCCAGCTCCCTAACCCTCCTTCCCGTCTGTCCATCAACAAATTGTCCACTATATTTGTGAGTCTGTTTTTGATTAGTTTGTTCTTTTCCTTAGATTCTGCATATAAGTGAAATCATATGATATTTCTCTTTCTCTGTCTGACCTAAATACCTTCTAGGTCCATCAAGGCAATATCTTTTTCCATCCTCTTCCTTTTAGTCTGTGTGTGTCTTTTAATCTGAAGTGAGTTTCTTGTAGGCGGCATGTAGGGGTCTTGTTTTCTTATCCATTCATCCACTCTATCTTTGTTGGAGCACTTAATTCTTTTCCATTTGAGGTACTTATTGATAGGAATGTAGTTGTTACCATTCTTTATTCCTGTTCTTGATACAAACTTTTTCTTCTTGAAGTCCCTCCAGTATTTCCTGTAATACTGGCTTGGTGATGATGAATTCCTTTAGCTTATTTTTGTCTGAGAAGCTCTTTATCTGTCTTTCAACTCTAAATGATAGCTTTGCTGGATAAAGTATTCTTGGTTGTAGATCCTTGGGTCTTCATGTCAAATATTTTATGCCAAGCCCTTTTGTCCTGCATAGTTTCTTTTGAGAAATCAGCTGTCAGTCTTATGGGTGCTCCCTTGTAGGTAACTAACTGCTTTTCTCTTGCTGCTTTTAAGATTCTCTCTTTGAATTTAACCTTTGGCATTTTAATTATGATCTGTCTTGGTGTGGGCCTCTTTGGATTCCTGGTTTTTGGGATTTTTTGAGCTTCCTGGGGTTTTATGTCCATTTCTTCACCAGGTTAGGGAAGTTTTCCATCATTATTTCTTCAAGTAGCTGTTCAACATCTTGTTTTTCTTCCAATACACCAATGAAATGGATATTTTTACCTTTAAGTGTCCCATAGGCTCCTTAAATTATTATTACAGTCTTGGCTTCTTTTTCTTGACATTCTGATTGAGTTTCCTTGGCTTTCCCATCCTCTAGATTTGATTGTCTTCTTTATTCACTTTGTTTATTCCATTCAATATACTTCTCATCTCAGATAATGTGTTCTTCATTTCAGACTGGTTCCCTTTTATAATCTCCATTTCCATTTTTACGTTTTTTATCTCTTTGTTGAAGTTCTCACTAAATTCATCTACACTTCCCATAAGTTCATTGAGCATCTTTATAACTGGTGTTTTGAATTCTGCATTTGTTAGATTTCTTGATTTCATTATTTCTGGGTCTCTGTTCTGTTTTCTCATATGGATTCTGCTTCTTTGTCTTCCCATTTTGGCTGTCCTTCTGCCTCTGTTTCTATGTCCTAAGCAAAGCTGCTAAGTCTCTCAGTCTTACTAGTGTGGATTTGTGAAGTAGGTGTCCAGTGTCACAGTCCTGAGAGGGGTTCAGCTGCAGGCCAAATTTAGCCCAAGCCTGTGCCCCTCCAGGGCCACCTGTTAAGATTCAGCAAGCAATCCACAGATGCTGTGCTTATAGTTGCCTCAAAAGGCTGCACCAGAAACCGAGGCCAGATGCCACCAGTGTGCGTCTAGGCGCTGCTCAGTAAGGAGCACCTGACTCGCTGAGGATATACCTGGAATGGGTTTGGGTGGGGCCTCCAGTTCGGGGGGGGGGTGCTGGGTTTCAGGGAATCCTCTGGGCTGAGCACCCTCTGTTGTCCAGTTTGATGACTTCTCAGCTATGGCGGTGCTGGTGTCCACGCACTGGGAGTGGGGAGGGCTCAGCAGAGGAATATTGGATACCGTTGGCACTTCCGTGCACCATCTCCCTGTAAGTCCCCGGTGCCCCCTGTGCGTAGCAGCTGAACCTGCGCTGGTGCTCAGAGCTAGCAGGTCCATCACCGCGAAAGTTCTCTTGCAGATGTGACCCCTTTAAGAGGCGTCTGTTGCTGTTGCTGCTGCAGCTTCTGTCCCACTCAGCCTCTAGGGACCGGGCAGCCTCGCATCCTCGCCCCTTCTTATCTTCTGCCATTGCAGGGTGATTTCATAGACTTCTCCCTAGTTGTATGGCTTGTTCATCTAGATCCCAGGTGATTTTTCCTTGCTGTTTGCTCCTTGTTTCTGTCACAATTTTGATTTGGTCGCCAGGGAGATGTACAGAGCCTCTACGACCTACACCATTTTTTTTTCCTCCTCATTCTAGGTTGTTATTGAATATGCTTTCTGTATTTGGTTTCAGAAGTTTTTTCTTTTAATTTCAGAGGAGTTTTTCTATATAATAATTTTCAATAATTGCTTTGATTTCTTTTTATTCCGAGACTCATATTAGCTGTATGTTATAGCTTTACTGCCTATCTTTACTATTTGTGAATTTCAACCCCTCTTCTTCATTTCTTTTTTATTTAGAAAATTTTCCTTTTTTTTACTTGTTTCTCTTAAGGTATTATGTCGTGTTTATTCATTCTTGTGTTCTGTCTAGTCTTTATTTCAGAAATGATTTTAAAAAATCCTTTTCTGCATCTTGTCATTTCATTTCTGATTTATTTTGTCCTTTCCCAGCTTGCATTATTTTTAAAACATTCTTTAGCTCATTTTGAAATAAAGATTACATTTTGATCTGACCAATGAGCATGTCTTTTTGGCATGCCTTCATTGTTTGTAATGTTCTGCTCCTTATTTTTTTCTTATAATAATTTTGTACGGAATTTGACCTTGATACCTTACTGTTGCTAATATTCATGTGAAGTTTTCCTGAACTTATAGAGGAATATCTAGTTCAGAATATCTTTTTTTACTACACAGAGCTCAGTCTTCTGCTGTGTTCATACAGTGTTAAAAAGGTAGTGGCTTGCTTTCTGTGATTTCTTGGCCCTGTTTTCATCCCATTTTTATCTAGACCTTTTTCTTTCTTCCTCCCTGTTGTCTCTACTATGCTCAGTTTTTAATTCCCCTCACGGGAGCTTTTTCCCGGTGTGCGATCCTGTCCTGGAAGAGAAGCCTGAAGGGTCAGTCTGATGAGTTCATAGGCTGCTTCAGCCTTTCCTGAGGACCTCTCGTACCCACCCAACACTGAAGTGGACAAACCCTTCCCGTTTGAGTTACTGTCCTCAAGTTTGGCCCATCTTACTTCCCAGTGACCACCTGTTGGATCTTTTGGGGTTCTCTTATTCTAGACCGATCAGTTGCCCTGGCGCCTCCCTTTCCTTTCTCCTGCTTTGATGCTGATATTATGCAGGTCTTGTGGCTCTTGGTGGTTTGTCTCCACTTGCTTGTATCTTGGGATTTTTGTGACTATCTTGTCATTTAGTTTTGTAGTATATGCTGCCTGTGAGTTTTTGGTTTCGAGATTTAGTTGCTCTGTTTTTATGTTGAGAATTGAAGATATTAAAAATCTATGCTGCCATAGCCACCATCTTTCCAGAATCCTTTATTCTCATAAAATTCCAGCGTTTTAGCATTAGAACTGTTCTTACTATCCAGAGAAATAATTGTCTCAGAGCTAGTGACTGGATTTGGATCCAGGATTATTAGAACTCAGGTCTCCTGATTTGTAGGCAATTGTAGCCTACTACATCATGGCCACTCTTTTTGCCACTCAGAAGGTGCTGTCACTGTCCTCTTTCAGTGACTTTTGTTGTCATCCTTTTGAGTAACACTTATGGAGATGGTATTGAACAATGAGGTAACTGCATCAATAGTGGTCCTTTTTCCGAATGCCGCCATATTAATTTGATGTTCAAAATACTGTTTTTCTTAATTTATAAAATGTTACTGTTTTACTGTAATTTTCACAAAATTAACATAACTCAAAGAATTCTACACAAACATTGTGCTCTCTTGCAGGTCACTGATTTATTCAGTAGATAGTACTTGTTTTCTTCTTTGTGTGAGCCCTGCATCAGATGTTTGAGGTAGTCTGATGGTGCACTGGGCAGGCAGGCAAACAGGCTTTCTCTGCAGTGTGAGAATGTTGTTTTAGGAGGAAATAGAGGCTGCAATGGGAACATGTAACATGCCTCTTACTCCATTTGGGTCAGGGAAGGCTTGTTAGTAGCAGTAATGGAAGTCAAGGCCTGAAAGTTGGGCCGGTGGAGGGAATGGATATGCAAAAGTACAGAATCAAGAATATTGAAACAGAAAATTCAAGATTATATTAATAGCTACTGAAGCTTACAACCAAAGTAATGACTGGAAATAAGAAAGAATGGGACAAATTGGCCTTAGAGGGTACCCCCTGGTTTTAAGTCAGATGCCACTTTTCTCAAAATTGGAGTGGAAATTTAACTAGAGACGTGGTAGAGGGATAGAAGGTTTTATAAACTGGCAAGTGAAATAATAGACTGGGCATGTCCATCTAGTTTGCACTTGTACATATGTAGCTTTAATTTTATTGTAGGTAGTTTCTCCACCCAGTTTTTGGATAGTTGGCTAATTCCAAATATTAGAATAATAATAGAAATAGAAATGAGGAAACTTTTGTTTGTGTTTAATTACTCAAAATATTTTATAGGAAATTCTTGTTAAGGCACTAAAATACTTATATTTATTTTTTATAAGCCTTATTCCAACAGGAATAAGGGCTAATCTACATATTCTGTTACTTTTATTACTTTTCATATTTTTATGAAAATATAATACAATAAAGTGACTTACCATATAAAATTTAAAGTGTTGGTAGTTTTCCTTAAACTTCTTTTTATATTCAAAATAAAAATCTAAGTGTGTAAAGGTTTGTGTGTTTTATTTTTGAAAACTAGGTGTGTGATTTGCCCTTCATTTAAACGTTAGAATTGACTTAGTTTCAGGGCTGGTGCCCATACTTTCCCACAAAAGGTTTCCTGCATCTGCTGGCTGTTGCTGATAAGAATCCAGTGTTAAGCCTTTTGTTTATCTGAGGAAATTCCTGTTAGGTGTGTGCACATTCCCCTTTGTTTTCAGTATTAGCGTCAGTGAATGGGCCATAAGAATCCTTCACAACACTCTATTCTTTTAGCAAAATCCTTTTGCAGATACCGTCCTGCATGTAATTAAGATGGGTATAAGCTAATCAGAACCTATTGATCACTAGTATATGTAGATCAAAAGATTTTCAGTTAATGATAGATTGCTCAATCAGTTTTAAAAAATAACATCTGTGCACATCAATTAGAAAGTATTCTGCACTGGAAGTATATTTTGGTAATTTGAAACAAATTTATATAAATATATCATTAAATTTGAAGAGGCCTTTGAAGTGGATATTCATTATACTAAGTTAAACAATTGATGGGTTTTATTTAGATTTGTTTTGGTGCTATTTGGATGTTTTTCTTTTGTTAAATCCACTATATCCAAAGCCACAGGTATAATTCGTTAATCAGCCACAGGTTTCAGTTAAGTCTCAGCTGCTTTTTTTAAAAAATCAAATATTACTTTATTTTTTATTTTTATTTTATTTTTTTAATATCTGCTATTAAAGCTAAAATTTTGTCTAAAGAAGTATTCCTGCAGCTGCACATTGCCGTTTTCAGCCAGGAAAGCTTTACGACGTCTTTGATTCTTAACCTCCTGTCAGGAAATGGTTTGGAGAAAAGCCAGTGACACATTTTCTTACTTGTGTCAAAGAATAGTAAATAATATTTTCTGAACCATTACTTATGTCACCTTTAGTTTGTGTTTTATCAAGAGTTTCTATTTTATTTTTGAAAACTTGAAAAGTTTTTTACAGTTTGTTTTGGAAAATTAATGCTTTCTTAGCTAAATTGAATTCTTAGAATAAGGTATATTTATTACTTATATAAATAAATTGACATTTGTAAGAAAACTTCATAAATTGGTATCATGAGGAAGAAAATAGAGTGTTTTATTGCTTTAAAACATTGTAATTCTTTAGACAGATTCCAATAAAAACTCATTTCTCATTTCAGGCCTTTGAAGACCTCAGCAAACTAATGATCAAGGTAGATGTCATTTATATTTATTAAGTTCATACCAATTATGATACAATTTTGAAAACATTTTGTTCTCAGACACTTTGAGGACATTATTTCTTTTCATTCTTTTACTGTTCTCTTGACAGGCTAAGGAAATGGTGGAGTTATCAAAATCAATTGCTAATAAGATTAAAGAGAAGCAAGGAGACATCACAGAAGATGAGGTAAATAGGGTGCTTTTTAAGGCATTAGAAACTGTACAAATAATGCAGTGATATTTTGGTGGTTTACCAGTTTGGTCAGCGTAGTGTTTTATTTCTTCTAGGACTTGAGGATATGTAAAAGAGCTAAAGAAAAAATTAACCATAAAAATTTTGTTGATTCTAGTAAGGTTAAAGGATATTTCAATAGCTTTTCTTGGATTGTTGAAAACAAAGATACTGAAATATGTAAGGAGTGGCTGATTTATAAATATTTATAAGTTTGATATCTGTTTCATTAAATTTGTCTACAATCTGGTCACAGCCATTGGTTGTATCATTGGGTTGGCATTAAATATATCATAGTTGTCATCCAAATCGCTCACACTGAACTTGTAAATGGAATATGGATATCAAGATAGGGGAAGAAAGATTAATTAGATTTATGCAGAGAACTACTAGAAATAGAATTGAATTTAATTTATGGTGGAAGGATTTCAGATGTTGGGATGAAGACTAATTCTAAATTCTCTTTTTGTGCATTTTTTCCTCTCATTATAGACCATCAGGTTTAAATCGTATTTGCTGAGCATGGGAATAGCTAACCCAGTTACCAGGGAAACCTATGGCTCAGGTACACAGTACCACATGCAGCTGGCCAAACAGCTGGCTGGAATATTGCAGGCACCTTTAGAGGTAAAAAAAACCTAAACGGGCTCTTTAAATTGTGTTGTTATTTTTATGTCATCAGAAATATTAACAAGAGCATTAACTCCTTTTATGATATGGTTACTGTTCAACCAATATGTTATTTTTCCTATGGGAATATTAAATTAGTTCATCATACTTATTAATGGATTTTTTGTCAATAATCTAAACTGTTTTCAGTTTTCATTTTAGATATCTATAATTTTCTAAATCTATTTGATATGAAGTTTTTCTTTTATTTTAAAAGGAAATATGTGATCTCTATATATTTAGATATATTTCAATATAAGTAGTCTTAATATGTGTGTACTATTAATAATTTCATAATAAGATTCATCTTGTCCAACATTATTCAGGCAATCAAAATTTTATTAAAGCACTTGTATCAAAAAATATTTCAAGTATATGACAAAATAGAATAGTATAATGAATCCCTGTGTGCCCATCATCCAGCTTCTTCTGTAAGCCAGCCTCCACTTACTGTAAAGCAAATCCCAGACATCACATCACTTTATCTGTAAATATTTTAGTATGTAATTATAATAATAAAGATGCCTTGAATGTAACTATAATCCCATTTCACACCTAAAAAGTTAAAAATAATTTTTTAATATTATCAAATATCTAGTTAGTGTTCACATTTTCTCTTATAGTTGGTTTGTTCAAATCAGGATACATTGCAATTAGTTGCTTTGTCTTTTGATTTTTTAAAAAATTTATTAGGTTTCCCTTTCTCCTATATTTCCCCCCCCGCCCACACACACAATTTATTATTGAAGGAGCTAGTAGGTTTTCTGATAGAGTGCCTCAGAGTCTGGAAGTTAACTTATGTATTAACATGCTTCCCTATCCTGTGTAGTCCCTGTAAACGAGTAGTTATATCTAGAAGTTTTTTTTTTTTCTGACAAGAATGTTTTATATAGAGGTATTGTGCATTTTCATAGGGAAGTACGTAATGTCTGATTGTCTTTTCTTTGTGATGTTAGCAGCCATTGATAGTTGTTATCTAGATTATTAATTCATCAGGGGTTGCAAAGTGGTGATATTCTTATTTAATACTATAATTTCATCTTTATTAGCTGGAATGACTTAAAACATTTAAATATACTTTCGGAACATGGTAAAGGGCCCTCTTTTCATTTAAGTATTGTTAAAAGAGTAATAATGATATTAAACTCCAAATATTGAATTTGAAATGCTGTGTGGTATCTGAGTAAGTTCTCCTGTGTGTAAATAGTGTTTTTAAAAGCTTCCTAAGAAATTTTATAATTTCTGATTTCACTCTGATTATGATTTCTAAGAAATGCTACCTGGTGCTAATTGTAACATAATACTTCTTAAAATTTTCATATTTTAACAGGAACGAGGGGGAATAATGTCACTCACAGAAGTGTACTGTTTAGTAAACCGAGCCCGAGGAATGGAAGTAAGCATAGAATATTTAGATACTCTTTTTCAAACTAAATATAGACTTTCTTAATATAATATAAATTCTCCCACAGAGAATACAATTTGAGGAAGGGTTGTATTATATCTAAACTATTTTGAGAAGTTTGTTGGACAATGAAAAGAATACTGCTCTAAAATCTAAGAGGTAGATTCTGTTCCTGGTTTTGCCAAGTGACCTTGATTAGTTTACTTAACCTCTCAGATTCAATTTTCCACCTTTAAAATAAGGATTTGGACTGATCCCTTTCAGCTCCAATAGTCTGTGTTTGTATTGTGATTAATAAGGTACCTGATGTCCTTTCCCTGTGATCATCGTTTCGACTTAGCTGGGTTGGGAACAGAGTGCCTGTAGATAATACAGAGGGCAAGCTGCCCTGCTCCTTTGGCTGTGAATCAGCAGTGGCTATTCTTCAACTCTCATTGCCCCTTAACACCCAGACATCCTTGGCCTCCAAGGTTCTGTCAGTGCACTCTTTGTCAGGCAAACACAGTTCTGTGGTTTGCCACTGATTATCTCCATGCAGATGAGTCACACATGTCTTTCCAGTGCTCACCCCAATCCCATGACTTAAGTCTGTTCTGTGTGTTTTTATTCGAATAGTCATCATAACTGCCAGTGAGTACTTACTATCTACCAGGTTTCTGCACGTGTTACCTTATTTATCTTCCGCAGTAACTAGTGAGGCAGCTACTTTTACGATCTCCATCTGGGACTAATTTGGGGATGTAGAAACTAAGGCTTAGATTAAATAATTCGACGTAGGGTACACCTAGAGAAAGTAGTTTGACAGGGATATGGCCTGAGGCTGGGCTGGCTCCACAGCCATTCTGCGTGACTCAAACCTATACCTATTACCACCACACTGGGCTGATGCTTTAAGGCTGCATGGTCTGGAAGAGTAGCCAGTAGCTGGCTACATGTGACAGTTGTGAGCTTGGACTGTAGTTAATCCAAATTAATAATCTGTTGGAAGTGTAAATTACACACCAGATTTAGAAGACTTAGTGCAGAATGAGGAAATGTTAAATTTCTCATTAATTTTTTATCAATTATATGTTGAATTTTTTGATCTATGAAGTATATGTGTATTAAAATTAATTTAACTTTTAATTTTTTTAAAATATGTCTGCTAGAAAATTTTAAATTACATATATGATTTACATTCTGTTTTTATTGGCCAGCATTGCTTTAATATTTAATGAATAGGTCTTCGCTTCTTTCTTAATCATTTTGCCTTATAGTGATTAAACTACCTAATATCCATGAGAAATTATAATTTTTAAATTTCCTCTTCTGTTTTAGTGATCATTATAATTATATAGCATCATTCTATTAATTTGCAGTGTAAACTGGATTTTTTTCCCCATTAGTTGCTTTCACCGGAAGATTTAGTGAATGCATGCAAGATGCTGGAAGCTCTGAAATTACCTCTCAGGTAAACGAACCTCTGCAAGAAGTTTGCCAACTATAGCTACTGTTCTGCACAGAGTAGACAGGAAAGCCCTGCCTGGTCCGCCATCCTGTGTGGCGAGCCAACATTTTGCCTCTCTTGAAATTATATTACATATGAACAGAATCACTAAACACCGCAAGCACCTCTGTCATCCTGGCTTCCATGCTGTGGGTGACCTAAGGGGCCTAGCAGTCTGACTCTTGTTGATTTGCGATTTGCAGTGGTGAGATAAGAATGTGGGCTCCTCCCATGAGGTCAGGGTAACTAGCCCCTCTTCCCTTAGACATTTTGTGATCGTCTCTGGGGACTTAGAAGTACAAATGTTCAGCTGTGAATTCTGTTTTCCTTATCCTCAGGCTAAAAAAAAATTAGCCAGATGAATTTTATTCAGCATGTGGATTATAGTTTATGATTTTATTAACTGTTTATTCATGCTTTTTTTAGTTATGCCACAGTTGCTTGTGGTCGTTAAGTTTTAAATGTTGTTTTGTGTATATATTACCTTCATACCTGGGCATGAAAGAAAGTGAAAAATATTTGTGCCTTCTTAGTGGTTGAAGATCCTAGATATTCATGGCTTTGTTCTCCTGTCTGTGGTTTTTAGGCTACGAGTTTTTGATAGTGGCGTCATGGTAATTGAGCTTCAGTCCCACAAGGAAGAGGAAATGGTGGCCTCAGCCTTGGAGACAGTATGTGAACCAGTTTCCTTCAGTCATTAGGGCTCGTATGAGGACCCGAGTGCCTGGCAACTTGGGAAACAGGATTTCCTTTTGAATTTAACTTTACTAAAAGTGATGTTTGCAGACCCAGTTAAAAGTGGTTATCATTACAATGAATAAATATTCATCAAAATTATACTTTGAAAAATTTAAAAACTTACTAACATTCAAAAATCTTAGATGAAAGGAGAATTAGAATTAGTGAGGCGCTCTCTTTTGTCTGAAGTGCCGTCTTGAGAACAGAATTTTACTTTTGTTAATCAAATATTACCCATGATTCAACTTTCCCTTTCAGGAACACCTACATAAGCAGCATTACAAACCATCACAAGTTGTTTTATGAAATTATTGCTTCAAAATATATGAAAAGCACTGTAGTTTAGACCGATTTTGTGGCCAAACTGCTATTACACATTAGGATACTTGAAATATTACCGCCTTCATAGCCTCTATCGTGAGCCTGTATAATTTAAATAACTCACATTTATACTTTTTGTTTTAAAGTAGATGAAAAACCCAGGAAAATAGATATTTCAGCCATATATTTTAAACTAAACCTAAATATATATGTAAGTGTATGTCATATATACACACATATACACGTATGTGTATATATATGTATATATACACACTCGATTAGAATTTGTTATTTGTACCTTTTAAGAATATTGAAGTTTTTTTTTTTTTAAGACTTTAATACAAAGCCATTGTTACATTATAGAGAGTTTCATGATATTTTAGCCTCTATTTGGTCTGGGCCCTTCAGCTTTTGTAGTATTAAACATAAGTGATGAAGATTTAGCTCTGTAGTGAATATTCTTTGGATTTTAGCAGAAAATTAAGTAAGTTATTTCTTGAGTATACTGGTAGACTCTCTCTCTAGGTTAGTACCTAGGAGGTATAAATTATGACATTTTTGCTGCTGTGTGTTTTTGTTAGGTTTCAGAAAAGGGATCCCTTACGTCCGAAGAGTTTGCCAAGCTTGTAGGAATGTCTGTCCTTCTGGCTAAAGAAAGGTAAGTAATGTCCTGGCTCCTGGTTGCTACTGTGGTTGTGTTTCTTCTGAATGGACAGATGATTGTGGTTTTCTCCCCTTGATTCCTAGGTTGCTTCTTGCAGAGAAGATGGGCCATCTTTGCCGAGACGACTCAGTGGAAGGCTTGCGTTTTTACCCAAATTTATTTATGACACAGAGCTAAGGGTTTTGTATTTGAAATACTTTTTATTCATATATTTGCATCATGTGGCAGTTGTATGACATTGAGCTAAGAGTAAACCCTGATAAACAGAATTTACTGGAACTTCAGAGTATAATATAAAACACCTTAAATTTCTCCCTAAATATTATGGTCCAGGAAGTTTATTTAGGATAAATATAGGAAAATACAGAAAAATGAATGCCACTGTCAATTTAAAATCATGCTATAGTTGAATACAACCATCAGGGTTTAACTTGAAAACATGGTGGATTTTATCTAGATCCTCAAATCTAACCATTTGTTAAAGAAAGGAATTTGGTTCATGGTTGAAGAAAAAGAAGTTGCATGTTCAGACAGGTTAGGTCATTATTTTGATGCTACTAAAATTCACTGAATTTTAAATAAGTGAAATTTTTTTCTGTGCCTAATGTGCCCATTTGGGGGGTTTTTCATGAAGCGAGTCAGGTACAGCGTAGTTTAAGAACCTGACGGCATTGGAACAAAATGTCAAACTGCGGAATGCCGTGGGAGGCTCCTCTTAGCAGCTTTTCTTTAGAAGTAGTCGTAAACGTGTCTGCAAAAGACCAAATACAGCACCTTAAAAAAGAGAAAGTTTTATTTGACCAACATATATATTATCTGACTAGCTGTTTTTTTAAAGTAATGATTTCATGGCCGGCATTTAAAAAATGCAATTACGTCATTTTGTTTAAAAGATACTGTGGATTTTGAAACTAAATAAAGAGCTGTAGAGACATGCCCGGAGATATGATTACAGATTTGGAAAGATAGCTCAGGGGTTCCCTGGGAGTGTGTGTGGGTGGAGGGGCCGGGAGAGCCTTGAGCTTGGGGGCCTTGGTGCTCTTTGACCTCAAAACCAAGGGCTGGAACACAGAGGTGGAAAGTAATATGTTTCCTTTTCTTTCCCTCAAGGAATTTCAACTCGGAACTTTTAAAAATCTTTCTATCATATTCTAGCAATATTTTTTTCTTTACTGCACACATTGTAAGTTGTGTAGAGAAGCTTTCCTGCTGAAAAGTATTACTGAGGCAACAAAAACTGGCTAATACTGCATTCAGATTGCTTGGGTGTTAAAGTGAACTCCCTGACTTCATATGTTTGTCCTATGCAACAGACAGTGTGTTGGCATTACCTCAAACTCAGGGACCCCACAAGCACAGGAGAGACCCTCTTTCTGAGACTGAGAAGTGGAAGGTTGTGATAGTTTTTGGCCAGGCCTCTGGAAGGGATAAGTATCCATATTGAGAGACCATTGAGACCAGCAGGAGGCGATGCCCAGGTTCCCACTCTGGGGTCCCTAAGACATTCTCACTGAGGTAGAGGGCCACTGCCACAGGCTGCTTGCTACAGGTGCTCTTTGGAAAAGTCACAGGGATCTTGCAAATTCAGGAAATCCCTCCAGATAGAGCGAGGCATTCTTGATCACTGCCTGATCATTGCTTTGCATTCTCCAGTGTCTTGGAAATATGGCTGAGACATCTGTCTTAGTCTTCGTTTTCCAAACCTGTCACTGATTTTATGATGTAATGACAGATCCCCTAATTTCCTCATTGCTCAGCCTCAGGTCTGTTTGGGGGAAAACACAGTGTCTGTCTGCCCAAGCCTTTCAGGCCATTGTGTAAGCTTGTTTATATGTCACTCCTGTCTCTGGGCTGTGCTCATTCTCTCACACTGCTCTGGAAGACTTGTACATGCACGTGTGCACACACGTGTACTTACACACACCATATCTCATCTGGCTAAGGTTTTTAAAAATTACAAAGATAAAGAATAATCTGTTTCACCACTTGGAATGAATTGGAGCTAAGATAGTTTGAGTTATTGGGATCTAGCTTTAATGGTTTGGATTCATTACAGCAAACTCCCATAATTTAGCATATTTACTTACATTAGTGTGACAACACATGAACAAAAATAGAGCAGTCTGAATTGTATAAAGTGAACTAAAGAGGCAGTAGAATGACATGAATATATTTTGCAAACGTCACATTAATTAGAAACTAAGTATGGTTTCTTTTATTGTTTTATTTTAAGTGGGCATTCTTCATTGTTTCCACACCTGTGTGTGTGTGTGATTTTTTTCTGTCAAATAAGTTATTATTTTGGTCCTCTGTTATGTTTAAATACAACCAATCAGGCCCTAAGGGCAAAAAAGTTCTGTCTTGGTGCTTATCATTGGTATAATTATTTGCTTTCCTTTCTTTGCTCTTAAGAGCATAAACCTGTAGCTATATGGTAAATATTTCTAGTCACATACTGATAAAAATTTTTTACTTAGACAAGTGAAGACTGTTTTTAGGGTTAAATGATTGGTATTAATGTATATAGAGTAAAGTTATTGCAAAATTAAAAAAATGATTTTTCTTAACTTGGTGTCTTTTTAAATACTCTTTGATATAAAAATGATAAACTTTTATTCAGAATAAGCCAGTATGTTACAATTTGTTCTTTTAGATTTTATAATCAAGACTTGATTATAAACATTTATGACCTCAAGCTCTTAGTATTTTATTTGTTTTAAAAAAATGGAAGTGGCTAGTGAACTAGTTTTTTTTTTAATTTTTGATATGAAGATTACTATCGATCGATGACATATATTCATGTGAATGTACTATCTCTTGTTCCCTGTTACCAGACTAATGTGACCAGATGAGGATTCATCATGTCATTTTCATGTTCCAATACGTAAAATGGTCCTTTGCCCAACAATCTCAAAGTTTTCATTTTGGTACAGTAGAGTCACAACTTACAAAGTGGTTAGGTTTTAAAGACTGCCTAAGGACGAAATCAAGCATGCTCAAAATGATGCTTGTAACGCAGTTAAATTGCCAATAAACTACAAAATATAATCCTACAATTAGAATCTCTGTAGAGTGATACATGGGTATGAATACTTTATAGTGAGTACAATGTATAATAAAAACTTCATATTAACAGTAGAGTTTTATAATTAAACTATTTAAATGTGTATCTTTTTTTGCCTACAGGTATGGTTGAATTTATATAAATTTATTGCTGATCTCATCTCTTATGATAGGTTTAGAGTGTAAGCTCTACAGGGGCAGAGATTTTTATCTGGTTTGTTCATGGATATATCCTCAGAGCCTTGAACAGGGCCTGGCGCACAGTAAGCACTCAATAAATATTTATTGAATGAATGAACTCTGATGTATAGACCTATTTGTAGTTTGGCTCCACTTTATCTTACTTTATCTCCCATTCAATTAAACTAAAAAAAAAACAAACAAACGTTTTTTTGACTACACACCAACTTAGTGTGAGGAAATTTTGGACCTCTGGTGGGTGGGGCTACAAAAGTAAATAAGATACAGCGTTTATCAAATAAGGCTACCCTTAAGAGGTAGCCTAGTTGGGGAAATAGACATGTGAGCAAACTTAATTGAGGATGGAATAAAGTGCATGCCCCAAAGACAGAGGAAAGAGCCCTTAGTTAGGATGGAGAGATCTGGGAAGGCCTGTGGGAGAGGAAGAGTTTGGTAAACTCACAAGGACCAAGAGATTGGCAGTAGGTGGAAGGCATTGGGGTCAAGGGAACAGCACAGGGTGGCCCTTTTTGTTCCTGGGACATATTTCCCTTGTCTGTCCAGACTTCCTTTTGTTACTTCTTCCCACTCATTTCCCATTAATCAAATCCCACCTGCTGTAGAAAAATTTGTTTCCAGTACACAACTCTATTTCTAAAGTCCATAAAAGTTATTGTCTATTCAAAATGCTTGACTATATTTTGTATTCTCTAATTATGATCTTGGTACCATAAGAAAATAGAAAAATTGGGTTTCTTTAAGTTCAAGGACTGTCATATAACACTTCTTTTGAATTCCCACTGGCCTAGGTCAGTGATTGTATATGGTATATTCCTAATTAAAGTAACTGAATTGAGTGATTTGGGGATTATAATATATCATGAGTTGACTTGCAAAACCTAAATCGGTGTCTTTTACTATGTTCCCAACAGACTTCTCAGTCAGGCATGTCAGAGCTTAGCTTGTCTGAGATACAGTCTCTTATTTAATTCCATGACATGGCCATATCCATGATGTGGGAAGTACTCCCGAAAAGTCAGGTTAACACATGTAAGATCCTGTTATTACAGTGTGAAAATTGGGTCATTCGTATTCTTCCTTGTGTCCTACCATGAGTCAGTTAAAGCTTTTCTCTCAGAGTATTAGCTAGGAAATAAAAGATCTCTCCGTTTGTATAAAGTGAATAAATTTTACACAATTTGCACAAGATCATTAAAGGAGCTGCTGACCCAGAAAGAGAATTGAAGATATCTTGACAGCCAGCTTGTTTTAGTTAAATATGTCAAGACTATTCCACTATTATTTTGAAAGCTTTTTTTCTTCATGTCTGTGTTGCCTTCTTTTAGAAAAGCTTAAACTATTTTAACTGTCCAATAAATACAATAATACAATTTGGTAAGAATTCTAATTAAGGCAAAAATGGCCAAGCACATTGATCCAGCCATTTGTACCTTGATTTAAGTTCTACCCTTCAAGAATGGATCTCTAAAGGAGTGTATGTGTCTGAAATATTTATGCAGAGCAAGTTGCTTTCTATATGTTTCACTCAGTCACTAAGAAACTTCAATGTAACTAATACTATATACCTTTTACAGTGGAAGTAAGGAGGGATTAAGTCATTTGCCCACCATTACAGAGACAGGGCTGAAATTAATGTCAGCTTTATGTATAAACTCCAAAGCCCACTTTTTCCATTGAGCTTTCGCTTTCAGAACTGAAAATGCCAGCGGCCATGGCCTGTATTTGAAAAGGAGTCCCAGCTTGTGTTGATGAATGGATGATGGACTAGGTAATTCTACTGGCAGTTGAATTGGATGATGGCCTTACAGCCTTTCTTGAAGCTTGGGATAGATTTAATTAGTACTGCCAGAATTATGTATTTGACAAAATTTGGTACCTCTGACAATCTTTGATAACTCTGATAATTGAATAATTGTGCTACCTTTTAAAAAATTAAGTGATAGTCAAGGACTTGCAAAAGCTATATTTTTTATTTATTTTCTTTATGTGAGGCAACCCTTGGTTGACCTCACA
This sequence comes from Pteropus vampyrus, assembly GCF_000151845.1. Taxonomy (NCBI): domain Eukaryota; kingdom Metazoa; phylum Chordata; class Mammalia; order Chiroptera; family Pteropodidae; genus Pteropus; species Pteropus vampyrus. The sequence continues at coordinate 3,235,290 of NW_011888948.1, forward strand.
GATTGCAAGGACCTTGTCAGTTTACAATCCCTTATTTTTTTACTTTTTCCACGGACGGCACCTGGTCTTCCTAGGTGGTCTCCCATCCAAGTACTAACCAGGCCCGACCCTGCTAACTTCTGAGATCAGATGGGATTAGGCTTGTTCAGGAAGCTATATTTTTTGAGTTTTAAAAATCGAGGTAAAATTTACAAACAGCAAAATGCACAGATCTGAAATTGGTTGAGTTTGGACAAATGCATAATCCGTGTAACTCACACCCTAACCAATAGATTTTATCATCCCAAAAGTTCCCTGGTGCCTCTTTCCAAGCACTTGCTCCCCAGTGGCCACCACTGTGCTGTGATTTATATTATCACACATTAGTTTTGTCTATTAAATGGTATATTTTGTGTAAAAGAAGAGCAAATGGTGTGAACGGTGTTGCACATTATAAGGTACTCAAAAACAACCACAGCTGTTCAACAACGTGGAACTCTGTATTCGTATTCTTTTAAAAAGAACTTTTAACACCTGCAGATTAGAATTTTAAGAATGTGATTTTAAAATTAACCAATTCCGGCGCCTGAGAAAGAAACACGGATATGCATTTTACCTGAACTGTTTTCTTTTTAAAGTCTTTAATGACATTTGAGAAACCAAGTTTTGGGGGAAGCCATGTTTACAGCCCACCAGTTATGTCACTTCAATGACTTACTTTGTGTTCCCTCAAAAGAACATGACACGAGGGAGAAGTGATTGAATTTGAAAGGTCCGGAGACCGCTGGCTCGCCCTTAAAACCGGGGTCCCGCCTGCGGGCTATGCGCGCGTGTGTGTCGGTGGGGGGTCTGCGCCCACTCCTGCAGGACCCGGCGAGCTGCGCACGTTTCCTGCCGCGTTTCCCGTCCCCAGCGGGCCAGCGGGCCAGCGGGCGCGGGCAGGAAAGGATGCGCTGCCCGGGGCGGGCGGGGTGGGGCCTCGCCAGCTCGCGACGGTCCCCCGCCCTCCGGGTGCCGCCCACCCGCGCCGTCGGGGGCGGGCCGGGGTGGGGCTGCGGGAGGCCAGCGCAGCGGGCGGGGCGCGCAGTCCCGGGACGCGGGAGGCTCGGCGTGCGATCTTGTGGGCCCTGAGGCTTCTTGCCCGCGCCCTCCTCGCCACCACGCTCGTCCCGGGCCGAGCCGCTGCTCCCGCCAGTCCCGAGAGGTAAGAAGAGCCTTCTGCGACCGGGCGGGCGCTCTTGTGCCCCCGGGGCCTCTGCGGCTCCGCCGGGCTCTGGCAGTGCCTCCCGGACCTTGCCGCCCCCACCCCTCCCCTCAGCCCGAAAGCACAGGTGGACGGTGCCAGTCCCTCGACGCACGCAGTCCCCTTTCCTGTTCTCTTGGAGCTCAGCTCCTCTCCCAGGGGACAAGCTCTAAATGTGCGCGTCTTCCTATCTACGAGTCCCGCCTTTGCCTGACTTCGGCTCTCCCGGGGCGCAGGTGTTGCCAAGGGACTGAGGCCGACTGTAGACGGGTTTTAAGTCCGAATAGTTGGGACCCTTGAAGAAGAGCGTCTTGGGATACTAAGAGTTTCAGAACAAGTTACTAGGGGTTTCAGAACAAGTTGGCTTCTTAAGGAAAAGAATCCTTTCTGGGATATAAAGAGTATGAGATATAAGCATTTCAAAACGGACCTCATTTTAAGAGTGCTTTGACGACACTCACAGGGCTACATTTCCAAGCTTGAACTTGACTTGGGGGACTTTGGAAAGCTGAGTAGATGTGGGGAGTGCACACAGCTTCCCAGGGAAGCTGCATCCAACCCCTGGGACAGGGCAGAGCCCACTGGACTGCATTATAAATAAAGCAAGTTTACACAGGCCGCTTTGGAATTAGGGATTTCCTCCTAATAAATATCATTATTATTAGATGTATACACACACAAGCTTGTGCAGGTTTGTCAGAAGGTTCAAAATCACTTTGCCTCTTTTTCTTTTCCCTTTTATTCTTTAATAAACCATCGATCCCATGAGTTTTAAGCGTAATGTATTGTCTTTTTTTCTACAGCTGTGAGGACACTGTAGGGGTTTATCTTAACTGGTTTCACCAAAAACATGGGATCTGAGCTTGGCGTGATGCCATTAGCCATTGAGAATATTCACAACTTCCACCAACCCTCTAGCTGACGCATTTAGAATTTTAAATGGTTATGTCTGTAAATGCTATATGGAAGTATTTTTAATGTGCAGAAAATATACCTAAGTTCTTATTTTCTCAAAACAATTCTCAAGTCAAACATTATAAGTAGCTGAACTGTATTAGGAACAACACAATGGGTTAAATTAAGCAAGCAAGATTACAAAAAATTTGCTATATATTTTTTAAATGTAGTGCTTTTTACCTAGCATCTCATTCCATTCTGGGGTACTCTGTTAAAGTCCTCAAATTAATGGTTGAGCTAGTTAAAATAAGTATTTTCAAAGGTTGGGAACACTAAAAAAATTCATAAAATGATTTCAGATAGGCTGGTTTATTTTATAATTCCATTCTCATTCAGTCCTAAATATAGATTATCGCACTGTTCTAGGTTTTACTACTCATTTTCTTAAGGAAAATGTGTCAAAATGACAAAATTAGATGTAATTAGGAGCTTCTTTAAAAAACGTTTATTGCAGGGAAGCAAGCAGGTTGGGAGAAGCCAGTTCAACTTTTGGGAACTAGGGATAGCTTGTTTTTCCTTACTATAGTTACTGAATTATCAGTGCCTTAGTGTTTTAATTGCCCTAAGCACCCCAGCTTGCCAGGGTGATACATGATGCTCACCTTCTGCCTTTGGCCAAGTTTACCAGTCCATGTTCAAAGAAAGGATTTAGGTCAAATCTGTGCCTAATTCCATCAATACTGAATTTTCTTTTTTTTGTTGTTGTTGGGGAGGGAATGGAGCCCTAATCATCTGCATAATTATGCTTCAAATCTCTGCTTCCCTTTGAAGAAGTACAGTATTTCCTTTGTTCAACCAACTCCTCTAGAAAGAAAGATAATAGAGACACATCAGCTCTTTTTTCCGGTGAATTTTTGATTATTTCAGTCCTTTTAATTCAATTAATTCCTGTCTTATCTGAATGGGTGTAACATACATATTTTTGGAATATACTATATTTATTAAAGTTATTAACGATAATGGGAGTATAAACATGAAGAAAATATATATTTGGTTATGTTTACTAGCCCACAGTTTACTAGACTCTAGTGTGGGAAAAAGAGGTACTTAAATGCCCAACATCTTATTCTGTAGTCTAACAGTTGTTTATATCAAAGTGAGTGCCTTCTCCCACAAACCATTCTGAAGCACAGGCTGACAAGGTCTTTCCTGCCCTCCTAGGTGGTCTGGGAAGATTGCTGCATGAAATCATCTATTTCTTGATGCATACCAGCAGCAACAAGTACTAGAAGACTGACATGATGATAATTGTTATTTCTCCGTTTTCTCGTTAGAGTTCTCTAAACAAGGGAAGTGATAGCCACATGGAGTTCACAGTATTCTTGGGTATCTTTTTAAAAAGGTTTTATAGTTTTGGTATACTCCTAGGCATAAAGAAATGAAGCAATCCAGATAACATACCAGTTGTTCAAGAAAAACAGTAAGCCTATTTGTGAAAGCAAGGCAAGGCTACACAGCACAATGCAAAGTAAAAGTTTGGCAAAAAATTTAGTAAATTTGCTAAATCACTGTGAAATGTCAAGCAGATAAATATGTGAAGACGTATTATCCATATTGGCTATTAGCTTTGATGACATTAAGCAAGTAACAAACTCCACTTTAGGATGTGCTACAATAAGATGAGACTTGGTCTTTGCAAAAATAATCTCGATGTTGGGTATCCCAAATGTTCTTAACAGGTAACCTGTAATGGAACAAAAGGGACATGCATAATTACAGGTCATTTCCCCAGTGAAAATTAGTGTCCTTTCTGTTTTCAATATCACCTAGGAAGTTTGACTTTTAGAATATTTTTTATCATTTCATTATTACTATTTTAAGGGTGATATTGAACAGAGCCATCATTTTTTTGAGGTTCTACTTTCAGGTGTTTTTGAAAAAAAAAAAAGTCACAATTTGGATGGGAGAAAGGACATGAGGAGACCAAAGACCTGGGATTTTGCTGATCAGAATGAAACGAATGTTGAAAGACTTTTCAAATCTATTGTTCGTGGTGCTCTGTGACTGTGGTGAGTTTTGTGAGTATACTTAATGCTGTAGGGATCAATGAAGAAACAATTGTGAGGTTTATAAATGCGTAAATGTTGATGAACCTGCATAAAGGAGGCAAGTATGGGTGCAGTACCTTTTAAATTGCGAATCCTTGCAACCCTGGGTTCTCTTAAGGTTCTGCACTATTCATTCAAATTTCACTTTAGATGTATTTTTAAATCTTTAAAAAGATAATAAAAACTACTCACTTTGAATTTAACAAATTGTAGATAAGCATGTTACACACACACACACACACTCACATGAAATAGTGTTTTATGGATTGGGATTTGACTTAAGATTTCACTTGATAGGAGAGTTTTTCTGCTAGAATATCTTTGGAACCGATCCAGATTTCAGTCATTGGCAGTCGTGTGCCTTAGATGAATTTCTTAATCCCTTTTAACCTTAGCAATAATATTGACTTCACAGGGTTGTTGTGATGATAAAATAGAATCAAGAATGTGAAACACCTTGAATGTCTGAGCATACAGTAGGTGTTTAATGTTAGTTTTCTTCATTCTGTTTGTTTCATCTAAATATGTAGTTAATTTCTTAGACATATGCAGCTACTGAACCAATAGATTTGATAATATACTAGCTTTGATGATTTCCAGATATTTCACAAACATCTAAGCATTTGATGGTGTAGGGTGGAAATTGTTTTCATTTTGATGAAAAAACTATGATCCAAAGGAAGAGAATCCTGGCTCTTGTAACATCGCTGGCACAGCCAGTTAAATGGACCAGAGCGTGTACTGTTATTTTTTTCTGGTGAATCTCCTTCCTCAGTCATTTCTTTTTTAATAAGTTTATTTAAACAAGAAGACACTTGGTTTATGGAAAACCAATCTGGGATTCATTTCTTTTAAAGTTATTTATTCCCACTTAAAAACATATTACACGTAACAACCTCATACAAAAAATTATAGAAGTGTCCGTGGCATCATAGTGATAAAGACATCAAAATCTTCCATTTAAACAAAATCAGCAAGGATGTTTATTGAGTATAAAATGTCTTACTGGACTAGGAAAATAAAAATTTTCCTATTATATACACCTATTATGCATGAAATCATCTATCTTCTGATGCATGCCAGCAGCAACAAGTATTTGGCAACGCAACAATCAACAATCTATGCATAAATGGAGCATGGAGCATAAAGTCGAGTGTACAGGCTACTAATGGAAGAGAAGGTAGTTTCACAGATGTGGGTTTCCCCTGCTTCATTTAATGTTGATCAAAATATGCTATTACCGATTAGTTTTTTGTTTTTTTTTTTTAAAGCAACACACTTATGTTGAGACACCAGTTCCTTTAAATACAATACAGGAATCGGGGGAGAGGAAAAGAAAGAATACAGAAAACTATACTGTAGTAGTCAGGATGGCATACAACTAAATTTTCTAAATGAGATGGTGTTCTTGTCGGTAAGAACGAGTTGTAGAGTAGCAAGCTCTGTCTTTAGTGAAAGCCTTCTATCTGCTGCTGCTGGAACCCACTGTATCTTTTTTCCTCCATTTCCAACTTGGGCATGTATGTCTCTTTCATTGATTCATTGTCCATCAAATCAGAATCTGATCTGTCTCATTGATAATCCTTGTCATTAACAATAGGCTTCCATTAATCTTAATCCAGTCAGCATTGGAGTCTCTTCATGCACCTGTTCACAAAAAGATGCCAGTTGGCTCTGAACGAGCACACAAGCTGCAGCAGAATCAGCCACTGTCTCCAACCTTGAATAGTCTCCATGCAAAAGGAAGTATCCCCCAACTTCTGTTTTGACTAAATAAAGAAACAAAAACTCATAGACACAGACAACAGCTGAGTGGTTACCAGAGGGAAAGCGGGGAGGGGGCAAGGTAAATAAGGGTAAAGAGGGTCAAATATATGGTGACGAAAGGAGACTTGACTTTGGGTGGTGAACACAATGCATTCATTATACAGATGATGTATTATTGAATTGTACATTTGAAACCTATATAATTTTATTAACCAGAATCAGCCCAATACATTAAAAAAATTTTATCCTGTTAGGGTAGGGTTTTCATATTAGAGATGATCAAGCATTCAGGTCTATCTAAGTTTTATATCTTTTATTTCACCTCATCTTAAATAAGAAATGAATGAAGTGCTGAGCTGATTAAAAGAAAACCCCAAAACCTCTATGTGCCAATATATTCATGTGCCGATTATAATAATCACTGAATACATGGAAAGGTATATTTAAAGACTGTCAGCCTGAACAACACATTGAGGTCCTTTGGAGATATATTATATGTATGTATTATTTATGTATGAGGTATACATAATAAGAATAATAAATGCATATTTACACATGTGTTTTTCATACCAAAAGGGTACAGCAGTCCCTTGAATCTAGAATTGTTTCTTACACTAGCCATGGGCCAGTTGATTGTTGCATTGCCAAATTCTGTCTCCTTTGATATGTATTTGGATAGGGTTCAAAATAGAAACAAGGATTCTGTGTCTGTGTTTTTTCCATTCTTTACTTTGGGTGCTCTGATGGGTCTCTTTTTAAAGAGATGTGTTTGATCCTAACAGAGTGATATTTGTGGGCTAGTAGTCGTCTACTCTATCTGGGCCAATAGCAGTTGCTGTAATGCCATTAAAATTGCCAGGGACAAGCCTGGGTATTTCATAAACGTCCACTTTAACCCTCGAATGACTCATGCAGAATAGAGAGTCAACATATCTTATTTGCCTAAAAATTTTTGCCTCATATGAACCAGGCCACTGGTTTCTTTAAGGTGAAAATGCCCAAGTACTTGTCTTGAGTATCAGAAAACACTAATTTTGAATAGGTCTCACATTTTAAGTAATCAGAGCAGTTTATATTATATCATTTAAACCAAGCTTTCTCTCACTTCACTTTAAATGCATTTCCCCCAAATATCTAAACACCAAAATATGATTAAAATGAGAAAAGAGAGGTATTAGATTTTTATCTAATGAATTGTCAGTTTTTACTCTTGCTGTATAGATTTTCACTGCAGATGTTACATTATTGAATGTTTTGAATTCAGAGTATCACTAATTTGTTATTTTAAACATAACTATAAAAGATGAAGATAAAGGAACAGAGGCTCTTTAGAATGGAAACCGTACAGTGCCCAACCCCCAGAATCAGTGCTCAGCATCATTTTACATCATCCTTAGCTCAGTTTGAACTTCTCTTTTGTCTATAGTGATTTTTTTTCTTCGATGTCTCTAGTAGTGCTGCTCAAATATACCTTTGTAAAACGCATTCTGAACATTTCATTGCAGTTCTTGGAGAAGCCGAGTATCTCCTTTTGGGAGAGCCAGGACATGTAGCGCTAAGCAACACCACAGTGTCTGTGGATTTCCAGTTTTTTGATAGTGCTAATGGGACGCTGAGGAATGTATCTGTGCTGCTCTTGGAGGCCAATACCAATCAGACTGTGACCACTAAATACCTCCAGACCAACAAGTCCCAGGGGACACTCGAGTTTGAGTGCTTCTACTTCAAGGAGGCTGGTGACTACTGGTTCATGATGACTCCAGAAGGGACAGACAGCAGCACTCCAGTACCCTGGTGGGAGAAAGGTGCCCTTCTGAAGGTGGAATGGCCCGTCTTTCGCGTTGACCTCAATAGGACATCCAAGACAGCAGAAGGCACCTTCCAAGTGGGCCTTTTCACCAGTCAGCCACTGTGTCCGTTCCCTGTGGACAAGCCTGACATCTTGGTGGATGTCATCTTCACCAACAGTCTTCCTGAGGCAGGAACAAGTCAGGGACAGCCACTGGAGATAAGAAGCAGCAAGAGGACAGAACTCTCTCAAGGTCAGTGGGTTGAGTTTGGCTGTGCGCCTGTGGGGCCAGAAGCTTATGTCACTGTGGTGCTGAAGCTGCTCGGCCGAGATTCAGTCATCACCTCCACAGGACCCGTCGACCTGGCCCAGAGATTTGGATACAAATTGGTGATGGTGCCAGAACTCACATGTGAGTCTGGGGTCGAAGTGATGGTGCTGCCCCCACCATGCACCTTCGTTCAAGGGGCGATTGCCGTCTTCAAGGAGGCCCCCAGACGCCCTGGGGAAAGGACCGTTCGGCTGGCTGAAAACAGCTTGACCTTGGGACAGAGGAGAACAGTATTCAACTGCACTTTGTTTGACATGGGGAGGAATAAATATTGCTTTGACTTCGGCATTAAAAGCAGAAGCCAGTTTTCTGCAAAGGAGCAGGAGTGCATGCTAATTCAGAGAAATATAGGTTGGTATTGAGGTTTAAATTTTTTAAAAATCAAATTGACACCTTTATGCAGTCAAAATTATTATTTTGAATTTAGATGAACTTAATTTTCTATGAACTATACCTTCATTTTTATGGTTCACTTCTCACGAAGTCCCAAATGGCATTGTCATCCTTATCTGAGAAATGAAGAGTACTGGTAAGCATACATGGCTCACTGCCGACTTAACCTATGTCTCAGTTTCCCCATCAGTAAAGCAGGGTTAATAAGAGTATCTACCTCAGAGATTTATGAGACTTGACTGAAATAAATGTGTACAGTTCTTAGCATAATGCCTGGCATGTGGGAAGCACCAATAAACATTAGCTATTATTGCATCATATGGCAAGACCATGGCAGGTAAGACCAGAATTCAAAGCTAAACCCCAAGCCGTATTTAGTAACTTCTGGCTTGCTCTAGCCGAGCATGTCTCTTTACTCTCACATCCTTCAGTATAAGAATGAAGCCTCTTTAGTGAGATTTCAGAGCAAGATTTCTAAAAACTTTAAATTCTTTGCATAATGCCCTTTCTAATCACAAAGAAGTGGGTTATTACAATTCCAATCATGTCCATGCCCTTATTTGCATTTCTTTCCCTTTTCCTGAGTGCAAGCCTGATCTTGGCAAGAGGTTAAGCTGGCAGAGACTGTATGCTACACTTACATGCTTCTTCTGTCTTCATCCCCACCAAGCCTATGCCCCCTGACGGCCCAAACCTCCAACCACCTCTGTAACTCCAAGTGTTTCTTGCTCCATATTTACCCACTTTTTCTCCTTTGAAGAAATTCCTTTCCTTTGTCTCCCTGCCCACTGGCCACTTCCCTGCTCACACTTACCTCTCTATGCAGCCTGGATTCTTGGTCCATCCCATCAATCACTCTCTATAAGATACCCTAAACGCTGCCCTGTTGTCCTTCCAGTGCATCTGCCAGGTCACACCCCAGCTCTGCATGGGTCCAGCCATCTGCTGGCCACCCACTGTACCCAAGCTGCACGAGAAGGTAACACCAGTCAGGCTGAGGCTGGTGTGGGTGGGTCATGCCTCCACCCTCAGCTTGGCCCACCATGCTACCCAGCAAGGCGCTCTGGCCGGCTCTGCTTCTGTCCTCCACAGCCACTCTTCCCACCTCCTCCGCTCTCTTCCCTCGCATCTCACCTCTGCCCCTTGGTTAACTCTGAGCTGAATTTGCCTCCTACCACACCAAGCAGCTGGGAGCCATCAGGAGCAAGCTCCCTCACCCTCTCACCAAATCTCTGTAAGCCTACAGGCATCCATCCCATCCTCTTCACCTCCTTTGCTGTCACTGAGGAAGAAGTGTCATTCCTCCAGGACAAAGTCAACTCTCCCCTCCACTGTGGTGCCCAGCCTCTCTCCCCATTTCAGGAACCTTCTATTAATCATTATGTCCTCTCTCTCCTCTGTCTGTCCTTTCTTTGCTGGCTCATTCTCATCAGCTTTGAAATGTACTTAACTCTCTTATCTAAAAGCAAACAAAATCACCCCTCATCACCTGGTTCTTCCTGAGAAATCCTTTTAAGCTCTTCTTCGTTTTATAGCCCAGGTTCTTGAAAAAGTCACCTATACTTTGGGGTGCATTTCCTCACCTCACATTCACTTTTCAACTCACTCCAAACTCACACCCCTCCTCTGAAAATGCTCTCACGAAAGCAGACAGTGGGTGACTTTTAGGTCCCCAAATCCCCAGAAGCTTTTCAGTCCATCTCTCCATTGACCTTGAGTCTGTGACATCACACTTGCCTTGTTTACCTCCTACTTCCCCGCTGTTCCCTCATGGTCTCCTTTGCCTGCTGGTTCCCCCACCTCACCACATCCCCTAAGTGTTAGACTTCTGCTTCTTGTACTAGAGTGTCTACATTTTCTACTCTTGACACACATGCTGGGTGATTACTGTGCTGATGCTGGTGACTCCAGATTGGCATCTCTCCCAACATATCCAAGCGCTGCTAACTAGCTGTCACCCCTCAGATGTCTCTCAGGCACCTCAGAAGCAACATACCTGCAATTGTACTCATCATCCTACCCACCAAACCTGCTCTTCAGCGTAGGACTCCACCATCCATCATTGTTCAAGACAAAAACCAAGGAGTCTTCCTCTTCATAACCTATAAGTAATTCACTAAGTCCTGTGGATTTTGTCCCCTCAAAAAACATCTCCGAATGTCCGAATCTCTCCACATCTCCCCAGTTCCACTGACACCACCGGTTTAAGCCTCTGTCTTCTCTTATCTGGAATCTTGCAATAGATTCCTAATTGATTTTCCCCTCCACTTCATTCTCTCAATGTAGCCAGAGGGATTATTTAAAATTCAAGTCAGCTGAGGCTGTTCCCCTGCTTAAAGCCTGTCAGTCACGTAGCTTGACAGGAGGAGGAGAGTTCACAGGGCCCTCCATAACACTCACCCCGAAGTCACTGTGGGACATCCTCCTCCCACCTTCACCTGTTAACATTAACCCGTTTTCTAAGTCTCCATTTGGGTTACTCTTCCTTGACCCAGACTAGTTAAATTGCCTTGCCATTAGCTGGCACAGCTTAGTTGTTATCCTCATTTCTCCTTTCATGGCATTTATCACTTCTGTCATTGTTCGTTTAATGTCTGTCTTCTAACACCGTCACCCCCACCATCATCTCCCCTCTCCCAGACTGGGGAAGCAAAAACCAACCTGTGCAGCCATGAAGCTGTTTATGATCTTTATTTGGCCCACTCAGAATGCCTGGCATATTAACAGTACTCAATACATGTTTATTAAAGTGAAAATTGAACTCAGATATGGCTAATCTCAGCTAAGTATTAGTAGAAAAACAATTATATTAAACTAATCATTCAAGATGTACTTGCCTTTTCAAAAGAAGTTGCTTGTTAAAAGAAAAAGAATTCTAATTGAATTTAGTGGAAACAAACCAAGGGGAGTAAAGACATTTAGGCCATTTGATGAACAGACTTTGGAAGCAGGAAGCCTACCTGTTGGTTCTCCCAGCTCCTAGGCTTTCTCCAGGTTCTTCCACTCAGTGTGTAAAGACTGGGTTTTTTTTCCCACAGCAGTAGGGGAAGACGCTGGAAAGGGGCAGAACAGGGAGTGGTTCTCTGTGTGGCCAGGCTGAGGGTGGTCAGGGGCTCCCTGTGGGGTCGCAGCTACCAGACACAACCCAGCAGCAAGACTGGAAGCACTACCTGGAGGGGCTCAGTGCTCCTGGGGACCCCACATTCTCTGTGTGGCTGCCCAACAGTCTCTCTGACTCGGGCTGATGAAATTTATGCTAGCGATAGGAACCTCGGTGACTTCCTGAGTTTTTAGTATAAAAATTTATGACTGAATCAAGTTCTCTTCTTTTAATTTTCCATTTAAATTGATAGCTCTCACCTGTAAAGACTGTCTTTTCTTTGCAAAATAGCATCATTCAAGGACCCCATGGACTCTACCATGAGCCACCGACTTGACTCCACTGAATTTCTTATTCTTTTTGAAAATGGAATAATGTTCTTGATATGTTTGTCTCTTTTCTCAAATGTGTGTTAGGACCTTAAGCTAGTATGTAAATAACAATTTACAGCAAATACATAATACATGTTACCAAAAATGATTATTTACGATCTTCATTTATCCTACTTAGTGTGAATGTTTATAATTTTCTCTACAGAAATGTTAATGTGATTGATTATGGGATGCTGCCCGAGATCCTGCTAAAGGAGTGTTAGTAATATATGACACAGGCTCTGTAATAACTTACAAAAATCTAAATTGAAAAATTCTGTATTCTGAACACATCCGCCCCAAGGGTTTCAGCCAGTGAGTATGGAGCCTGTATCTCAAAGCACAAAAAAAAGTATTTAGGGTAAAGTTGAGAATTAATAATAGAGGTTATAAATTCATATTCACATAGATTTTGGGGGAGGCAAATAAAAATCATGTATAGTTAACACATAGTTTACTTGATAATTTAAAATTTTGTGGCCATCTTCTTGTTTTTCTGATTAGTTGGTCTTGTTTTCCTTCATAGTGACTGAACAAGAGCTTTTTACCAATAATAGGTATACTGTCACCTATGTCATTTTGTTTTTATTTGCTGGTGCTTGCAGTAATAGCATTGTCTTTGTTTTCTGGAATCTTTTTAAGCCACTTGTCCACCTTATGAAGTTACTTTACCTAAAACTAGAAAATGTAATTTAAAAAGTTCATAAGCACACTCTTGGGTGCTTTCCTACTCCACAGTTCTCTGAAAGTGGACAAACCAGTAAACCTTTCCACCTAGTGGAACTTCTGCTCTTCCTTCGGGATTCTTTTAGGGCATCTGACATGCTGTATGTGACCATCAGATGGAATAAAGCACACATTTACATAGTGGTTACTTTGCTCAGGCACTGCTCTGAGTGCTTTATGAAGAGTAACCCATTTAATTTATTGTCAATTTTTATAGGTGAAGACATAGAGGCACAGAAAAGTTAAATAACTTGCCTAAGGTCATTGGTGGCTAAGCGGCTTCACCACCACTGGTGGTTAGGCTGTCGTGAGACTTTGCTTTTACCACTATACTATACTGCCTCCCATACAACCACCCGTTAATCAACATATTTAATGATATAAAGCTCTTAGACTGAAAAAAAGTTCTGATAGTTTCCTCTTCATCACACTGGTTCATTTTGTGCTGCCCACCTCTCTTAATAGACATGTAACTCCCTTTGGAGTGCACTGGCCCAGGCATGAGCAGCTAGTCCAATTCAAATGAGCCTTGTTCTCTGGATAGAAAGTCTGAAGTGCTTATCCAGGTGCCTTTGCTCCCACTATTGCTTCTAGCTCCTCATTCATATCTATAGAATTTTATTATAACCATGTTTTGTTTAGTTACCTAAGTCTCTTGAGCAAAATGTCTTGCAGAGGTGAACCTTTCATAGGCTGTACTCCTTCAGATAGTCTTAGGGAGTGGAAACAAATCTCCCTTTCCCTATTCCAGACAAATTTTGCTCATTTAGCATTAATAACCTCTAAAGTATCCAGAAAGATATTTTTCCTGGCCTAACAGGTTTGTCGTGTAGTATGAGAGCATGTATAGACATCTAAACAGAAGAAAACAAACAGCCTTTCATTCATAAGACTATTTGGAATATTGGTCATCTTGCTTTTCATTTCTAATACATGAACTCCAGTTATATAATGAGCTCCCATTTTGCCAAGTAGTTTCCCCAAAGTTATTAGCAGAAATCTTCAGGGAACAGGTAGATTTACTTAAGGCATTTTTAAAAATTTGCCTGATTAAATTTGTTCATTGCTTTGAGTGATTTTCTGTTTCCTGTTTGATTAATTTGGTTTAGAAATAAAAAGACATAAAACTTAGCTTAAATGTTTATTTTTTTATTGTTGATTAACCTACAAGCCATGATTTTACTTTCTAGAGAAAAAGATAAAAGATTTCAAAATGAGATTTTTTTGAAATTAAGATTCATGCTTTTATCAAAACTTTTACTTTCTAGAGAAAAAGATAAAAGATTTCAAAATGAGATTTTTTGAAATTAAGATTCATGCTTTTATCAAAACTTTGATTTTTTTCTGGCCCCAACTAATAGAATTTTTGTTTTTAGTTTGACAAATGACTATGTATTTAAATAAATTATATTTATGGAAAGTAAAGAAGAGTTAAAGAATAGCGAAAGGATTCTTATGTCTGCCTTTTGTGGTCTTAAAATATGAGCACAAGAGAAGGATAAACTGTACATTGACTTAATTTTCAATTTAGATTTCACAATGGTGGAATTCCCTGTAGATTTTTCAAAAATAAATCACAATACTTTAACTCAGGGAAACTTTAATATCAGATTCCCAAAGCTTTGCAAGTGCTGGAAGCTTAGTGTCTTGACATCTCTGAAGCTTGAGAACAAAGCTGGCTCATTGTTCTGCCATTTGAGGAGCTGCAGTGTGATCTGAGAGGCACAGAACCAATATTGTGTTCAGTTGAACCTCTTAATGGAACATAATTACCACACCTCAGTTAATGTTGGTCCAGAATACTGATTTGTAATGCTTTCACTCTTGCGTAAATTCCAGGGACTTTTAATTGCTGTAAAGAACTCGTGTTCCATGACTCACTCCAAAGATTGCACCACTTTGGCTCACCGGGGAATGTATCTGCCTTACATGGTCTCCTTGTTTTTGTAGTGCTTTATGTACCTTTAACTGCATTGTGAGTTTTTGCTTATAAAGGATGAAGAGAGACCTTTATGCAGAGGGTGTTTTGGTGCGTAGTGTTGGCATGGCTAGTTGGCTAGGCCTCGTGTTGAGTTGTAGGGTTGGATGGGTGCCGATAGAGAAGGGACTTAGGATAATTCTTTATAGGAGACTATTCAATTATTCTGTCTGGAAGTGATTGCATATATGCTTGGAAGAGAAGTTTGCATTTATCAGTCAATAATAACTTCTGGGAGTGTTTGTATGTATTTTGAAGCTCCAGTGTTAGGTATATCCCCATTTAGATTTGTTAAGGATCCTTGCTGAGTTGATTCTTTTATCATTATGTAATGTCCCTCTTTATCACTGGTAATATTCCTTGTTCTGTAGTCTACTTTGTTTGATATTAGTATAGCCACTCCAATTTTCTTTTGATTAATGTTCCGAAGGTATAACTTCTTCCATACTTTTACTTTTAACCTATTTATGTATTTATATTTAAAGTGAGTTTCTTTTAAACAGCATGTAATTGGGTCATGCTTTTTTTATCCATTCTCAATCTCTGTCTTTTAACTAGTGCATTTTGATTATTTACATTTAGTATGATAATTGCGTGGTTGGATTAAGATCTACACTCTTGCTAGTTTTATATTTGTTTCATTGTTTTTTTCTTTTATTCTTCTTTTAGATTAATTGAATATTTTATGACTTACTTAAACTACTCTATTGTTTTATTATGCCTTAAAAATGTTTTTAGTGGTTGTCCTAGAGTTGACAATATATATCACATTACTCTTAATCTACCTTCAAATAATATTTTGCTTCATGTGTAGTGTAAGGACCTTATAACAAAACACTCCCAATTTTTGTGTGATTATTGTCATACACTTTACTTTATATGTTATAAATACATATTACAGTATTACTCTTTTGCTTCAGACCATCAATTATATTTAGATCATTTAAAATAAGAAAAAAATGGACGTGGTTCCATAGTGTAGCAGTTAGCACGTCTGCTTTACATGCAGAAAGTCCTGGGTTTGAGCCCCAGTGGAGCCACGATCCATGATCTATGGCCATGGCACCCTGAACAGACCCGATGTCTGAAGCTGAGTAGGGTTGGGTCTGGTTAGTACTTGGATGGGAGACCACCTAGGAAAACCAGGTGCTGTGGGCATAAATAATAATAAAAAGTAAAAATAAATAAATAAAATAAGAAAAAAATAAATTTTATCTTTACCTTTATAAATGTCATTTCCAGCACACTTCATTTCTTTATATAGATGTGAATTTTTGTGTTATGATATTCCTTCTGCCTGAAGGAATTTCTTTTAACATTTTTTTTTGTAGTGAAGGTCTGCTGGTAATTAATTTTATTAGTTTTGTTTGAAAAAGTCTTTATTTCTCCTTTATTTTTGAAAGAAATCTTCATTGGTCATGGAATTCTGGGTTGGTCAATTTTTCTTTCAGTACTTTAGAGATATCATTCCATTATTTCTGGCTCGCATATGAGAAGTCATTTGTAACTCTCATCTTCATTCTTCTGTGTGTGATGTATTTCAACCTTCCCTACTCCATCCTGCCACAGAGTTTTCCATTTGTTATTTTTTTAGCAGTTTGAATATAGTTTGTCTACATTTTTTACTTGCTTTTTAAAATTTTAATCAATTTATTTTAGTTTCAATTATATAGTACATTGGTTAGACATCTACATAGTTAATAAAATGATCCCCCCAATTGCCCCCTCCCTCCCCTGACCCTCCACCTAGCCAATGTATTAATGCTAAGTGCATACCCTATACCGTGCTCCCCATCCCTGTGACCATCCATCAGCTACTAATTTGTACTTCTTTAATCCTTCACCCCATTCTCCCAGCCCCCCAACCCCCCTCCCCTCTGTCCATCACCAAATTGTCTACTATATTTGTGAGTCTGTTTTTGATTAGTTTGTTCTTTTTACTCCTTAGATTCTATATATAAGTGAAATCATACAGTGTTTATCTTTCTCTGTCTGACTTAAATACCTTCTAGGTCCATTAAAGCAATATATTTTTCTATCCTCTTCCTTTTCATATGTAGGGGTCTTGTTTTCTTATCCTTTCAGCCATTCCATCTTTAGGTCAGAGCACTTAATTTTTTTCCATTTAAGGTACTTATTGATAGGGATGTAGTTGTTATCATTCTTTATTCCTGTTTTTGATACATGCTTTTTCTTCTAAAGAAGTCCCTCCAACATTTCCTGTAATATTGGCTTGTTGGTGATAAATTCCTTAAGCTTCTTTTTGTCTGGGAAGCTCTTTTACTGTCCTTCAACTCTAAATGATAACTTTACTGAATAAAGTATTCTTGGTTGTAGATCCTAGGTCTTCATCCTGTCAAATATTTTTTGCCAAGCCCTTCTGTCCTGCATATTTCTTTTAAGAAATCAGCTGCCAGTCTTATGGGTGTTCCCTTGTAGGTAACTGTTTTTCTCTTGCTGTTTTTAAGATTCTTTCTTTGTATTTAACCTTTGGCATTTTAATCATGATGTGGGCCTCTTTGGATCCCTGATTTTTGGAATTCTCTGAGCTTCCTGGGGTTTTATGTCCATTTCCTTCAGCAGATTAGGGAAATTTTCTATCATTATTTCTTTAAGCAGCTGTTCAACATCTTGTTTTCCTTCAGTTACACCGATCAGATGGATATTTGTAACCTTAATAGTGTCTCATATGCTCCTTAAATTATTTTTATAGTATTGGCATCTTATCTCTTGCCATTCTGATTGCATGTCCTTGGCTTTCCTGTTCTCTTGATAGAACATTTGATCCTTTTCTTATTCACTTTGTTTATTCCTTTGTTTATTCCATTTAATATACTTCTCATCTCAGATAATGTGTTCTTCATTTCTGACTGGTTCCGTTTTACAATTTCCATTTCCATTTTTATGTTTTTTATCTTTTTGTTGAAATTCTCACTGAATTTATCTGAAAGTTCATTGAGCATCTGAATAACCAGTGTTTTGAACTCTGCATCTGTTAGATTACTTGACTCCATTATATGTGGATCTCTGTTCTGTTCTCTCATATGATTTCTGCTTTTTTGTCTTCCCATTTTGGCTGTCTTTCCATGTCTGTTTCTATGTACTAAGCAAAGCTCCTAAGTCTCCCAGTTTTATTAGTGTGGATTTGTGAAGTAGGTGTCCAGTGGCACAGTCCTGAGAGGGTTCAGCTGCAGGTCAAATTTAGCCCAAGCCTGTGCCCCTCCAGGGCCACCTGTTAAAATTCAGCAAGCAATCCACAGATGCTATGCTTATAGTTGCCTCAAAAGGCCCCACCAGAAACGGAGGCCAGCTGCCTCCAGTGTGCATCTAGGCACTGCTCAGCAAGGAGCACCTAACTTGCTGAGGATGTACCTGGATGTGGCTTGGGTAGGGCTGTGAGTTGGAGAGGCAGGGTTTCAGGGAATCCTCTGGGTGGAGCGACCTCTGTTATCCAGTTTGATGACGTCACAGCTATGGTGGTGCTGTGTCCGGCACACTGGTAGTGGGGAGGGCTCAACAGGGAACAGTGGATACTACCGGCATTTCTGTACAAAGCAAGTCTTGCCTCAGCCCTCACTCCAACAATGTCTCCCTGTAAGTCCCTGGTGCCCCCTGAGCGCAGCTGAATTGGCATTGGTGCTCGGAGCAAGCAGGTCTGTCACCAAAAAAATCCGCTCGCAGATGTGGGCCCTTTAAGAGGCGTCTGCCTCCGCCACAGCCTCCGTCTAACTCAGCCCCTCGAGATTGGGCAGCCCCTTGTCCTCACCCCGTCCTACCTTCTGCAGTTGCAGTGTCATTTCTTGGATTTCTCCTCAGTTGTGTGGCTTGTTCATCTAGAACCTAGGCGATTTTTCCTTGCTGCTGCTCCTTGTTTCTGTCACAACTTTGATTTGGTCGCCAAAGGGATGAACAGAGCCTCTGTCGTCTACCATTTTTTTCCTCCTTATTTGCTTTTTAAAATTTATCTTGCTTGGTATTTTCTGAGCATCTTGGACTTAGTTTGCTGTCTTTAATTAATTTTGAAGAATTTTTGGACATTATTTTCTTTTTCTCTTCTGGGATTCTAATTAGGTGTATAAGAGACTATTTGATGTTGTCCCACAGCCCTTGGTTATTCTGTTGTTTTATTCACATTTTTTTCCATTTGTTTTTCAATTTGAGTGATTTCTATTGATCTATATTCAGATTCACTCTTTCCTCAGCTATTGAGTCTGCTGATGAGCCTCTAGAAGGCATTCTTCATCTCTGCTCCCATGCTTTTAATTTTAGCATTCTATCTGACTTTTTAGTTTACAACTCTCTGATGAAATTTTCATCTGTTCATGTATCTTGTTCACCTTTTCCACTAAAGTCTTTAACATATTAATCATAGTTATTTTAACTTCTCTCTCTGACAGTTCCAATATCTGTGTCACATCTGAGTCTGGTTCTCTTGATTACTTTCTCTTGATAGTTTATTGTTTTTTTCTTATTTCTCCTGTGTTTCATAATTTTTGGTTGAAAATTGGACATCTTATTTAGAACCATAGACACTGGTAAATAGTATTAACCTGGAAATGGGCATACCCTGTCTTTGCAGGCCTTCAGTGTGGGGATTGGGTCAGTGTAGTAAGGAATTGAGCTGTGCTTGGGTTTTTGTTGTTGCTGTGGCTGCCTTCAGTGCATAACAGAGGTCAGAATTTTCTAACGTTACTTTGTGTTTAGGGTAGGATTTGGGTTGCCAGAGAGTTTTTCTCCATGCTTCTGTTGCATCCTCAGCTTTAAGCTTGAGCATGCACATCAGAGAGGTTTTCACCTGTCACTTGCCCACGCCCCTGCAGTAGGCCGTTGTTATTTATACTCAGTAGTTGCTAACATGGTGCAGTGTTGGGGTTGGGCAATGGGAGTGGGAGAGCATACTTTTGTGCTAGCTCAGCCTTAGTCTTAGGCAAGTGCTGTGCTCCGGAGTCCCAGGGATGGCTCCTACTGATGATCCTGCCCCTCCCCAGAGGTAGGAGCTCTCTAAGAATCTGGGCCCAGAATATTCGCTACTTCTTTCCAAGGGTGAAGGACTTTCTTCTTTTTTCATTCCCTAGCATCATTGAGTTTCACCAGGTGCTCTTTAGTGACAGGGCTTTCTGCCTTGTCCCCAGTGCTTGAGGCTTTTTTTGATTGACCAGATGGAGAGTGGGGTCTGGGTGAGGTTTGAGTCTCTCCCACAGCACTGCTCCTTCCCTCCCTAGGCCTCCACCAAAAGAGAGGCTTTCTCTGGCCTTGCGCCTCCTCACAGTCCCTGCTAGCATCTGCTGAGATCTGCGGAGAAGAGGCTGCGAGAAGAGCCCCTTGGGCATGTGGCTCCCAGGGCTTCTGTGTTCTCATGCTGGCCCACGCTAGGCTTCTAGCAGTTCATTACATTTTTAGATGATTTCTTCTCACCAGCTGTACGAAGCCTGGCACCTGTCTCAGGAAGCAACATTTGCATCCTGTCTAGATGAGCCTGTCTTTCCTTCCATTTCAGGCCATTTGGCTGCCATGTGACCTTAGTTTTCTGCTGGTTTCTAGAAAGGTTAACATTTTGTAGCTTATACAGCTTTGTTTTAAGGATAGGAGCAACACTCTTCCCAGTTTTCTACATCTTTGGGAATGTTTTTATTTACTGACTTTTCGAGGCCCAAGGTTTGAGTTTTGCTGCTTCATTTGGGGGCAATTCTGATTCTCAAATGAACTAGCTTTAAAAGCATGGCTAATGTCCTTGCAGAAACTTGGGGACTGTGGCAACCGTGGAGCCAGTGTAGTGCTACGTGTGGGGACGGTGTCAGAGAACGTCGCCGCATGTGCCTGACTTCCTTCCCCTCCAGACCTGGCTGCCCTGGAATGTCCTCGGAGACCTCCCCATGTTCCCTGGAGGAGTGTGCTGGTAGGTATCCTTCTTCCTTTGGGATCTTCTCCCAAGAGAGACTACTGAACCCAGGCCTGACAGAAAACCAACAGTCTGATGAGTTCAGGAGTGGATTCATTAAAACTTTGTTATTGCTGCTGGCAGTGCTAACCCTGTACTCATGAGTGTGTCATTGACTGGGGGCAGCTTGCCTGTGAGATGACAGGGAGTTTAACACTGCAGAAGGTAGGGAAATGACAAGGAAATCTATCTAAATTATGGATTCAGACATATGAAACCATTTTTAAAATTACAAAAATGGGAAAGTTATTCTCAATATTTTTTGTTTTTGTTTTTACTTTTTATTTCTCAGCCCTTTACTTCTCCCCACCAAAATTATGGAAAAACATTAATTTTTTTCTCCCTATCATCCCATTGAAGCTCCAGGAGACCTCATAGATCATTATTTGTCAAATTGAAGCAAGGTACCCTGTTCTATCCTCTGGATGGCCCTGTATTTATTCTTTACCTGCCTACCCAGAGGAATGTAGGGAGAGTTCTTCTATCACCTAGACTCTAGATTCTAGAGACTAGCCTTACCTTCATCCTTTAAGCCAGGGGTCACCAAACCCTGGGCCTCGGACTGGTACCTGTTTGTTGCCTGTTAGGAACCTGGCCACACAGCAGGAGGTGAGCACTAGCTCCCCAGTGCTAACATCACCGCCTTACCTCAGATCAGTGGGCATTAGATTCTCATAGGAGCACTGGTCCCTGGTGCCAAAAAGGTTGGAGACTGCTGCTCTAAGCATCTTGAAGGCACACACAATAGGTGCTCAATGAGAATTTGATGTGAATTGTCCATTGATGCGATGCACACATGGCTGAGCTGGGTTTGCTTTAGCTTATGGAGCATATGGAGCCAAATCCCATTCATTTGCTACAGGTTACAGTTATCAGTCCTGTTCTTCTCACACACCATCCCACCTTCTGATACAAACTGGTCCTCCATTTAGTTGGCTGGCTTTTGCTCTGATCTTGACTCTTAGATTAAGTCCTTCTGTCAAGTTCTAACTTTTTCCACTTTGCAATTCCAGGTTAAAAAAAAACCCAAAACATTCCTTGTCTCATTCTGATGTAAAGGAGTTAGCTGTTTTCCTGTGTTTGGATCTCAAAGGACCTTTTAGCCAAAACAACAGGCACCTGGAAACACCTTGGTCAGTGTCTGTGTCTCGTGACCTTAAAAAAATCATTCTTTCTATCTTGCCTTTCCAGCCAATGCTACAGGCCTTTTCGCTTTATTCCAGTATCCTAAGGACATTCTCTCCTTTTTACCTGTTAGAGCTTCAGACCTAGGCTCTTCTGCTAGCCCTAGGCCTGCCTCTTTTTTCATAAGCTCTGGATCATACACTGAATCTGTTCTTTCTCCAGTTATATCTCCTACTGTTTTTTAAGGCTCTCTTCTATGTCTACTCTTTTCTTTATAAGTCCCTTCACTTTTTACAGTTCTCTCCTTGTGTATAACTTCCTTCAAATCCACCTGTTCTTCTGAATTCTGAGATGGCATGTTGTGTCAAGATATTTTGTCTAGAACTCTATAATACTCAAATGAATTTAAAATCAATTTCCACTGGCTTTTACTGCACTTTTGAAGAGAAAAAATATCAACCATTTATTGACCATCTGTTATTTGCCAGCACTTTAAATAAATCATCTCACTTAAAGCTCATAATAACTCTACAATTACAGATTGTTATGCTGGGCTCATATCTTGAGAACTTGCTGCCTACCAGGCATTTTTCTAAGGGCCTTGCACATATGAAGTAGGTACATCATTATCTCCACATACAGATGAGGACTCTGTGGCACAGAGAGGGTAAGTGACCTACCCAAGATTATGAAGCTAGAAAGCAGGGGACTAGATCTGACCGCATACTAAGCAACCTATCTCAAATACTTTGCTTTTATATACAGGCTAATCTAACTTTCTAGGATTATCAATAACCTGAAATTAGTAAGCATTTTTGAGGATACGTGGTGCTATTTCGTGTTCTGGCATCTTAACTCTTTAATACTGGATGGGAACTAGAAATGTGTACATTACATATTAGCAAAAAAGGTAAGTGCTATAAGGCACCCCTGCTTCTGCTGTAAGTCGTCCTCAGATAAATGCTTATGTGGGTAAATATGATAATTTCTTACAAGTGTTCTCTTTTTCCTGTTCTACCTGTTTTCCACTCCTTAGAAATGTAAAGACCTATTTGAAGGCTACTTAGCATCAGGAAATCTTAATTTCTGGTGAAAGAGGAAAGACTAGACAAGGCAGAGGTGGATGAGGCCAGCAGCTTTGGGGCCTTTCTCCAGCAGTGGTTTTGAAGGGAGCCAGCCAGAGTCACAGGTAACAAGTTAGTGAAGAGGCCCGCAGTGTGGAGCAGCTGTGGTGCTACCCCCTGGCGTCGGCAGCCACTGCAGATGAAAGAAATGATAAGTCAGAGAACAAGTCTTTCATCATTCAACTATTTTCAGTTGGTTGGGAGTTTAGAGGTTTTTTGTTTGTTTTGTGTTTGTTTGTTTGTTTGCTTTGAAAGGATGTTTCAGTGCCAAGGTCCAGGTGTAGTAATTTGGTCCACTTCGTTCAATGAAAGGAGGAGGATTCAATTGCCATCGCACCCATGTTCTGTCTGGTGGTATATTGATCATTTTGCTATTACCTTTTTAATAATGAATCAATCCATTTATTAATCTACCATTTATTGAGTACTAACTATGTGCAAGTTACTGGGGTTGGGAATATATAGATTAGACATATCCCTGTCTGAAACGGGCTTATGATACAGTTGCTCAGCAGACACATAAATAGGTGTAATATACAGTACAGCATAGAGCCTGCACTGATAAAGGTAAAACTTGCTATGGAAGCTTTCAGGGCTGATAATCCATGCTGGGATTACCTCTGTTCTTGAAGGAGGTGATCTTTGAGCTGAAGTTTGAGAGCCAAGTTAAGAGTTACCCAGGTGAACTCTGTGAGAAAGAGAATTTTAGCAAAGAGGTGAAAGCATAGAAGAACATGGCACACTGAGGCCCAGAGAACTGCAAATAATTAATGTGGCTAAAGGTTAGTGTGCCAGGAGAGAGTGGTAAAAATGAGGCCAAACAGGTTGACAGGGGCCAGAGCCTGAGGGGCCGTGAAGGTTTGGACCTAGGTTTTAGAGGGATCTCTCAGCTGTAGTGTGGTGTCCAAATCAGGATGGGTAGGAGTGGCAGCAGCAAGGCCTATTAAAAGTTTTTCAGTAACCTGGGTGAAAACTGAAGCACCAGCAGTGGGGATGCAGAGCAGAGAAGGATTCACAGACTCTGGATGTGGCAAGGGATAGAGAGGGAACCATCAGAATGAAATCCAGGATTCTAGCATTGGCCACTGAGTAGACAGTTGTGCCATTCCTTTGAGATCAGACGTATCAGAGGAGGCTCAGGTTCTGAGAGGAAGATGGAGTTTGGGGCATGTGGAGGTGATGGTGTTGGTGGCACATCGATGGAGAGAGCAAAGCTAGTGGAGTCAGGATGGGATCTAGACCTCCCTGGCTCCAAAGTTTCTGTTCTTCTCCTCAAATTAGATAAATGAGTGTTATGAATGAAACCAAGAAGAGAAAAAGTCACAGGACGTGTTCAACAGAGTCAAGGAATATCAGGACAGAATTCTTTGAATTTGGCTGCTAGGTCATCAATGACTTTGAAGCTGTTTTGTTGGAATCCTGGTAGCAGATTGTAGGAGCCAGAGGTGACGATGTAGAAGCAGTAAGTCAGCAAAGGTGGACTCCTCTTTCTGTAAGCTTGGCTGGGAAGACATGGAGCAAGATAGGGCTGTGGCAGTAGTGAGGGGATTCTAGAGATGTCTTTTTAAAGTGTGAAAAGCTTGAGCATGTTTCTGTGGAGGTGGATAGAGGAGAAGCTGGAGGTAACTGGTATAGAGGGACCATCCTCCTGGAGAAGGGTGGCCTAGAGAGCACTTGGTGGACTCATATTTATAGGAAGACACTTCTCCACTAAGTCCATAGAGAAAGAAGTAAATAGAGGTGCAGCTACTGACTGCTAAGCTTATGGGAGAGGAGAGGATGGCAGAAGAAGCTTGGGTGCACTTGCCTGATAGCTTCTATTTTTCATGACCAAGAAGACTGCCAAGGAAGAGGATTAGATAGGAGGCTTGAAGAAGGTGATGGAACTTTGAAGCAGTATTGTAGGGAATGGAAGAGAGAGTTGCCTAGGAAGCCATGGAAGGATTTGTGGGCAGCTGAGGATGGGTGCTATCATCATGCAGAGGTACTCGCCTGCATAGGTGAGCTATTTTCTTAACCAGGACCTGGCTGCAGCAGCTGAGAATTTATGTCTGGGTTTATCTAGGGATGGAATTCTGCGGCAGAACAGGGAAAGGGGTATAGCTCAGTATTAGAGGTCAGAGAGTTGAGGTTATTGGCAGGAGAATGGTTTCAGTGATGGATCATTGGTGAAAGGAGAGAAGCGAAGCCAGGAGGTAGCTGACAGATTGGGAGAAAGTAGAGGGGTTGGTGAATCAGAAGTTGCAGTGAGGTTGGATAACCAGTGCAGTAATAATGAGTAAGCAAGAGAAAGATGACAGCCAGAAAGTGGGCTCTGAAGTCTAAGATTTCAGAAGGAATCTTAGGAGCAGCCACAGACAATGGGAAGGTATGATATGTTGTATGGACACCAAAGTCACCCAGATGTTCCTAACTATGGGATGGTGAAGAAGACAGGGACCCAGGTGCTAGTGACTGATGGCTGCCATGAGGTTAGGAGATGACAGTGTTGAGGGAGGAGTAGAGGTGTCATGTGATTGCTTGAGCATCACACCTGATCTTAACCAAAAGGCTGAGAAATGATGGCTTGGGCATCAAGAGAGTAGAAGTTTGATATGGAAAGAGTTGGTTGAAAGTGACAATTAGAAATGAGAAGGCTGAGGACACACCTGCTGCTGGCCTTGTTTGCTTATAAAGTATGTGTCAAGCTTCCCCCAAGAGGGTGGGGAGAAGCTGTGCCCTGCAGGACATCTAACCCTCAGGTAAGACGAGGAGGTAAAGGGAAAGATTCTGTGGAAAGGTTCTGGATGTTGAGTTTGGTTGTCAGGTGTCCCATAGGGTACAGTAGGAAAGAGAAAGGGGAGCACGGAGGGACAGGTTCAGGGCCACTGGCAATAAGACTATGGGAAAAAAGAGATCAGACTATAGGAAAAAAGAGGTGACTGGAAGGACTGAATGGTGGACAGTGACCGAAGGAAAAAGAGAGGTGAGGCCTGGTGGCATGTTGATCTTAGGTTCCCAGGTACTTCAGTGGCAGCACAGGCTACGGCCCCAGGTGGCTTCTGCGTCTTGGTGAAACTTTTTAATGACTATAGGGCAAACCAGTTTGAGAGAGCAGGGAAGAAGAAAAATCAATGTCACATGGAGGGTAGGAAGGGGAATGTACAGATGAAAGTAGAAGAGTGAGAAAGCAGAGGCTTCGACATTTTAGAAAGACAGATCCTGGATATTAGAAGGGAAAAGTGAGTTACATTGTCAAAAGCCTTATTTTCATGTATTAATTTCTCTTGGCATGATCTAATTTAGGTATAACCTACCTAAATTATTTTGCATTTCAAGTTTTATACTTGTAAGAATTTTCCAATGTGCATCTCACAAGGTACATTTAACTACAGATATCCCACGTGTACCTTAAGTGAAAATGTTGATTTTACCTTCAAACTTTCTTCATGGGGCTTCTATGTAGAAAATTTGAGGCAAGTGTCAGCAAATGCTAGCGAGCCCAAGTCACCTTGATTGTGGCTTATCTGGTCACCTCACTTTACGGGTCTCTGTTTTTCAGTTTGGCTTAAACTGCCAGCAGGTTTTACACACACACACACACACACACACACACACACACACACACACACACACACACACATATATATATATTATACAAGAACTAGGATTTGCAGTCATATATATAGTCATATATATATATACATATGTATGACTCCATATCCTAGTTCTTGTTTATTTTACTTTCTTTAGTTGTCAGATAACTAGAACAAGCCACCCAGAGACCTTAAACCCATGCAAAGAAAACAATACATTTGTTCTTCCTTTTTTTTTTTTTTTTTGTAGCTTTCCATCCATCCAGTCCATCTCCTCTTCCTCCTCTGGGTCCAGTGAAGTCCAACAACATTGTGACGGTCACCGGGATATCCCTGTGCTTGTTCATCATCGTTGCCACGGTCCTCATCACGCTGTGGCGGAAGTTCGGCCGCCCCACGAAGTGCAGCACCCCCGCCCGACACAACTCCATCCACTCCCCCAGCTTCCGGAAGAACTCCGACGAGGAGAACATCTGCGAGCTGAGCGAGCAGCGCGGGAGCTTCTCGGACGCCGGGGACGGGCCGGCGGGGGGCCTTGGGGACACGGGCATCCCGCTGACCTGCAGGCGGAGTGCGCCGAGTGTGCCGGTGGCTCCGGACGACGAGGCCTCTGGCAGTGAGAGCTTCCAGTCCAACGCGCAGAAGATAATCCCGCCCCTGTTTAGCTACCGCCTCGCCCAGCAGCAGCTGAAGGAGATGAAGAAGCGGGGCCTGACGGAGACCACCAAGGTGTACCACGTGTCCCAGAGTCCGCTGACGGACACCGCCATCGACGCCGCGGCCGCCCCGCCCTTAGACGCGCAAAGCCCCGAAGAAGCTGCCGCCAGCAAGTTCCGCATCCGATCCCCTTTTCCGGACCAGCCCGTGCTCGGTGCGGGGGAGAAGCCTCTGGCCCGGCCGGACGCGGCCGCCCCGCAGGCCAGTTGCGCCGTCAGCCCCAGCCAGACCCTGATCCGCAGGTCGCAGATGCGGCACGCGGGCGGCCGAGGGGGGCCGTCGGACAGGAGTCACCCCAGGGGCTCCCACTTCAGGAGGACGGCCAGCTTCCACGAAGCCAGGCAGGCCCGGCCCTTCAGGGAGAGGAGCATGTCCACGCTGACCCCGCGCCAGGCCCCGGCCTACAGCGCCAGGGCGCGGCCCTGGGACCAGGCCGAGGACCGCTGTTGGCCTCCGAGTCGGGGCGCCGGCGCGATTCCTGAGAAACCGGACCGTTTCCAAGGGGCAGGTGGAACCAGCGGTCCGCTAAGCCCTATCCCTAAATCCTACACCTTGGGGCAGCCCACGAGGAAACCAGACCTGGGGGATCGCCAAGTAGGATTCTTGGCGGGCGGTGAGAGAACGGAGCCTCCCAGAGCTCGGAGAGGCCCATCCCCCAGTCACAGGAGCGTCTCAAGGAAGCAGCCTTCGCCCACTGCCCCCAAAGATAGCTACCAGAGGGTCAGCCCTCTGAGCCCTTCTCAGTGTAGAAAAGACAGGTGTCAGAGCTTCCCAGCCCAGCCCGAGTTTGCCTTCTATGACAATACATCCTTCCGCCTCACCGAGGCCGAGCAGAGGATGCTGGACCTCCCGGGATATTTTGGGTCAAACGAAGAGGATGAAACCACAAGTACCCTTAGTGTGGAAAAGCTTGTCATCTAGACCCAGATCAGTCTGGGACTTCTGCAGTTGGGGTCCTTTGCTCAGCTCGGGGTGTCAGCTGCTCACATTGTTCTGGGGACTGTTTTGTGTGACCGTTTGTACAGTAGAACAGAATGTGGGGAGGAAGTAACTCACGTGCATGTGCATGCATTTTAATTCATAAGGAAAATGTTCTTCTGAACTTTTAGTTATACTGTCTCTATTGGTTTATTACTAATAACTATGATAAAATTTAAACAAGAGTGCAATAGGGCTTGGTCTCAAATGGATATGAAATGACAAGATGTGACTTGTGAGGATGAAATACTTTGAACTCTTCATTAGTAGTGTCCAACTTGAAACAAATTTGGGAGTCTTTAACAAGGGCTGCAACAAAGTGAACTTGTTAACTGAATTGTAACTTATGAAGTTATAAATACTTACGATTTTGATGCCTACAGGGGCAGTACTGAGTAGGTTTCATGTTTGGCTAATTAAGTCAATTAGGACTATTACGTACTAGGCTACCTAGACATGGTGATACCATGAGATATTCGAAAAGAACTTTCAGGCCAGAGTTGGGTGATATCTTATTATTATTTTTTTTTAATGCAACAAAGACTTCTGGTGATGACACAAAATTATGTGAGTTAATTCTGCTTTGGAGAAATAACACAAGAAGCTGATTGTTCAGATAGTGAGTCAAATGAAGACCTATCCAGACATCGTTGTTCTGAGCAAAAAGTAAACATTTTGGAAAGGAAGGTATTGTCTCCTGTGAGAGCATCAACTGGAATGTAGGCAGTGGATGCTGGCCAGGTCACTGCCTGGCATCAGGATGCCGACTGGACCAGAATGGCAGCCAAGGCCTCAGTGGGTGTCATTCTGAAGATGACTTTATTGTGTTACTCAGAAAGTACCTGAATTAATCTTGGGTCTATGGAAAGCAGGAGGACTGGATTATGATCTTACAGCTTAAGTTTTTTTTTTTTTATTTGGAAGAAAGAGATAAAGAGGGAAAAAGAAACGTCTTAGAAATTTAGAATCATTTATTTTCTGACTCAGTCTGCTTACCACATTTTACAAATGAAGAATTTGAGGCTCAGGGAAGGGAATTACTCCTGCAGGGTTGAATGGACACGGACTCATATTTTTACTCTAATTACCATACTCATTGCATACTGCCATCTCAGCCTTTGCCAGTCTTCCCTAACAGCAGCAACTTCAGGAGAAAGCTGGCCATTTTACTAGCTTTTCCCGAAGGAAGGAAGCTCCCTGCTGCTTGACGTCAGGACTTGTCTTGCACCTTGCTTTGTTTGGAAGTGAGGGCTACAGAAAAGAAACTGAAGGTTGGGCTCCTTCATTGGAAGTCTGCCATCAGGTCCTTTGTAGGCACTCTGCAATCTGGTCTACTTCCTCTCAGCCCTTGGACCTAAAGCCTTATGCTTGAGTGGCTGCACTTTCCTTCTCGTTCCCCATGACCTCTCTAGCTGCCACACCTTCCCTGCCTTTCAGACTGTGTTTTCCTTCTCCTTTTAGAGTTTATCAGGATGTCAGCCTGCTGGTGAGATTTCGGGGACCATTGGAAAGAGTGGAATTAGAAGGGAGAAAAACATCACAAACGTAAATACTGTACTTTTAAAAGTTTCTCTTATAGTTCTTGCATTAGCACTTCATCTGTACTGTTATTATTGAAAATCGAAACATACTTCCTTTTGGAAATGCTTCAATAATAACTACCTTTCAGGAACAGGAGGAGTATATTATTCAGTGTTGTATAACAACTGATATGTGCCGATGCAAAGAAGAGGAAACCAGACTTTTTAATCTCCATTTTCTTTGTTTATCATACTAGAAAGCTTTGTTCTCTTTCCAAGTTCACAGGCTTGTGTGCCATCCTTTGAGGACATGCTCACTCATTTCGGACTTCACAGTGAATTTCCCTGCAGTGTCAAATTGAGACCAAAACAGCCACAGGGAGGGTGAAAATT
Source organism: Pteropus vampyrus (assembly GCF_000151845.1). Taxonomy (NCBI): domain Eukaryota; kingdom Metazoa; phylum Chordata; class Mammalia; order Chiroptera; family Pteropodidae; genus Pteropus; species Pteropus vampyrus. The sequence goes on from NW_011888948.1 coordinate 3,265,342, forward strand.
CAAGAAATATGCTATGAACAGAATGATTTCTGTTAAATTATGTTGTTCTCCATGAATATCACAGTGACCTAATACCAGCATATAACATGTTCACCATCTCTCTAGTCCAGTTTTCTGTGGCTTTTATCAAAATTCAATCTACATTTCATAGTTAAGCTAATTTGGCCTCTGCCTCTGAGAAAAAATAGATGTTCAGCATTGTCTTTGGTAGATAAATGCTAAACTTCATTAGAAATAATCTATTCTGTACCATTTTGTTCCTAGGTCCTAGCCCCAGTGGCTGCCATTAGGTAGGAGCTTAGTAAAGGTTTGCTGAATAAATAGCTATTCAAAAGCCCTCAAACTATATTTATGGTTGAACTAGAACAATTGTAACATTTTAAATCTTAAACCGTTATGATATGTTCCTATGAGATACCGTGTGAGTTTAATTTCTAGAAGTCTCCCAAAATGAAGAGATACTCATCTTTTGGGGGATATTACCCTGCCTGAAGTGGAAAGTATCTCTGGAGCCTATCTATTGAAGTGTCTGTACACACTAGTCACTTAATAAGTACTGAATGTATATGAGAGAGTGGCTTCTAAATAGATAGGGTGACCTGCCTTCCTAGCAAGTCTCTTCCATTCACCCCACTGCTCTGGAGTCTGCACCATCTCAAGAGAGAACACTAAGTGTGCCAAGCCCTTGTCCCACTACCCAACTGTACACCAGCCCTACCTATCTAACCCACAAAACATAAAACTTCTCTTTTATGACTTTGATGATTTCTCATTTTATTCTAGATGTGTAACTTGTAAAAAGATATGGCACAGTTTTTAGTCGGGGCAGTTTCTGAGTCATTTTTACACACAATGACAACGTATTTAAAACTCATATTACTATATAAGGCCTCATTTCTCCAGGTCATACCTAAGTCATGGTTTGGACAAAAAGAGGTAGCTTGGCATAGTCAAAAGCATATAAGTTTTATCCTGGCCCTTCCCTTTCTAGACATGTTATTTTGGGCAAGTTACTTAATCACACGAGTCTGTTTTCCAGATGTAAAATGGGATAACAATCTCTACCTTGCTACTGGTTTAGGATGGGGTCTAGAGCACAATTACCTATATCCTCTCCCTCCTAGGACTCAAAATTATAGTAAAGAAACAGAACAGGTAAATACCAAAAACAGTTTAGGAAACAAAAGGATAAATGATTTCAGTGAATTTCTAGAAGACAAAGTGCATGGAAAAACACTGAGCGGAAGAAGCTACAGCCCAGGATATACTTGGAGGGTCTTAAAGAACACAAAAGAGCCTCCATATGTGGTAGAACCATGCAGAGGTTGGGGATTCAGAGAAGTTGCTAGAGTGAAGAGAAGACAGAAGACAGTGAAGATCTGTATATGAAATGATTATCCTCCATCACCACTCCTCAGCTCTGGTACCAAGAAGCCCCAGCAACTGGGTGTTCAACCATAGACAAAAACAAAACCAACCAACCAACTAGCAAATGACCAGAGGGAACTTTTCTAAAGACACTGAAGAATCTTTCTGAGAACACTTGGGCAGTTGGAGTTGTCATTGTACTCCAGCACAAAGCCATCTACATTCTGGCATTCTGACATTCTGGCTCTAGCACCATGATCAGATCTCTGACTATTCGGCAAGTTCCAATCATGTGCTTAGAGTTCCCAGTCATCCTTCCTCCTGTCTCATTTTTAAGAATAGCCTGACGAGAATCAAATATTTGAGAAAAGCTACAGTATGATGAAGAAAGATAGACATAAAAAAACTGACCCAAAAGGAAACATATAATTCAGGAAATACGAGAAGAATCAAAGACCTTACAAAACTAATTATTCTTCACTTAAAAAATATGAAATGATGCTGCATTTATTAAATAAGAATATGACACTATAAAAAGAAAGTGGGAAGGAATCCTTAGAAACGGAATACTGAATAGGAGATTATAAACTAAATTAGAGAAAATCTCCCAAAACCTGGAGCAAAAATGTAAAATATGAGAGTATTAAACACACATGCACAAGCAATCAGTCCAAAGGGAGTACTATGAGAGAGAAATAGGAATTCCAGAAAGAGCAGAGAAGACTGAGGGGGGAAAAGACACCAAAGAAACAATGCAATGAAAATTTCCCAAACTAAAGATGTGAGCTTTCAATTAAAAA
>NW_011888948.1:3267559-3274080 GCF_000151845.1 Pteropus vampyrus
CCTTGTCCCACTACCCAACTGTACACCAGCCCTACCTATCTAACCCACAAAACATAAAACTTCTCTTTTATGACTTTGATGATTTCTCATTTTATTCTAGATGTGTAACTTGTAAAAAGATATGGCACAGTTTTTAGTCGGGGCAGTTTCTGAGTCATTTTTACACACAATGACAACATATTTAAAACTCATATTACTATATAAGGCCTCATTTCTCCAGGTCATACCTAAGTCATGGTTTGGACAAAAAGAGGTAGCTTGGCATAGTCAAAAGCATATAAGTTTTATCCTGGCCCTTCCCTTTCTAGACATGTTATTTTAGGCAAGTTACTTAATCACACGAGTCTGTTTTCCAGATGTAAAATGGGATAACAATCTCTACCTTGCTACTGGTTTAGGATGGGGTCTAGAGCACAATTACCTATATCCTCTCCCTCCTAGGACTCAAAATTATAGTAAAGAAACAGAACAGGTAAATACCAAAAACAGTTTAGGAAACAAAAGGATAAATGATTTCAGTGAATTTCTAGAAGACAAAGTGCATGGAAAAACACTGAGCGGAAGAAGCTACAGCCCAGGATATACTTGGAGGGTCTTAAAGAACACAAAAGAGCCTCCATATGTGGTAGAACCATGCAGAGGTTGGGGATTCAGAGAAGTTGCTAGAGTGAAGAGAAGACAGAAGACAGTGAAGATCTGTATATGAAATGATTATCCTCCATCACCACTCCTCAGCTCTGGTACCAAGAAGCCCCAGCAACTGGGTGTTCAACCATAGACAAAAACAAAACCAACCAACCAACTAGCAAATGACCAGAGGGAACTTTTCTAAAGACACTGAAGAATCTTTCTGAGAACACTTGGGCAGTTGGAGTTGTCATTGTACTCCAGCACAAAGCCATCTACATTCTGGCATTCTGACATTCTGGCTCTAGCACCATGATCAGATCTCTGACTATTCGGCAAGTTCCAATCATGTGCTTAGAGTTCCCAGTCATCCTTCCTCCTGTCTCATTTTTAAGAATAGCCTGACGAGAATCAAACATTTGAGAAAAGCTACAGTATGATGAAGAAAGATAGACATAAAAAAACTGACCCAAAAGGAAACATATAATTCAGGAAATACGAGAAGAATCAAAGACCTTACAAAACTAATTATTCTTCACTTAAAAAATATGAAATGATGCTGCATTTATTAAATAAGAATATGACACTATAAAAAGAAAGTGGGAAGGAATCCTTAGAAACGGAATACTGAATAGGAGATTATAAACTAAATTAGAGAAAATCTCCCAAAACCTGGAGCAAAAATGTAAAATATGAGAGTATTAAACACACATGCACAAGCAATCAGTCCAAAGGGAGTACTATGAGAGAGAAATAGGAATTCCAGAAAGAGCAGAGAAGACTGAGGGGGGAAAAGACACCAAAGAAACAATGCAATGAAAATTTCCCAAACTAAAGATGTGAGCTTTCAATTAAAAAGGGCCTCCTGAGTTTTGATTAGGGACAATGGAAAAGGCCACACACATCACTTGGAAGTATCAGAATAATAAGCTATACAGAGAAAACCCCGAGGGCTTTTCCTGGGGTGGGGACACATCAACTCCTGTAAGAAACAAGAATCATGCTGATATTAGATTGTTATTAGCTACACTAGAAGCAGTGGTAAATAGTTTCAAAATTCAGGGGGAAATGATTTTAAACCTGGGAAATCAATCTCTAGTTAAATTGCTTGTGAGGGCAAAATAAAGACGTTGTTAGACATGCGAAGACTCAGCTTACTTGCTGTACACATTTCTTGAGAAGTTATTTGAGCATGTCCTCCATCAGTAGAACAACACAGTAACACAAGGAAGACGTAGGAGTTAGGAAATGGCGAGTGTGACCAAGAATGTCAGCTGTGTGGGTACCAGTTCATACTTGAGCAAGAATAAGACTCCAGGAAAGAAAGGAATGTCATAGAACATGGAGTTGGAGGAACTCAAAGAGACACTATAGGCAAAAAAACAAAAAAACCAAAAAACCAAAAAACCAAAAAACCCAAAACAAAACATGAACAGAAGAAAAACAATTAGAAGTTTCATAAAAGACTCTATAAGAAAGTCCCAATACAAATATGAATCAAGTTAAATAAGGACGTCAATGGGCTTCAAAAAGAAAAAAAGCAGAGGCGGAACTCAAAGCAGTAGATAGAATGAGCAAGATGACAAAGGTTTCCCCTTTAACAAGAAAATACTAGAAAAAAAGTCAAACGACTATAATTTTGAGCAATTGAGCCGCAGAGGGCTGTGACATGATTATAGAGACAGAAACACGCTTCTTGGTTTTGTTGTGCAGGAAAGCTTTCATAAACATGATAGTGTTAATGCTGTTTATTGGTTACTGTTAGACTCCAACCTCAAGACAAACTATAGACTTAATTATGGTTACAGAATGGAATGTAAATGTTTTCAGTCATAGAAAGGTAACAGTATAGTTGGCCTTCTGTATCCATGGGTTCAACCAACCTCAGATCAAAAACAGTATTTTCAGTCTAAGTTTGGGAATCTGCGAATGTGGAGAGCTGACTATATGCATTGTTCTGCACCATTCTATATAAGGAACATGAGCATCCATGAACTTTGGTATCCAAGGTGGGTCCTGGAACCAATATCCCGCAGGTACGGAGGGTTTACTATAGCTTTTACAAAAAGTTTGGAGGTAGAAGTGGAGGTGGGTAATCTAGGAGAAATAGGAGCTCAAATATCCTCCCCTCATAAAATGAGCCAAGAGATGCTGTCTGTATTTGAGAGAAATAAAGAAGTTGCAAAGTGAACAACAAAACTAGAAATGTGTGCGGGGTTGATATTAAGTAAGCTGAATCTTTATCTGTCATTGCAAGAATCAATAAGAAATATTATATATAACAACTCAGTCAAATTTATACACTTGGAGAGCATCAGCAAGAGAATTAAAAGCCAGGAAGGTAAAAGTGGTTGCACTTGCAAAGTAGAACAGAGGCTGAGATGTAAAAAGCAAGGAACCATTGCTTTTTGTTGAAAATCCTTCTATATACCATTTGCCTTTTTAAAAAATTTATTTATTTATTTTAACTCTGACCAAACCAAACCAAACATAACAATTCTACTTCAGGGTTACAGTGAGGGTCAGGGATAATCTATGACTAATGCCTGGAAATTTAATCAGTGAGCCATCTGTGGCTGTTATTAGTAGAATGTGTTCCTGATGTTGTTACTGGACCCCCAAACACCCCACCCTGTTTTGTTTTCCTTCCTTGGGGATCCTGGATGGCTCATCCCCAGCTGCCCCGTCATGTCTGCTGTTTCTCCTGGCATTCCAGCGGTGAGAATTGTCTCTCACTGCCCACCTCTCTTCTGGATGCCACCTCTGCTCCCAGTGCAGGCGCCCCCATCCTGTGGTTATTGCTGTTGTCAGTTTCTCCCTCAACTACTGCCCAAACACATCAAACTGCATCTTATTATAAATTGCTTGATATAAATTTATTTTATCAGTTCAAATGTATGCACTTAGAAACTTAATTTTAGCTCATAATCATATAATTGCTCAATTAAAAATATATTTCCTCATATGCAAAACATTGTATGAGTTTTTGCTGTTTCTGAGCTTTATACCACAGAACTGTTTTAAAAATAAAGCAATATATGATCATTATGGAACATTTGAAAAATAAAAAGACATGATTGCTCTGTTACTCTTCATCAGGTTGAGGTACAGGAGGAAATCCTGAGTTCCTGTACCACTTCCAAGAAAAAGTCTCTCTTTCCTCTGAGCACTTTGGCCTGAAATACCAGCCATCCCCCACTACACCCCTCAGGGATGCTTACGCCTCTTCCTGAGCTGTCACTCCAGCCAGAAATCTGGAAGTCATCCTAAACTGCTTTTTCCTCTTCATTCTTCAGATCTACTCAATACTAAGTCCTCAGAGAAGTTAAGTCCCTCACCTGGATCACTTAGCATCTGGTAGGTAGAACTGAGGAGCCAAAATCTAGTGTTCAGGAGGTTTGTGCTAAAGCACACTATTTTTAGGTAGGGTTATGCTCATTGAGACAATGTGGGTGGATGTCCCACAGAGGATTTGCGCAGAATTAAGCCTCCTGCAGTTCCCCTTCCCTTCCCAAGAACCTTCTTTTGGCCTCATTGCTTTCATATAGCTACTAAACAGCAAAGGCAGGATTCACTTCCTCAGTGAGTTTTTATGTTAAACTGTTATCTTTTTTCTTATTTTGTTTGTTTTTTCGAATTTTATTAATCAAATTTTCAAATAATCAGAAAAGTTCAAGGAATAGTACAATAACATTTATATATCCACCCCCAGACTTTGACAACTGTTCACATTTGCTATACTTGTTTTATTTATCTATTTATTAGGTTGAGCTATATGAAGTTGTAAAGGTGGTTAAATAGAAACAATTTCTTGTAGTTCAATCTAATGAGAGAGAGAGAGAGAGAGAGAGAGAGAGAGAGAATGTGAAAGAGAGAATGTGTATGTTGCTGAACAGTGTGAAAATATGTTGCAGATATACATGACCCACCAAAACGTATCTTCTAAGAATAAAGATATTCTTCTACAAAACCCATATTATTAAAACACCTAAGAAAACAATTACCTAAAATAATCTAATATCAAGTCCATGTTGTATTTCCCCAGTTGTCCCCAAAATGTCTTTTTCTGATTTAGAATCCAATCAAGATTCATGCATTGCATTTGATTGTCTTCTTTTACCCTAGAATGTCCCTCCACGTACCTTTCTTTAACAAATGGTGCTGACTCTTTAAATAAACTGGACCAGTTGTCTTTTCAAATGCGAATTTGTCTGATTGCTTCTTGGTGGTGGTAACTTGTTCCTCTATTCCTTATATTTCTTGTAACCTTGAAATTATATCTAAGGACTTGATTAGATTCTATCTGAAGACTGATAGGAAGTTTGTATGCTTTGTGTTGCATCACAGGAGGCACAGGTATCCTATTATTAGCGATGCTAGATTTGAACACTTGATTAAGGTGTCAATAGCTAGATCACTCCACTGTGAGTATGTATGGGGGAGACGGTTCTGCATGGGTGTCTCACTTTTCTGCACAACTTGTGAGTGAGGCACTGATTGTCCTCCCCGCCACCCACCCCTCTGCCCTCTGGACTATCTTTGGATAGCAAACAACCTTGGAAGGTAGAGATAATGACTCTCTCTATAGCCAAGGGCAGGCATGCTTACTGCCCAGCATAAAAGATTAGGTTTCCCTAAGCTCAGAGTGCTTTTACTGTTATACAACCCACTATGTGTAGGTATCACCTAGCTTTCCTTATTTTCCCTGTGGGGTTTTGGGTAACCAGCACAAAAATACTAATACACTATGAGAAATAAATTCTCACTAATTCAGGAGTCCTGTGTCTTTTAAAGGCATCCAAGAAAATAGCAGGGTAACTTGTCAGTTTATGAGTAGGGTTTTCTCAGACCATTCACAGTTGTTGATAATGTTTTCCTTTGCAATTAGTAAGTAATCTGTGGGTTACATTAGCACCATGTGAATATCTTGTTGCATCACAACATTTTACATAATGGTTTTAGATTCCATTTATAATCTCTCTCTGAAACAACCAATTTATTGAAGATAGCGAATGGCGATTTTCTGTTTTTATTATTCTTCCCTAAATTTTAACTGTGTTCTTCTGTAGAGCTTCCCCTCATCCACGAGGGATGAATAGTTCCTTACAAAAAGGCAAGATAAATACTAAATTCTTCCTTTTAATTAAAACTTTTAGAGTAAAATGATACTTTTTCTCTCCATTAACTGATGGAGTTTTTAAACATTTAATATTTTATAATTGATTATTCCTTTTGTTGTCCAAATTGTTTGGATCTGTCCTGTGGGAGCCTCTTCAGACTAGCTCTTGTGTCCTTTTGGCACCTCCCAATTGGTCTTTTAGTGCTTTCTTGCTTTTTTGTCACATTAAGATGTCCTGTTTCTTTTCCCGGAGCTGATATCAACCATTTCTTTAAGGAATTCTGGTTTTCTTTGGTGGAAAATAGAATTTAGCAACCGAGATCAAGGGTGCCATTGCTTATGGCCATTTTAAAGGATAGCACTAAAAATGCATTTTTAAAAATCATGAGCTCATAGTGCTATTTTGATTCAGATTTTTTCAAATTTTGGTAAAATACCTATAACATAAAATTTACCATCTTAACCATTTTTATCTGTACAGCTCAGCTGTGCAATCAATTTCCAGAACTTTTCATCTTGCAAAACTGAAACTCTATACCTGTTAAACAGCAACTCCATATCCTTCACCTCTAGTGCCTGGCAACCACCATTATATTTTTTGTCTCCATGAATTTACCTTCTCTAGGTACCTCTTATAAACAGAATCATACAATATTTGTCTTTTTGTGACTGGTTTATTTTACCTAACATAATGTCTTCAAGTTTCATTCATGCCATAGCATGTGTCAGAATATCCCTTCCTTCCTTCCTTCCTTCCTTCCTTCCTTCCTTCCTT
>NW_011888948.1:3274770-3293180 GCF_000151845.1 Pteropus vampyrus
TGTCCTGGGTCTTCATCTTGTCGAATATTTTTTTTGCCACACCCTTCTGTCCTGCATAGTTTCTTTTGAGAAATCAGCTGCCAGTCTTATGGGTATTCTCTTATAAGTAACTATCTGTTTTTCTCTTGCTGTTTTTAAGATTCCTTCTTTGTATTAGACCTTTGGCATTTTAATTATGAGTTGTCTTGGTGTGGCCTCTTTGGATCCCTGATTTTTGGAATTCTCTGAGCTTCCTGGGGTTTTATGTCCATTTCCTTCAGCAGATTAGGGAAGTTTTCTATCATTATTTCTTTAAACAGATGCTCAACATCTTGTTTTCCTTTAGTTACACCAATCAGATGGATATTTGTAACCTTAATAGTGTCTCATATACTCCTTAAATTATTTTTATAGTCTTGGCATCTTTTTTCTTGCCATTCTGGTTGAGTGTCCTTGGCTTTCCCATCCTCTTGATAGGGCATTTGACCTTTTTCTGATTCACTTTGTTTATTCCTTTGTTTATTCCATTTAATATACTTCTCATCTCAGATAATGTGTTCTTCATTTCTGACTGGTTCCATTTTACAATTTCTATTTCCATTTTTATGTTTTTTATTTCTTTGTTGAAGTTCTCACTGAATTCATCTACACTTCCTAAAAGTTCATTGAGCATCTTTATAACCAGTGTTTTGAACTCTGCATCTGTTAGATGACTTGATTCCATTATATGTGGATCTCTGTTCTGTTCTTTCATATGATTTCTGCTTCTTTGTCTTCTCATTGGCTGTCTTTCCATGTCTGTTTCTATGTACTAAGCAAAGCTCCTAAGTCTCCCAGTTTTACTAGTGTGGATTTGTGAAGTAGGTGTCCAGTGGCACAGTCCTGAGAGGAGTTCAGCTGCAGGCCAAATTTAGCCCAAGCCTCCACCCATTTGAGACCACCTGTTAAGATTCAGCAAGCAATCCAAAGATACTGTGCTTATAGTTGCCTCAAAAGGCCACACCAAGAAACCGAGGCCAGCTGCCATCAGTGTGCATCTAGGCAATGCTCAGCAAGAAGCACCTGACTCGCTGAGGATGTACCTGGATGTGGCTTGGGTGGGGCCACGAGTTGGGGGAGGCAGAATTTCAGGGAATCCTCTGGGTGGAGCGACCTCTGTTATCCAGTTTGATGACATCATGGCTATGGTGGTGCTGCGTCCACACACTGGGATGGGGGGAAGCTCAACAGGGAACAATGGATACCACCGTTACTTCTGTACAGAGCTACTCTTGCCTCAGCCCTTACTCCGACAATATCTCCCTCTAAGTCCCTGGTGTCTCATGAGCACAGCCAAATCGGCACTGGTGCTTAGAGCGAGCAAGTCTATCACCATGAAAATCCACTCGCGGACTTATCCCTTTAAGGCGCATCTGCCGCTGCCACTGCTGCAGCCTCCATCTCACTCAGCCTATCGAGACCAGGCAACCCCGCCCTGCCATTGCAGTGTCATTTCTTGGATTTCTCCCTAGTTGTATGGCTTGCTCACCTAGATCTCAGGCGATATTTCCTTGCTGCTGCTCCTTGTTTCCATCACAACTTTGATTTGGTCGCCAGAGGGATGAACAGAGCCTCTATCATTTACACCATTTATTTTGGTCTCAAAACTTCCTTCCTTTTTAAGGCTGAATAATATTCCATTGTATGAATATACCACATTTTGTTTATCCAGTCATCAGTTAATGGACATTTGGGTTGCTTTTACCTCTCGGCTATTGTGAATAATGCTACTATACACGTAAGTGTGCAAATATCTCTTTAAGACCCTGCTTTCAGTTCTTTTGAGTATATAACCAGAAGTGGAATTGCTGGATTATATGGTAATTCTATGTTTAATTACTTTTGGAACCACTATAATGTTTTCCATAGCAGCTTCACCATTTTATATTTCTACCGACAGTGTGCATAAGGGTTGTAATTTCTTCACATCCTTGCCACTTGTTATTTTTTTTTTTTGTAGTAGCTATCCTAATGAGTGTGAGATGATATTTTAATGTGGTTTTGATTTGAATTTCCCTAATGGTTAGTGATATTGGACATCTTTTCATATGCTTGTTGGCCATTTGTATATCTTCTTTGGAGAAACATCTATTCAAGTCTTTTGTCCATTTTAAAATCGAGTTATTATTTTTTGTTGGTGAGTTATAGGAGTTCTTTATATATTCTGGATATTAATCCTTACAAATATTTTCTTCCATTTTATAAGTTGCTTTTTCACCTGTTGCTTGTGTCCTTTTGATGAACAGTAAATTCAGATTTTAACATTTCTTTTTTTTTCTTAACTTCTACAATTAGATATTTGTACACCATTTTTCTTACACTAAACCTCTTGGTTCCTAAAAATATCAAAATATTTATCCTATTGTATACACAAAATAGTTTCAAAAAATGCTACAATTGCAACTCAAAAGTACAGGATGAATTTTAAGATGACTTCAAAATTATTTTTGTCCTTAGAATATATCAGATGTATAATCAGAGCATTGTGTTAAGGAATTCATTCAAAATTCTTGTTTCTGCTTATCTTACTGATTTGATACACAGTTTGGTTAATTTGTTTTGGTGTGTTTTTAATTTTAGGGTTTGCTTTTTTTCTTTTTTAAATATGTAAAACATTTATATGCATCATAAATAAAACTATATAAAAAAGATACACTTAGAAAAGTCTCCCTTCCATCCTTGTCTCTTCTAACCCACTGCCCACACCTCTTCCTAAGAGATTTCTGATTTGTCCTTCCAATGTTTCTTTATGCAAAATACAATATTTATCTATATCTATATTTTCTTATTTCCCTCATTTCTTAAACAAAATGTAAAAGTTTTGGTATCTTGAAATGCTTCACTTTAAATGTATGAGTCTTAAACTCTGTACTTTTAAAATCTGTGAATAAGGCTTATGATAACCAACTACATATAAACTTAAGAAATTGTTGCTTCTAAATGATTAATGTTGGATACATATTATAAAATAAAGTGGCAGTGAAGGATACTCATTGTATCATTATGAGAATTTTTTAATATTCTGTCTTCGTTATTCCTGTTCTCCCTCCCTGCGAACCATAAATATACAGGCACCTGGGAGAATTTACAAGTCTGTATTCCCACAACACTTTGCTCATAAACCAGTTTCCCATTCATCTCATTATTTTATAGTTATTTATATGCTTTTGTTCCCATTAGCATGTGAGAGGTGAAAGCAGGAATCGTATATCCTATTCCTCTTTGTATCTCAAGCAGCTCATTGTAGGGAAAAGTTCACTGTCTCTGGAATCTTGGCTCTCTCACCTCCCAGCTGCATGATACTTTATTGCTATGGACTCCAGTTTTTTTCATACATAAAGTAAGAATAATTTCTTCTTGCCAGACTGTTGATAACATTAAGTAAGATGATAAAAGTGAAGGGCACAGTATGTGGCCCAACCATCAGTACCCTTCGGCCACCGTTTTCTTTGTCCCTAAATTCAACTTCCATTTCCATTTATGACATCAGCTCTTTTAATAAATTTTACATATTTCTTTATTATCTCTGTCGCAACCAGCCAAACCAGTCATGACACCCCTGTGCTTCTTATAGAAAAATTAATGTTTTTGCTTCCTAATTCATAGCAAAAAATGGAGTTAATGGAGAGAGTGAATTGAGAACACACTTTTTCACAATTCCAGGGAGAAACACACCCACAGATTACAAGCCAATGGTGTTCCCTGGACTTGCGCAACTTTACAACCCCACTTTCTGGCCTCCAAACTACAAACTGCTTCCAAATGCTTGTTAGTCCACTTTTTCCCTGTCTTTTCTATCTGTGCTTAGGATCCCATCTCTTCCCTTTAGCATCCCTTTAACTTCTTGGAGGAGTTATTTACTCCCTTTCTTCTTTTATTATCAGCTCTTCTTTTCTTTTTTTCCCCCATCGATTCATTGCAATCTAGCTTTTACCTTCACTAGATTGAAGCTGATTCCAGTAAAAATCACTCTGATTTCAAGATCTTTGCACTTGTTTACTGAAACTTTTTATTCACTTTATTTTACATTGCATTCACTCCTCTCCCAACCCAAACTCTGTACCTCCTTACCTGTTTTATTTTTCGCCATAGTATTTATCCAATATATTAAAAATTTACATATTTATTTGTTTATTATTGGTATCTCTCACTAGAATGTAAGTTTAGAGGGAAGAGATTTTTATTTTCTATTTTGTTCACTGATTTATCTTCCGTGCCTTGAACAGTATATGCACTTAACAGGTACTTAACGATTAGTTCACCAATTTGAACAAATAAATTCATTGTCTTCTTTGCAGGTGTCCTAGTTGGCCACTTGATGACATTTGACCCTCACTTCTCTGTGTTTCTGTGACCACATTCTCTCCTGGGTTTCCTTCTATTTTCAAGCCACTTCTTATTTCTTTTTGTCAGCTTCTTTTCTTCTTCTTACTCTTAAATATTGGTCATCCTGGTATTGTTCTTGTTACTTTTATCTTTTTACTCTCCACACTTTTCCAGGCAAGCTTATCCACACTTAGGGCTTCGACTAACATCCACAAGATGAAAATTCTCACACGTGTATTTCCAGCTTTTGACTTTGCTCCTTCTGTTTTCAAAATAGTCTTCTCAACCTGGATCCCAACGCAACCTTTTTTCCCCCCAAGCTGCTCTGCATTTTGAAAGCTCCACCCCATGGCTGACCCCCTCACCTCAATTAGAAATTTAGAAGTCTGTTTGAACTTCTTTTTTCTTTCACCAGCTCCTTGCATCTAGTAAGTCACCAAAAACTGTCAATATTATCCCTGCTTGTTCTAGCCCCATTGCACTGCCTTATCATTTCTTGCTTGCATCATTTCATTAATTTCCTAATATTCCCCTGCCACTATTTCGCCCTCCTCTAATTCATTCCATGCATTCTTTTTTAAATGCAAATCTGACCATGCCACTCACCTAAAGAGTCCCCTTTAGTGACACCCAACTGTGTAAAAAAATCCACCCAATTTCTTAGCATGGTATAGAAGGCCCTTCAAGATCTGGCACATTTCCTACATTGACACAAATATCTTACATACTGTATGCAGTTTCTTAGAGAAGCCACACTCTCTTCTCCTAGATTTTGTACATGCTGTTCCTGTTGCACAGATGCCCTTCCATGCTTTGTCCATCTGATGAACTTCTACTTAAAATTTCTCTGATATTCCTAGGCAGAGACAAGGAGCTTCTTCTGTTTCCTGTCCCCCACCACCATTTTATGCCTCCCTTACAGCACTGATTACATTGCAGTAATTGTTTTTCACATGTTTGTCTTCCTTAAGAAAGTCATCTTTGTTACCTAAGTACTCAGAATAATGACTGGCATAGAGTTTTCATTCAATCAAATTTATTAAACTGAAAAAAAAATCATCATCATCATCATCTCATATTTAACATGATATTCTAATTTAACACATTGCTAAAAGACTGTCTGTGTGGCCCAGCATTGGACAATTGTTATTTAATGCAATTAGGAGGAAGCCATCTGTGTGCATTGCAGAGCATGGCCTGTCAAGTCAGGAGCCTGAGTTCTTGTCTGTCTGCCTCTGAGTGGATTTTGTGGGGGCATTTAACTGGTCAGGCTTCAGTTTCTTCAACTGTAAAATGAGAAAAACAACCTGAGTTCTGAGAGCAAACAAAAGTTGTAAGTGGAACTAAAGTAACAGCCACGGCTCTGGTATAACAACAAACATAAGCTTTATTTTCCCCCCAAATCAGCTCTGTACTTTGTCTATTTTTGTAGTGTAATTACAATTCTGTTTATCCATTTTATGTCTATCAGAGTCACAGGGGGTCATTTTAGATCGCAAACTCTAGAAGGGCTAAAAGCCTATAACCCTCGGTGTGTGGTTGAACACAGTACCTGGGTTTTGCATATACTGGCTGAGGCAACTTGATGAGAGTTTAGAAGAACTTTTGAGAAGCTCAGAAATGTCAAGATTAGAAGGAGATTTGCTGTGATTTTACTCATAAGAAACAAGGAAAAACCATTCTGCACCTGATAAATGGAAGACATCAGTTTATCTAAAGAAATAAGGAAACTGATGAACTGATTTGTTAAACTCATATTGAAACAAGAGCCTAAAAATGAAAAAACCTGCCTAGAAGCCTTTGTGATGTTTGATTATGCTCAGAGTAGTCACTCTCAAAATGCCTGCTGAGTGTGTATTGAATGACTCCAGTTACTCCACTGGATATAGCTTCAATGAGCTCTTAAAAGCCACTAGACATATCCCTTAATAGAGTCTTACTGCTGCAAGCTGCCAGATATGTATGGTGGTAGCATCATTGCCAGATGATAGAGGAGGAGAAAGGCCAATCTCAATTAAACACCTAGGAATTCAATAAGAGTAGTTCAGCAAAAAACTGCGTAAAACTGCAAATAAAAGGACTAAATACCAATTAATGTAAACCTAATTCATTCAGGTATACAATTAAAAAACAAAAACGAAAGTTGATGTCTGGTTGCCCGAGGATTGACTTTGGCCTATAGATGAGTTTTGGACAAAAAGTTTTAATTCAAATCCTTTTTTGGTGGGGCCTATACAATCCAACTTTCCACCGTTCCTAAAGATCCCTATTGTCTTGTTTCACTCATTTACATAACCTGTGGTACCCCTAAAGGCAGGAAACCCTGGTTTAGAGGTGGCAGAAACTGGAGCGAGACCATTGGATGCCCAACTGGCCTAAAATTAGAATTTAGTCTTCAAAACTGGTTTAATGTAGCTTTCAGAACTGATGGGCATTGTTTCTTTATCTGATTTATTCTAAGAATTTTGTTGCCTGTAATAACTTTTTTGAAAAACTTAAAAATGAAGGGCTCATTATAAATGATTTCTCAGAGGTTCTTACAGAGCTTCACTTTTCCCCAATATTAAGAACTGCTTCTTATGTACATTCTAGGCAGCAGCCTAGGTGAATGGATGTATGAGGTCTCGTTGAATTTGCGTTACGGTGGGAGGCTCGGAGAGTGAGGACTTGCTCAAGGTACACAACCATCACTGGGCTGAGGAAGAATCTCCTGATACCGACACCATGTCTTTTCCACTGGTTTCTGAGGCAACACATGATTTCCTTTTACATAGAGCACGAGAAAGATGGCAATGTCATACTCTATAAATGATAAGCCTGAAGGAAGACCTGCTGCAAGATTAGAATAAGATAAAAATAGCTAACATTTATCGAGTGCCTACTATGCACTGGCATTATTTTAAGTTATATTCAGTTAATTTATTTAATTTTCACATCAACTCTCTAAGATATTTTCATTTTACAGGTGAAGACAGTGAGGCACAAGAAAGTTAAATAAACTGATTGCTTGCCTAAGGGCACAGTTAGTGAATCACCAAACCAAGATTAGAACCCAGGCAGTGGATCCTGAAGATACATATATAACATATATATCTCAATGTATATAATATGTGCAATAAACTATGTTGTAGCTATTTACCTTTTATTTAAAGGTGGGCAGTGAGAATGATGGAAAACCACAAATTAAGCACTAGCCTGCATTTGAAATCCAATGAAATATTTCTGGTATAAAAAAATGACATGGTCTTTATTGATATTTTCATTGACAGTCAACATTTTATTACTATGGCATCCTGTGATACAAATGTACAATTTCTTTGGGGAGTTCTAGAGCTATAAAATATTTTTTAAAGCTAATTAGGTAGAGACATCTAAATAATTTCTTTGTTTTCCTACTTGTTTATTATTATTAAGAAAACAAAGGAAAAATCATGAGTTGAGCAGCTCTCAGCAGAAGAGCCACATCTCTCCTTCCATGAAGTCACCATCTGTTTCTACTCTACTGTTGCTGAGTCCAGATGTTGTTATCCTCCTAGCACAATCCCCACAGTGAATGTTTTCCAACTGGAATTTCACATTCAAGCAAACCAAAGCAGAGCAATGTTTTATGTAGGTTGGACTTCGGCTATTGTGAGCCGAAAGACAATTCTGTTGTTTTAGTGCTGCGTTCTCAGTCAGTAACATGGTCCCTCATTTATTACATTCAACTTTGGTTTTTACAGGTCTGAAGAATATTTAAATTTCAAGTCTGAGATGTTATAGGAAACATTCTGTCTAAAATATGAGAGGTAGCAAGAGCTTGCTGTGGGTTCCTTGCTCACAACTGTAAAAAATAACATGATGACTAGAATGTTTATTTGACCTAACTTTTTAAAAACCAGTTAATTCTGAAGATTCAAAAGGTAGTACTCATAAATAATAATTGTTTGGAAGTTATATAAATCAAAAGAAAAAGTCATTAAAAACTAATTTTAACTTAATTTCTATACATTTTAAAATCTGGTTTAAGACTAAAGGAAGCTTTTGAAGAAGAAAAGAAATGTCCCAGATCCCTAAAAACACTTTTCATTTTGGGGTGATCCTTTCCAACCTGTGACATGAGTGAGTAATTGATGGATATAATGCAGGATATATTTATTCTGCTAGGGTAAACTATCTAAAGTTCTATAATTTAGTTTAAGTTTTATGAGCCATTTCATAAGATAACTCAAGTGAAAGAGGGGGCTTTCTTTATTTTTTTCCATTTAAAAACAAGTTTTACGTACAAATTCACTTTCAGAGAATTTGTTTTCTAGAGTTTTATAAGTACGATGACTATAAAAACCAACAGCTGTTTGTTGACTTTATGTAGAAATTATACAGGCTTGGAAAAGCAGAATGTCTAGAAGTATTAAAAAAGCAATCTGATGAGGCATCACAGCAATAGGCCTTCACTTAAATCCTCAAATACATCAAATATTTTCTTCCTCAGGGCCTTTGCGTGTATTGTTCTTTTACCAACTATACTCTTTCCTCCTCTCTTCCCTCTCTTCTGTAACTATAGTTACATTTCACTTGCTTTGTTAATTCTAAAAATTAAAAGCCAGTAAATAACATTTAACAAATGAGTATGTATATATATCATTATAAAAACAAATAGTAAAATTGGACCCATTAAAAAAATTCCACTCTAAGATATTTACTTAAGAGAATAAAGAGAAACAAAAGACTTATACTTAATAATAGAACTTTATTTAGAATAACGCCAAGCTGGAAAATACCCAAACTCCATCAATAGAAGAATGGGTAGACAAATAATGCCATATTTGTACCTTGGACTACCACTCAACAATAAAAAGAAATGAACCTGTAATACATGCAGCAAGTTGAACCTTCAAAACAGTACACTGAACAAAAGAAGCCAGACATAGAAGAGTATATATTGTATGATTCCATTTATGAAAAGACCAAAGGCAAGCAAATGAACAATAGAAATCAGAATAGCTGTTGTCTTTGGGTGTCTGTTTGCTGGCAGGGAGATGGGAACATTGGCTTGAAATGGCACAAGGGAATTTCCAGGGGTCATGAAAAAGGTTGGGGTAATAGTTACACAGCTATATACATTTGTGCAAACTTATTAAGCTGAACACTGAATATCTGTGCATTTTATTGTGTATGAAATTTACCTCAAAGAACAGTATAATCTTCCATTTTTGTAACTTGCTCAAAGGAAACTTTTTCTAGAATGGAGTTCAATGAGTCACTTTATTTTCTTTCTAGCTTTCTTCATTTCTTCTGGATCATACTCAAAGCTCATATACGTTAAGAATGTGAGAGGTTCTCAGGCCTCTCTTAAGATCTATAGACTTGTATTTCAAATGTGGTGGCACATTTATCTCATTCCCTAGCCTATATCAGATTAGAATTGCTGAGAAGTATGAAAGCAGGCATATTGGTAATTATGAGTAGGCTGACACCTTGATAGTGAAGGAGAAAAAGAAAAATTGAAAGTATGACTTAAGAATTTAAAAGAGTGTGGGCCTTGAATAATTGAAACAAAATCAGACAATGCTATACATTACCCTGGCCATAGGGCATCATATGCTATAAGGGTTCATCCAGAAATGTTAAATTATATCCAGTATACTCTATTTTAAATGCAAAGAAGGGTAAATACATTAACATTCCATAGAGACAGGTTTAAATACTATATTTGCTTTGGTGCTTGAAAGGATCAAACTTCAGATGTCTGGATTAATCCAGTTCAAAGATTAAAGACACTCCCTGATAGAACGAGGACTGGTGGCAAAGGAGCCTCCTTGGAGTAAATGGCTACCATTAAACAACTGAGTGGAGCTCCAGGCAACTGGAAGGGGTCATGTAATCCCAACAAGTACTGACTTAACACCATTACCACCAACCTGTAATTTTCTTGGTGCTGCAGTGATACTGGGTAATGGTACAAGCATGTGCTTTCATTGGGGCACATGGCTGTGAGTGCTCCATAGCGTCAGGCTCATGAAAAGGTCTCTGCTAGTTCTGGAAGAAAATCATTCTAAATGAGCTCTTAGAGAGTTTTCTGAGTGATTTCCACTCTACAGAGATTTGATTGTAGAAAATTTCCAGTAAATTTAAACAAAAAAAAACTCCTTAACTTTTTATAACATTTAGAAAATGTATCAAGTGGGGCAAAGTATTAAAAACACTTGTTTGTTTCATTGAAGGAGAACCTGAATGAGTAGAACTTTGAAACGAGAGAAAAAGGTGGAATGGGAAAGAGAACAAAACTTTCTGACTGTCAGCGACTAAAGCAAGCCTTGCTGAACTTGGAAAGCATAATGAAAAGGGATCCCTGCTAGTCTGAGGCATTTGTATCTTCAAACTCAGATTCATGGTTCAATTAGATGCAGTGTATCTGCAGGGCTGAAGGGCTCATAGGAAAATGGAAACAGGGAGGCAGATACTACTGGAAGGAGAAAGCATGGAATGTCCGTAGTGGTCAAAAGAAATGTATGTGTGGGTGAGTGGGAAGGTGTCAAGGGAAATGAACACTACCAAGCTGATTTGTTTTCTAAGTGCTGAACATTCCTGAGACATTCTCCATAGATGTTAGTATTAGAGAGGTGGCGAGTTTCAAAAAATATGCTTATTTATTAGAAGTAGAAGCGTTTTAAATTTTTTGGCAGATGTATTTTTAATTCTAAAGAAACAATGATGACATTAATAAAACTTTGAAACAACATGATCCCTCATAATTACACTACTCTTTAGCTGGTAATATTCTATTTTTATATTTTCTTCTAGGCTAAAATTCTCTTTCTTTAGTGAAACTTTCAGATAAGTTTCCTCTTGGCATAATGTCTATTAAAGCAGCTTCTGACCCCTAACAAGCTGGAAACAATTCTCTAGTCTCGTATTATTCTTCCTTAAACTGGAAGCTTGAATTGCTGAGATGATTTATCTGCAAATATCATTTCACAACTGTTTTCAAGATTCCCCCTTTCAACAACTGCTAGTCAGTGGCTGTTTGGCCTGCTGAAGTCAAGGAAGGCAAACGCTACGGGTATGCAGAGCAACTCTGTAGTTCTCTGGAGGGCTTAGGGATCATCTATCCTAATTCCCTGTTTAGTAAGGAAAATGAGGCCCAGAAAAGTCACAGAACTAACAACTACTAGAACTGAGATTTGAACCAAGCTCTTAAAAAATAAAACTTTTAATTTTAAACAATTTTAGATTTATAGAAAAGTTAAAAAAAAGTTAATTCATAGAGGTCAAGAGTACCCTTCATCCAGCTTCCCTTAATGTTAACTATTACACAACTGTAGTTCAATTATCAAAACCGGGAAATTCACACTGGTACAATACTATTAATTAAACCGCAGACCTTATTTGAGTTAAATTGGTTTTCCTTCCGGTATTTTTTTTTTTTCCCTGTCATTCCAAGATCCAATCCAGAACATCACATTTAGTTATCATGTCTCCTTAGCTTCTTCCAGTCTGGGAGAGTCCCTCAGTCTTCATCTCTCACGACCTTGACACCTTTAAGGGTACTGGTCAGGTATTTTGTAGAATGTCCCTCAGTTGGGGTTTGTCTAATGTTTTCCCATGATTAAATTGAGGTTATTTAGTTTTGGCAAGAATACCACAGAGCTGAAGTGTCCTCAGGAAGTTGACATGTGCATCATATCGTGATGTTGATATGTCCTATTACTGGTGATGTTAACCTTGGTTGCTCAGTTAAGATGGCATCTGCCAGGTTTCACCACCATTTTCCCTTTTATGATCAATAAATATCTTGGAGGAGATACATTGAGACTATACTAATAATCCTGTTTTTCTTCAAACTTTACCCACTGATTTTAGTACCTGTCAGTGGATCTTGCCTGCAACAATTTCTATTGTGATGTTTGCCTACTAGTGATTTTATAATTTATTAGTATTTATATATATGGACTCATGGAAGCTTACTTTATTCCATAGATTATAATCCAATACTATTATTATTTATTTTGTTGCTCAAATTGTTCTAACTTTGACCATGGGAACTCCTTGAGGTTGGCTCCTGTATCCTTTTGTTATGTCTCATCATTGTGGGATTGTTTTGCAGACTTCCTTAGTTCCTGATACAAGGTTTTCTAGGCTCAATTATATTTTCCCTACCCAGCCCTAGAATCAACCACTTCTCCAAGGAACCCTGTGAACCAAGATCTTTTGAGATAAACCTCTTATGCTCCTTCCACCAGCTCATGTTACATCTTAAACAACTTTAACTTGAACACTTTATCAATTTTCTCAGAAATATACTGTAAATGTAGGTGAAGTTTGTACTTGTTGAGTTTGTTCTAGTCATCCAACATTGCCTTGCAGTTGGTTACTCCCAATGCTCCTCTGTCCACTCTGTACCACTCAGATGATCCAGGCATAAGGTGACAGGGAGATGAATAGATACAGAAGTGGATTTTAGTGTACATAAGGGTATAGATGTAGAAAGAGATAATGTGATACAGATGAAGATATAAATAGGGAGGCTGGGAGAATCTCTGGATGGGACTCAAATATACACATCTAAATTCTTTCTACTTTACCACTATGCACATTTTTTTTTTTTTAAAAAAAGCATCTTCAGGCAAGTTGGAACTTTTGAGTTTTATTTTTTTTTTCTGGCACTCGATCCACTCTGCCAGTAGAGAAGCTGCTCTTTGTGACTTCAATTTCTTTCTTTCTCTCTCACTTTGCTTCCAGCAGCTGATTAATGGGGTCATGGCAAGTCTTCTTCTCTCTGAGTCTCAGATATTCATTGGGTACATATTATTATATTCTATGTTAGGGATAGATAAAATTTAACATAGAGATATTAAATGAAAACATAGTGAAGTTCACAGGGGAAATTAAAAGGAAGACTGAAAACAGAAACTTTGAAAGTTTATATTTCTTATCTTTTACATAAAATAATAGAACTTAAAAGCAACTTAAAAAACTATTCCAGATAGATGAGTATATATAATGATTTAATTACCTGCAGTAAGGCCCATATTCCATTCCAAGATTCAAGAACACTTAAGGTAGCACTTGCAATTTCTTAGGGTTGTTATGAGTGTAAGATTGTTTTTCTGCTATAGGTATAGTCATTCCTATATCTTTTATTCATAATTTTCTACAAATGACACTGCACTTTTTTCTAAGTATTGTCTCTATGTGTATGCGTGTGTGTCTGTGTGTGTGTCTGTGTGTATGTGTGTGAGAGAGAAAGATATGACATACTAGTTTTTTACTGTTACAGGAAATTTAATACATGTCAGCACAAATCCAACTGAGACTGACTCATTTGGCAGAGAGAACAAATTTTCATGCCAGAGTAAACAGAAAATGGGGTGAGATCTCAAGAAGAGGGAGAATATGTGGAGGCCATTTACAATTTAATGTAAGAGTAGAAGTGCTTTATTAAAATTATTTACAATTTCTCATTGTCATGTTGTTTTTTTGTTTTTGTTTTTTTTTAAATTTTATTTTGTTTTATTAGTTTCAAGTACACAGTACATTGATTAGACATTTAATTAGTTTATAAAACGATTCCCCTAATTGCTCTTTCTCTCCTCTGGCTCTCCACCTAGCCATTACATTAATGCTAACTGCATTCCCTATATCGTGCTATGATGAGTTTTTATCCTGATTCTGCAGTACTTATCTTAAACTATCTAGGACATTTTGTCCTTTCCTCTCATCCTCTCAATCATTTAGCCATTAAGTCCAACTTATTCTGCCTCCTCCACACCTTGTACATTCATCTTCTCCTTTCTATCCCCGCAGGCACTCACTTGGTTCAGGCCTTGACCAGGATGTGTCTGTACTATTGCCATAGTCTTCCTTCTGTCCCTCACTGGCTCTGAATTATTCATTCTTTAAAACTCATCCCAGGCATCTCTTCCTATTTAATGAGAGCTAGCCATTTCTTTCTTCATGCTAACACTGAACCTGTGCTAACCTGTTCAATAGTTCTGTCTCAAATGTATTCTAATTGATAGTTTATATACTTATCTTCCCTACTTGACTGAGGCTGTGAGCTCCCTGAGAATTACGTCCTTCTTATTTCTACATTGCCAATGCCTAGCACTGTTGGGTACACTTAGAGCTTGATAAATGCTTGGTCAATGAGTGAACAAATGAGTGGGTGAATGGACAAAGGAGTCTACTCAGTTCACTGATGAACTGTTATTAGCTAGTAAACTACACACTGTCAATGCCTGCCAAATGTTTCTCCCTGGAGTTTACAAAGTTAAAGGTTATGGGAGATTATAACCTTTAAGATGACATCTTAACGAGGGATAGCCTCTCTTCACAAATAATTATTTTCTCAAAATATCAAGAATTATTTTTTTTTCTTTTTGAAAGCATTTGTAATTATTATGTCTCCTATCTCCACCTAGTGAAACAAATTGGTAATACAACAACTAAGATATCTATGTATGACTACAGCAAACACAATTGTGAAAGTTTTTCTCACCAAAATAATAACCTATTTCTGGACTGTCTCATGCCACTGGAAAATACTGTGGATATATGAAAAACATTTACAATTAGCGTAATCTTTCACCACTTTTAATCAAAGAGCAATGCATATTTATTAACACAGAATGTTATTTAGATATTTTATAGAATAATATTTTTGTAAATGATGCAAACAATCCTAGCAATTTGCTTTAATATTTTTCGGTTTTAGTTGATCAAGATGTGCTTCAAAGTAAACATCATTTCATCATGATACCCATCTTTATAAAGTTAAAAATAAATATAATAATATATTGTTTAGGTAAATATGTATCTATTTACCAATCACCTATCTAGACTATAACAAAAAGCAAGGGGGTTATGAACATAACCTTCAGAATAGTGGTCACCCCTTTGGGTCAGGGAGATTGGATCAGAGAGGAACTTCCAGTAGCTTCCACAGGAATAGAAATGTTTCATTCTATGTGAGGTCATGTGTTAAAGCAGTGGTCCCCAACCTTTTTGTCATCAGGGACCAGTGCTCCTATGAGAATCTAATGCCCGATGATCTCAGATGGAGCTAAGGCAGCAATGCTAGCATTGGCAAGTGGCTGTAGATACAGATGAAGCTTTGCTCACTTGCCTGGCACTCACCATCTGCAGTGTGATCTAGTACCCTACAGGCAACAAAAAGATACAAGTCCTAGGCCCGGGGGTTAGAGACCCCTGGGTTAAAGGCCATTTATTTTACTATTATTCTTTATAACTTAGATGCACATACTCTTTGACCCAGTAATCCCACTTCTTAGAATAGCTCCTATGGAATCCAAGCATCAGTAGATAAGGGTATACATAAAAAGGCAGAAGAAAAAACAAATAAAGAAATAAATGGAGGAAACATGGAGGAGAGAGAGATGTCCTCAGATCTCTACCCTTGAAACAACAATAAAATAAACATCTAAAACTCAACAAAAAACACCAAAATGGCACACCAGCATGTCTGAGTGTGGGATCTGCACATAAGAGCTACCACAGGTCAGAACCCCAGGTGTCGGGCTGTCAACTGGGAGAAATAAAGAAGCTGCTTCTTGTAGCCTCCGGAGCTCCCTGCAGGAGGAGAGGGAGGGGTGAAGGTGTGGCGACTTCCCAAATCAGACTGCCTGGAAGTACTGGAACTTCTAGCAGTCAGCAGCAGGGCCAGGTCATCAGGGAAGAAAGCAGAGAGGCGGGACAGGACAGCAGAGAAATAATGGTTGATTTTTATCGGCCCTAGTTCCAAAACTGAGGCTGAGTTGTAGCCCCCAACCCTCAATCCAGAGGGCTCCTCTCACCATACCTTCCGAGAATGAACACCGTGGAGCCCCAGGGGAATCTGAGCAAAAGCTGCCGAGATTGAAGCTACCTCTCGCAGCCTATAGAGCTCTCTGCAGGAGGAGGGGTAGGGGAGAAGGTGTGGTGACTTCCCCGATCAGCCTGCCTGGAAGTGCCGGAAATTCTAGCAGCCAGCAGCAGGGCCTAGTCATCAGGGCAGAAAGCAGAGAGGCGGGACGGGACCGCAGAGAAATAATGGTTGATTTTTATCGGCCCTAGTTCCAAAACTGAGGCTGAGTTGTAGCCCCCAACCCTCAATCCAGAGGGCTCCTCTCACCATACCTTCCGAGAATGAACACCGTGGAGCCCCAGGGGAATCTGAGCAAAAGCTGCCGAGATTGAAGCTACCTCTCGCAGCCTATAGAGCTCTCTGCAGGAGGAGGGGTAGGGGAGAAGGTGTGGTGACTTCCCCGATCAGCCTGCCTGGAAGTGCCTGAAATTCTAGCAGCCGGCAGCAGGGCCTAGTCATAAGGGCAGAAAGCAGAGAGGCGGGACGGGACCGCAGAGAAACAACAGCTGATTTTTACTGGCCCTCAGCTTCAAAACGTAGGCTGATCTGCAACCCCCAACTCCCAACCCGGAGGGCCCCTCCCCCCATACCCTCCAAGACCAATCACCACGGAGCTCCAGGGGAATCTGAGCAAACGCTACCAAAACTGTTGCTAACACTGACAAGGACTGAAACTAAGAGTAGCAAGTGTGATTAAATATCTATAAGAAAATAAAAAAGACAATTAGGCTTTATTAAAGCAGGGATCCAAGAGACTTAGACGCCACCTACTGGAAACCAAAAGAAAAGCGCCTTCTTTGCAGCAGGCTAGAGAGAGACTTTTACATAATCTTTTTTCTGGAAAAAAACAGAATACACTTCCATTAATGCTCAGGCAGAGAAATAGTCCATTAAACACCATGAACAACCAAGGTGACGAGGTAACTCAGAAAGAAAGAGGAAAGTCTCCAGAAAATAAGCTTACAGACATAGAAGTATGCAACTTAAATGACAGAGAATTCAGGATGGTACTTCTGAAAAAAACTCAATGAAATCCAAAACATCTCAAATCAACAATTTCAGGAATTGAAATGAGCAGAGCAAGGAGACCGAAACCCTCAAAAGGAACCAAATAGAACTTCTGAAGATGAAGACCATACTGCAAGAGTTGAAAAATGAAATAGCAAGCTTGGGAAATAGAGTCGACCAAAAGGAGAAAAGGATCAGTAATATCAAAGACATAAATCTAGAAATAAATCAGAAGGGAGAAGAAGGAAACTGAAGAACGGAAAATAATGAAAGAGAAATTCAAGAACTAGCTGATACTATCAGGAGAGGAAACATAAGAATAATGGGCATTATCGAAAGCAAGGAAAAGGAGCAGAGACTAGAAAACATTTCCAGATAAATAGTTGAGAATTTCCCAAATCTAAAGAATAAGCTGGAGCCTGGAATTCAAGAAGTCAACAGAACACCCAATTATCTCAACCCAAAAAGGCCTTCACCAAGACACATTGGATTAAAGTTGTCAAAAGTCAGCAACAGAGACAGAATTCTCATGGCAGGCAGGGAAGATGGTAACATATAAAGGAAACCCCATTAGATTATCCTTGGACTTCTCAGCACAAACCTTACAAGCCAGAAAGGAATGGAATCAAATGTTTAAACTACTAAGTGAAAGGAACTAACAGCTTAGAATAATGTATCTAGCTAAGCTCTCCTTTAGATATGAAGGAAAAATTAAGACCTTTCAAACATACAAAAATTGAGGAATGCTACACTGCGAGGCCTGCACTATGGGAAATACTGAAAGGGGTCAGCTCACCTAAAACAAAATGACAAAAAACTCCCACCATAATTAGAAGTGAAATGACTATCAGGCAAATAGAAGCAGAAGAGTGCAATCTTTACTAAGAATAGGGCATTATAAGCTTAAATAATAAGAAGAGAATTGCTATAGTAATATAGTAATGAACATTCAGCACACAAGGACAAATTGAGACAACAGTGACTGAAAAGAAAAAGATTCAAAGATCCACATTTGCAAAAGGGAATGGAGATAAGGCACAGGCAGAAGAAAATGGATGACTGTATATATATAACTATCCTTTTCATATTTGTAATGGTAACTACACACCAAAGATTCAGAACTGAAGTATATAACATAAAACAAGAAGAACCAGAGGCAAAACCCACAAAATCCAACCAAAATAAAGAAGACAGAAACAAAAGACAAGGAAGC
>NW_011888948.1:3293230-3293558 GCF_000151845.1 Pteropus vampyrus
GAACTGAAGTATATAACATAAAACAAGAAGAACCAGAGGCAAAACCCACAAAATCCAACCAAAATAAAGAAGACAGAAACAAAAGACAAGGAAGCGATGGAAACACCAAGCTACCAGAAAGCAAAAGATAAAATGGCTATAGGAAGACCTCATATTTCAATAATCATCTAAATGTAAACAGACTAAACTCACCAATATAAAGGCATGAGTTGCAGAATGGATCGAAAAACATTCTGCCTCCAGGAGACATATCTCAGCCACAAAGACAAATATAGACTCAAAGTAAAACGGGTGGAAAATGATCTTTCAAGCAAATGGCATTCAGAGA
>NW_011888948.1:3296743-3298533 GCF_000151845.1 Pteropus vampyrus
TTGGATTGGAAGAATCGACACAGTTAAAATCATTATATTACCTAAAGCATTGTATAAATTTAATGCAATCTCCATCAAAATCCCATCGGCATATTTTAAAGAAATAGAACACAAAATCATCAGATTTGTACGGAAGCACAAAAGACCCCAAATTGCCACAGCCATCCTGAGAAAAAAGGAGGTTGGAGGCATCACTCTGTCTGACTTCAAATTATACTACAAAGCAACAGTAATCAAAACGGCATGGTATGGCAGAAAAACAGACACACAGACCAGTGAAACAGAATCGAAAGTCCTGAAGTAAACCCATATTGATACGGGCAAATCATTTTTGACAAAGAAGCCAAAAACATACAGTGGAGAAAGAAAAGCCTCTTCAATAAATGGTGCTGGGAAAACTGGAAAGCCACCTGCAAAAGAATGAAACTAGACTGTGTCTTACACCACACACCAAAATTAACTCAAAATGGATTAAGGACCTGAATATAAGACCGAGATCAATAAAATGCATAGAAGAAAACACAGGAACTAAACTCAAGGACCTTGGACTTGAAGAGGATTTTACGAATTTGACCTCAAAAGCAAAGGAGTAAAAGCTAAAATAAATGACTATGAATACATCAAGCTAAAATCTCCTGCTCAGCAAAAGAAATCATCAACAAGGTAAAGAGACAACCATCCAAATGGGAAAATATATTTGCAAGCAACGCCTCTAATAAAGGCCTAATATCCAAAATATACAGAGAATGCATACGGCTCAATAAGAACAAAAAAGCAAACAATCCAATCAAAATATGGGCAGAGGACCTGAACAGACACTTCTTCCTAGAAACCATACAAATGGCCAAGAAATATTTGTAAAGATGCTCAACATCACTAGCTATTAGGGAAATACAAATCAAAATCACAACGAGATACCATCTCACACCTGTTAGAATAGCTATAATCAACAGAACAAGTAATAACAAATGTTGGAGAGGATGTGGAGAAAAAGGAATCCTCATACATGCTGGTGGGACTGCAAATTGGTACAGCCACTATGGAAAACAGTATGGAGGTTCCTCAAAAAACTAAGAATTAATCCATCATATGATCCAGCAATCCCTCTACTGGGTACTGAAAACTCATATCCCAAAAGATATTTGCACACCGATGTTCACAGCGGCACTATTCACAGTGGCCATGACATGGAAGCAACTGAAGTGTCCTTCGATAGATGATTGGCTAAAGAAGCTGTGGTACTTATATAATGGAATATTACTCAGCCATAAGAAGAAATGAAATACTGCCATTTGCTACAACCTGGATGGACTTTGAGATAAACATGCTAAGCGAAATAAGCCAGACTGAAAAAGTTGAAAATCACAAGATATCACTTATACGTGGGATATAAACCTAAAAGCAACAAATGAATGGAACGAACAGAGACTCACGGACATGGACTATAAACTAGTGGTTACCTGAATGTAGGGGGTAGGGGACGAGCAGAGAGGTAAATGGGGTAAAGGGAGTCAAATATAGAGGGGCAGGGGAGAGTGAAGTGGGTAAAGGGGATCCAATATATGGTAGCTGAAGGAATCTTGACTTTGGGTGGTAAATACACAATAGAATACACAGATGTCAAATTATAATATACACCTAAAAATTATATAATTGTATTAACCAATGTTACCCCAATAAACTTAATAAAAGCAATGCCAAAATTTAAAGATATATACCCAGAAGTGGAATTGCTAGATCATATGGTAGTAGTTCTATTTTGAATTTTTGAGGAGCATTTATACTTTTTT
>NW_011888948.1:3298583-3312959 GCF_000151845.1 Pteropus vampyrus
GTGAAGTGGGTAAAGGGGATCCAATATATGGTAGCTGAAGGAATCTTGACTTTGGGTGGTAAATACACAATAGAATACACAGATGTCAAATTATAATATACACCTAAAAATTATATAATTGTATTAACCAATGTTACCCCAATAAACTTAATAAAAGCAATGCCAAAATTTAAAGATATATACCCAGAAGTGGAATTGCTAGATCATATGGTAGTAGTTCTATTTTGAATTTTTGAGGAGCATTTATACTTTTTTCTATAGTGGCCGCACCAATTTACATTCCACCAACAGTGCTCAAGTGTTCCCTTTTCTCTATATCTTCACCAACATTTGTTATCTCTTGTCTTTTTGATAATAAACATCTTAATAAGTGTGAAGTGACATCTCATTATGGTTACAATTTGCACTTCCCTGAAGATTAGTAATGTTGAGCATCTTTTTAATGTGCCTGTTGGCTATTTGTATATCTTTTTTTGAAAAATTTCTATTCAGGTGTTCTGCCCATTTTTTAGATTATGTCTTTTTGCTAGTGAGTTGTATGAATTCCTTATATCATTTTGATATTAACCCTTTTTCTGATATATGGTTTGCAAATATTTTCTGTTATTCCATAAGTTGCCTCTTCATTTTGTGGATTGTTTCTTTTGATATGCAGAAGATTTTTGACTTAATGTAGTCCTATTGGTTTATTTTTTATTTGTTGCTTGTGCTTTTGCTGTCATAGCCAGCCGTATTATGGTTTCAGGTCTTATATTTAAGTCTTTTATCCATCTCAAGATAATTTTGTGAGTGATGAAAGATAGGGGTCCAATTTCTTTCATTTGCATGTGGACATTCAGTTTCCCATCACTATTTATTGAAAAGACTATCCTTTTCCCATCGAGTACTCTTGGCTCTCTTGTCAGATATTAATTGATTATATATGCATGGGTTTATTTGGGGGCTCTTTATTCTGTTCCATTGGTCTATGTTTTTTTTTTTTAATGCCAGGAGTATACTGTTTTGATTAGTATTATTTTGTAGTATAGTTTGAAATCAATAAATGTGATGCCTTCAGCTTCACTCTTTTTTTTTTTCAAGATTACTTTAGCAATTCGAGGTCTTTTGTGGTTTCATACAAATTTTATAATTGTTCATTTTATTTCTGTGAAAAATACCATTGGAATTTTGATAAGGATTGCATCCAATCTGTGGATTGCTTTGGGTAGCATAGAAATTTTATCAGCATCCTCCCAATCCAGGAACACAAGCTGTCTTTCCATTTATTTGTATCTCCTTAATATGTTTCATCAATGTCTTAAAGCTTTCAGTGTTTATTCCTAAGTATTTTATTGTTTTTGATGCTATTGTAAATAGGATTGTTTTTTATTTCCTTTTTAGATAGTTCATTATTTGTGTGTAAAAATGCAGCTGATTTTTTTTCCAGTTGATTTTGTATCTTGCAGCTTTACCGAATTTATTTGTTGGTTCTAACCGTTTTCTGGTGGAGTCTTTAGGGTTTTCATGCCATTTGGAAGAAATTATTTTCCTTTTTTATTTCCTGTTTGCATGTCTTTTATTTCTTTTTCTTTCCCAATTGCTTTGACTAGAGCTTTCCGTACTATATTGAATAGGAGTGGTGAAGGTGGGCAGCCTTGTCTTGTTTCTGACTTTTAAAGGAAAAGCTTTCGGCTTTTTACCATTGAGTATTATGTTAGCTGTGGGTTGGTCATGTATGTAGAGATACATTCCTTATTATGTTGAAGAATGTTCCTTCACATCATGAGACCTTTCAGAAACAAAAGCGTTGGGGCTACCCCAGAAAGGGAAGAGTGTAAGAGAATCCTGGGGGGGAAATCAGAGAGGGAGATTATATATCTGGCTAATGACACTCACCAACAAGATGGAGAGTCTCTGGGTCGGAGAATTTTGAAAGCCAGCAGTAGCTTAGTGTTTTTAAGGCCCTGGGGTTTCTTATTTATGGCCAGCATGAAAATTAAAAAACACACTCCTGAAAACCATTGGGTCAAAGAAGAAATCAAAAGAGAAATTAGAAACTGTCTTGAGACAAATGAAAATGAAAATACAAATACAAAAAGTTATGGAATGCAGTTCTAAAAGGAAAATTTAAAGTGATATATATCTACATTAAGACAAAAACTCAAGAAATAACCTCAAAGAATCAGAAAAATAATAATCTAAGCCCAAAGTTAGCAGAAGGAAGAAAATCATAAAAATCGGAACAGAAATAAATGAAATAGAGACTAGGAAGATGATAGGAAAGATCAATGAAACTGAATTGTTTTCTTGAAAAGGTAAACAATGACAAATCTTTAGCAAGACTAACCAAGAAAAAGAGAGGACTCAAATAAGCAAAATTATAAATTAAAGAGGGACATTATAACTGACACCACAGAAATACAAAGTATTCATAAAGGCTACTATGAACTAATTACATACCAATAAATTGAACAACTTAGAAGAAATGAATAAATTCCTAGAAACATACAACCTAACAAGACTGAATCATGAAGAAACAGAAAATCTGAACAAACTGGTAATGACTAAAGAGTTTGAAGCAGTGATCAAAAACCTCTCAAAAAGGAAAAGCTTAGGACCAGATAGCTCACTGGTGAATGTAGCAAACATTAAAAAAAAAAAAAAAAAAAAAGAATTAATACCAATCCTTCTCAAAGTCTTCCAAAAAGTTGACGAGGAGGAAATATTTTTCAAATTCATTTTAGGAGGTCAGCATTACCCTGATACCAAAGCCAGATAAGGACACTATAAGAAAACTATAGGCCGATATCCCCGTGGAACATAGATACAAAAATTCTCATCAAGATGCTAGCAAACCAAATTCAATAATACATTAAAAGGTAATTGTCAAGTGAAATTTATCTTTGAGATACAAGAGTGCCACTCAAATAAAGCTCATGTGTGCGACTATTACCTCATGTTCATTTTTTTCCTCAATCGGCCCCCAAATCCACAAACTTACTACAACACTTGAAGAGAAGCACGATGCATAGTTCTTCCTGGACCACACCTGCATGATCTATGGTGACCTGATCAGTCTTAAGGAGGTGGGGCTTTGGTCAGGTAGTATCCAAAGTTGGGGTGGGGAGAAAGGATGGACTGTGCGTGAAGATTAGGGTTAGTGGAGACCATTTCTTTCCCCTCTGTTCTTTTTCTTCCATTCTCACTTACTCTATTCTGAGCCATTTCCTCATTCTCTGCTTCTTTTTGCAAAAAATTTTTTTTTTTTTTTTTACTGTGTGACTGCATAGTAAACATTTCCACCATTGATAGACAGATATCTCTTTTGGGGCTTCACTAACCCAAAGAACTCATTCAGTGAAGAAACATAATTGTTGAGTTCAAATTTACTTCCCAGACACATTAACACCACAGACATAACATATCTTTAAGCATGAGAAAGCAAGATGGGGATTGGATTACATGACAGTTAATAAGATTATGTGTTCTTTTGAGAGTAGTTATGCTTCTCATGGGTCTGAAAAGGAAGCATTTCAAAGATGTGTTAACCTATGTCCACAAGAACAATGAATAGGGCTTGCTTAAGGCAAAGATAAACTTTTTTTTAAAAGAAGTTATATGCGTGGGACATGATTACCCACCATGACCTGCTAAGAATTTATGATCAGATCACCCTGTGAGATTACTTTCCATGGATCCCTTTTTTTTTTTTTTCATAATTTCCTTTCTGGTCATGAATCAGTCTAAAGGATGAATCGACGGCCAACCAGTATGGTCTCACAGCATTAGGAAGACTCATTCCTAGAAAGTCTCAGTATCAACATCGTCTTGTTGAAATGGTGGACCATTGGGGATGGGGTAATACCATAACCATGGGATGTGAGTTGAGGCTGAATTTTTCAAAAAATGAGAAGGTCAGGTAAATGGAAGGCAGTCAGCTTTTATGGCCTTCATTGTGAAAAAAACACTCTGGATCATTTCTATCCTGTGATCTATCATGATCCAAGTTTTGCCATCCATCTCATTTTTTTTTCGCATCCAGTATAAATTCACATGAGCCATAAAAGAAGTATTAACAACCATCTTATTATACATGTTCAGTAATCATAAACAGCTGAACTATAAAAAAAAAAACCAAAGAACAAGTATAACTATTATTATTACTAATATCATTAGCATATAGATAAAGATAATCAAACAAAATGGTTTCCGAGTTCAGAATCAACCCATAGGTATACAGGCTATGTTGATGTCTGGGGATAGCTGTCTACCTCTGATGTCAGAGGCATCTCATCCAATAGAAGTCTCTTGTCCATTGTAGGCAGAGGTGAGTGTCAGAGATAGGAGTAGATGTCCATTTGTGGTTAGGCACCTGCTAAAGTCTCTTCCAATGAGCTTGGAGAACATCCTGTATTTAACATCCTTTCCAATGAACACAATCTCCAGATAGCAGTCAATGATCTTTAAAGTCTTTATCTTCTGAGAGCTCACTGTGAAAGGAAGCAGTTATCAATTTGGTATTTTCTTGAAGTGATTTTATCAAACCTTGGCAATAGTGTGAAATATCTCTTTTTGATAAGATCAGTTCATAAGTTCCTTCATCTAATTTAAGCCCAGCTTAAATGCACTATGACAAATGAAAGAATGCAAGAACTGAAAAATGGGGTTTGCCAGGGAACCTTAAAGAACCAATTGGCTATCTTGGGTTTCCAATAGTCCCTACTATTTGTTTAATTTCAACCATTGTTTACACATACAATATATTCTGGAAGTTTTGTTTTCCATCACTTATTTTACAATGTTTCCTATGCAATTTAACATAAAAAAAAGCCTGATTAGTTTAAATTTTCTTTTTTTTGTAAAGAGAGAAAACAAGTCTTTTTGAGGTCTCCTAAGGGCTCTGCTGATACACTACAAAGTTATTTCTACACATATTGAGACTTTAACCCTTAAAACCTCAATCTAATGAAAACTAAGAAGTAAGCAATTAGCCTTGACAAATTTATGAAGATACTTTATAACCTCTAAAAACATATTTCATAGACATCAAAGTCAATTATTAACATGGACTTATTTTTGTAAACCCAAGCAGAATATGAATATTATACTTAATATCAATAACTCGAAAGACATGTCTGTACTACATAAACCAACACACTTAAACTAGCTTTATTTATTAAGGATTACTCTTGGATCACATGAACTTGAAAAGCATTTGAATTAATTTCTATATATCTGAGGATTTTAGAATACCCAATCCTTACAAAATTATCTCACGTTTACAACATACAAATACAGACACACATAGACAGACACAGAGACGTTTTAGCCATAAAAAAAACTCACTAGTTTATAAAAAAACTGTTGCATCCAAATTTTGTCTTGGAGGCATTTACAATTTATATCTGTCCTTGACAAGTCAAATTCCAAATGACTTTCCCCCTTTTAAATTAAGGATAGCCATTTTTAATACCTTAAAGAATTGGGTTGCCACCTAAACAACATCATATGTTGTTCCATTTATCTAAGTCATCTTTTTGAAACTTTGAGAGACTAATTAAATATGTTTTCTATTCATTCTGTCTATAGCTAGCTTTTTCTAATTGTGGATGCAAAAAAAAAGCAATTAATTTAGAAGATCAAAGGACCTTCATTTTGTCCATCTTAGTATTGATAGGCGGCTGAGTGTCTTGGGGCTTATCGGACTCAAAGACATGATTTTCCATGTTAATTTTAGTTTTTTCCTTTGCAATTTGTAGAGGCTAAACAAACTTCTAGGGAAAACTAGCCCTTACATGCATGTGTCCAGATAATCCAAATGTAGTGACTATCCCTATAGTACTACTTTGTGCCTTAGAGGAAATTTTTCCCCAAGGAAAACCCCACCCAGATTCTTAATCACCTAAGAATACCTGAGCAAGGGCCAGTGAGAGCTTATAGGATGCCAGGAGAGCTGCAACTCTTTCCAAGGCACAGGCACCTCTCTCAGAGTTAACACATTCCAGGGCATCTTGCCTTTCACAAAGCACTCTTCTTTAGGATCGACTGCATTAATACACTGGACACCTAGTGGGGTCCATCTCCACCACTCTGGATTCAGGGGTCTGAACAACTATTGTCACCCCACTGGCTATTTGGGATAGAGAAGCAAGTGTCTTTTCTCTTTTGGAGCTAAAGAGAGGTAAGCCTCTCATTTAACCAGCAAAACTTTTGTTCAGACTCTCAATAAGCAATCTAATTAATAAGCTAAAATTAAAAGTAGCAAGCCATTTTTTTCCTTTCCATGGGTTAACTCAATCCTTATCCATCTCAAGGATTTTCTAAAAACAGTTCAAATAAAGTCATGGACCTGCTACTTAAAGCAGGGGCTGGAATTCTGAAAGAAAACTCACCCAAGTTTACTCAATGCAAAGTGGGAGACAGTGGGGCACAATGGGTCCTTGCTGGTACCTAGCATGGGGTCCAGGACCACAGGATAGTTCTGGTTGGGTTTCTTCAGAATCCTGCTGACTATGCTAAGTAAATGTTGGTGTAAGAAACATCTAAACCTTTAGAGAATTTTTATAAGGGTTTATCTGGGACAAAACTGGTGACAATTGCCAGGAAGCAAGATCTCAAATGCTCCCAAGAATGACAGTTTTGCAGTTTTTTTAATGCATTTTAAATTAAGGAGAGAACATAAGGAATATTACATGAAGGTACAAGAATTGGATTACAGGATAGTTAACAAGATTATGTCTTGATCTGGTTACACTTATTTCAAAAGTGTGTTAATCTGGGTGCACAAAAACAATAGGCAGAACTTGCTCAAAGCGGAGATGACCTTTTAGTTAAAAAGTTATATGCATGGGGCAAGAGTACCCACCATGACCTGTCTAATTAGAAATTTGTGATTAAATCACCTTGTGAGACTGTATCAAACTAAAGAGCTCAGCACAGCAAAAGAAACCATCAAGACAAAGAGGCAACTTTTTGAATAAGAGAAGTTATTTACAAACTGTGCCTCCAATAAGGGGTTGATATCCAAAATATATAAAGAACTCATACAACTCAACAATGAAAAACAAACAATCCAATTAAAAAATAGGCGGAGGACCTGAACTTCTCCCTAGAGGACATACAAACAGCCAACAGACATACTAAAAGATGCTCAACTTCACTAGCTATTAGAGAAATGCAAATCAAAACTACAATGAGATACCACCTCACACCTGTAAGAATGGTTATTATCAACAAGACAAGTAATAAGTAATGACAAGTGCTGGAGAGGTTATGGGGGAAAAGGAACATTCAAACACTGCTGGTGGGAATGTAAATTGGTACAGCAATTATAGAAAACAGTGTAGAGGTTCCTCAAAAAATTAAGACTAGAATTACCACATGACACAATCCCTCTTCTGGGTATCTATTCCCCAGATTTGAAAACATTGATCCATTAAGATACAAGCACCTTAATGTTCATTGCAGCATTAGTCACAATGGCCAACACATGGAAACAACCAAGTATCCTTCAATAGATGATTGAATGAAGAAGATGTAGTACATATATACAATGGAATATGACTCAGCCATAAGAAAAGATGAAAAACTACCATTTGCGACAACATGGATGAATCTTAAGATAAACATGCTAAGATAAATAAGTCAGACAGAAAAAGCTGAGAACCAGATGATTTCGTTCATATGCGGGATATAAGAATGAAAGCAACAAACAAGGCAAACAAACAAAAATCATAAACACAGACAATAGTTTAGTGGTTACCAGAGGGAAAAGGAGAAAGAAGAGAGGTAGTTAAGGGTAAAGGAGGTTAAATATAATGATGGTATAATAAGGCTAAGGTTATGGAAAGGTTAGTGTTGTACTAATTGCACAAGCACCTGTGGCTGGACCAAACCAGCAGCTATTTTATAGCTTCTTACTTCTTTGTGCCTCAGGGGCAATCTCTAACCATAAAATGGGTGTGTCAGGGAGGTCCTAAGAGAGGTTTTTGGGTGAAGCCTGCATTCCCCAGTCGTTCATGTCTACCTAACCACCTAACAGTGAACACACAATGCAATATACAGATAATGCATTATTTAATTGTACACTTGAAACCTATATAATTTTATTAGCCAATGTTATTCCAATAAATTTAATTAAAAAAAGATCATCCTGTGAAGTTACTCTCCATAGAACCCCTTTTTTTCATTCACCTTGCTTTTTTCACTTGAAGTTGTCTTGTATATATGAAAAATAATGTTTTCATTCTATTTGATGGTTGTATTTTATTGACCAATTTTCTGTTGATAGTTGTTAAGATTTTTGTTTTTGTTTTTTCAGTTTTTTTTTCTTATTGCAAACGAGGCTGAAATTAATAACCACATATGTATAATTTTACTTATGGTCTAACATATTTGTAAGATATATTTCTAAAAGTAAAATTATGCTTGTCTCTAATATCAATAGATATTGCCTATCACAATAAACTATTTTCTATAAAGGTTTCACCAACTTTTAGAATTTCCTTCTAGCAGTGTAGGAGAGTGCCCACTTCCCTATGCTCTTGCCAACTCAGTGTATTACAAAATGTTTTTATGTTTTTCAATACTACAGGAATAATATCTTTGTAGTATTCCTTTTGGTTCATTCATCATGAGTAAGGTTAAGCATCTTTTCATATATTTGAGTCATTTTAATTTTTTTGAATGATCCATTTGTATATTTTTTTGTCTAAATTTCTAGTGGCTACTTGTTTTCTTTCTTATTGACCTGAGAGAGGTTTTTCATACGAGTGATATTAGCCTACTATATGTATTACAAATTGGATATATTTTTTCCATTTTTGTTGACTTTCTTATTTTGAATACTGCTACACTTTTTCAACTTTATATGGTTTAATTGATCAGTCTTTTATGTGTTTTCTTATGTTGTGCTTTAAAAACCCTTCTCTACTCAAAAATAATGAAAATATCTTTTCAAGAATTCTTTGATTAATTTTATTATTTTACTTAAAATTTTTAAATCTACTTTAAATATAAAGTAGAACTGAACTTATTTTTGTTCCAAATAGTTACAAAAGTTATCCAATACCATCTATTAAATAATTTACCTATTTTTCACTAATTTGAAAAGCCACCTTTATGTTGTATAAATTGTCACATTTATTGGGGTCCATTTATAGACATTCTGTTCTGATTCAGTCTATCTAACCATGTGTCAGTACCACAATAGATTTTTTTTATGGCTAGAGCAGGGTGGACAAGGAATGCTGGTGTTGACTACCGCACGGAATAAAATTTTTGTTGGGGTACAACAACACAGAAAATTGCACAAATCACAAGTATAAAACTCAATGAAC
Source organism: Pteropus vampyrus (assembly GCF_000151845.1). Taxonomy (NCBI): domain Eukaryota; kingdom Metazoa; phylum Chordata; class Mammalia; order Chiroptera; family Pteropodidae; genus Pteropus; species Pteropus vampyrus. The sequence goes on from NW_011888948.1 coordinate 3,307,901, forward strand.
GGCCATGTGTGCACATACAGTACAATATGTACTTAGTAGTCATAACCTATATTCAGATCAAGAAGCAGAACATTATCAGTAACTAGAAGCCCCTGGTTAGTCACTACCCTCCTGAGAGTAACTACTATCCTGGCTTACTCTTGACTTCCAATAGAATAGTTAGTTGTGCCAATTTTGAAATTATGTGAGTTGAATTTTTCAGTAAGTACTATAGCACTTGGCTTCTTTCACTCACCATTACGTTTGTGAGATTCAACCATGATGCACATGGTTGTAGTTCATTCAGTCTCATTGTTGAGAGTATTCCATTGTATAAATGTAACACCTTTTATTTATTCATTCTACTGTTAACAAAAATTTGAGAATTTTCAAATTTTGCTGTTATGACTTGTCCTTATATGAACATTTTTTTAACATGTTATTTGGTGAACATATGCTCATATTGTATAACATATGTAGCTAGGAATAGGTATGCATATGCTCAACCTAACTGGCCAGTTTTCCAAAGTGGTCATGCCAGAGTTTGAGAGTTTTCATTACTCCACATCCTTACCTATATCTGGTATTTAAAGCAGAATCTATTGGTGGCATGCCTATTTCCCTTAAAGTCTTTTCATTTTAGTGCACACCAGTATCTTAAACTCCTTCCCTGGGGGTTTCTTAAGCCACTAGGTCTCCACTCAAAATACGTGAGAAGGGAAGTGGATTAGCAAGTCCTGAGAAGAGATCTCAGTCAATGACTGATGAGAGGTCAGCTCCCGTGACCTTTGCATAGGTAACTCTGAAATAAATGTTCTACATTTGCTTGAAGTTCCCCAGTGGGATTAAGCTCCAGTTGGCAACAGTGACAACTTGCTTGATAATGCATACTTTATCTGTTGCCTTGTTCTGCCTTCCTTGAATCACTTTTCCACTTTTTTAGTGGTGTCTTAAATCCTCGTTCCAGGGCCCACTTCTGTGGGAATACAAATGAAAACAGTCTATTCTTTTTCATTTTGGACACTGTGGGTGGTGGAAGGTGGAGACTCCAGAGTAACTATGGAAGAAATATGTCTTAAAGGGCTCCTAAGGTGATAATGAAAAAAGGGTTGTAAAACACCGGTTTAGATATACAGTTCATCTCAAATTTATTTTCGTGTATAATGTAAGGTAAGCACTAGTTTCTTTTTTTTTTCTTTTCATATGTTTATCCAGTTTCTATATAACCATTATGGAAAAGACTACCCCCACTGAATTGCCTTAGTACCATTGTCAAAAATAATTGACTATGTATATGTGGATCTCTCTCTGGACTCTATTATGTTCCATTGGCTTCTTTGTCTATAATAATGCCAATACCATGCTGTCATGATTACTCTCGCTCTACAATGTTTAAATCAAATAGTATAATCCTCTAGCACTTTTTTCTCTTTTGAGATGGGTTTGGTTATTCTTGGTGCTTTGCATTTCCATATTAATTTTCGAACCAGCTTGTTTTCTACAAAAAGTAACACTGGGATTTGTACCAGGATTGTATTCAAGCTACAGATCAATTTGGAGAGACCAATGAACTTGAGTCTTCCAGTCTATCAACATGACATATCTCTCCATTTATATAGACTAGTGTTTTTTAACAATTAGATTTATGTATTTGATGCTATTGCAAATGGTAATTTTAATTTTATTTCTCAACAGTTTCTTGATAACATATAGAAATACAATTGATTTTCTTTTATAATTTGATGAGCCATGGAATTATCCTTCTAGCTGCAAATATTGGACTCATAACAATAATAATATTGATATCTATTTGTGTTACCTATTAAACCAAAATGAATCCAAAGTACTGACAAATAGCAATATTCACATTAGGTTGGGGTATTCGCTCTTTATATAAAATATTGTTGGGAGAACAATTACTAATTCATACTAAAGTTATAGGCTGAGGAAAATAGTATAGACAATTGTGTTCCTGTAATATACAGCAAGTGTGGTCTTGAGGCAGAACAGTTAGTGCAGGATCACACCCTCCCCCTCCAAGATATGGCTCAAGAAATTCTTCCTTTCTTCAGACCTCCCTCTGTTTTAGATCCAGCAGGGGAGATAAGCCAAAACTGGTCTTTTCAAGCCTAGATGCCATCTTTGGCTAAAGCATGACCTTTGGCTAATTATAATATTATAATCTCATCCACATTGCAAATACTGCAGTTCCCATCATGCACCTGATGCCATGACAGTTCTGAAACACCATATGAGAAAAAAGAGGGAAACCGAGCTCCCCATCTACTGGGAGGAGACAACAAGCCTACATCAGCACCAAGTTTTCCCGGACTCGGCCTCCAGGGAACACAAGACATTCATCACCAGCCGTCTCTCTGTCTCTATGTCTCTCTGTCTCTTTGTCTCTCTGTCTCTGTCTCTCTCTCTGTCTCTCTGTCTCTCTCTCTCTCTCTCTCTCTCTGTCTCTCTCTCTCTCTCTCTTTCTCAAGCCCTCACTCCCCACTCAAATGTGTACTTGAGCTTTCCTGCTTGCTGTTCATCTTGCCTTTGAATTCTTTCTTGTGGAATAAGACAAGAATCTGGTCACTGGACCCCCAAGCTCTCCAGTTGTTCATCTTACCCTTGAATTCTTTCTTATGAAATAAGACAAGACCCTGGTAACCAGAGCCCCTAGCTTTCTGGCAACAATCTTAAACGTTAACCTTTTTAAATTCCCATATGAAAGCATTGTGATTCATTTACCTCTTTTTTATGCTAATAGTCTTTTTCCACTCTGCATTTTCAATGTTATTTTATCAGCATAATATACCTAATTATATTTATGCATATGTATCTATTTATACCATGCAATATGTTTGGTATAATATTATCTAAAGTTTTTTAAAAAGTCAGTTTTAAAACATAAATAATTTCTATTGAAACATCTTATAATATTCATCTTTATCATTAAATTATGTCTTTATGAGAAACCAATCTGTATCACACTTAGATAAGAGTACCAAAGTGAATGAACATGGAACTTATGAAGTAACTCTGTTTACTTCTTTCTTTTTAAAAAAAAAAAATTTTAAGTTTATTGGGGTAACATTGGTTAATACAATTATACAATTTTTAGGTGTACATTATAATTTGGCATCTATATATTCTATTGTGTGATTACAACCCAGAGTCCACTTTCCTTCAGCTACCATATATTTGATCCCCTTTACCCAATTCACCCAACTCAACCTCCCTATATTTGACCCCCTTTACCCTGTCTACCACTTCCATCCTCTCCCACCCCTACCCTCTGGTAACTACTAGTCCATTGTCCATGTCCATGAGTCTCTGTTTGTCCTGTTCATTTGTTGCTTTTAGGTTTATATCCCATATATAAGTGATATCGTGTAATTTTCAACTTTTTCTTTGTGGTTTATTTCACTTAGCATGATTATCTCGAGGTCCATTCAGGTTGTGGCAAATGGCAGTATTTCATCTCTTCCTATGGCTGAGTAATATTCCATTATAAGTACCACAGCTTCTTTAGCCAATAATCTATCAAAGCACATTTCGGTTGCTTCCATGTCATGGCCACTGTGAATAGTGCTGCTATGAACATTGGTATGCAAATATGTTTTTGGATATGAGTTTTCAAGTCTTTGGGGTAAATACCCAGTAGAGGGATTGCCGAATCATATGATGGATCAATTCTTAGTTTTTTGAGGAACCTCCATGCTATTTTCCATAATGGCTCTACCAATTTGCAGTCCCACCAGCAGTGTATGAGGGTTCCTTTTTCTCCGCATCCTCTCCAACATTTGTTATTACCTGTTCTGTTGATTATAGCTATTCTAACAGGTGTGAGATGGTATCTCATTGTGGTTTTGATTTGTATTTCTCTAACAGTTAGCAATGTTGAGTATCTTTTCATATATTTGTTGGCCATTTGTATGTCCCCTAAGGAGAAGTGTCTGTTCAGGTCCTCTGCCCATTTTTTATTGGATTGTTTTTTGTCATTGTTGTTATTGAGTCATATGAGTTCTTTATATAATTTGGATATTAGGTCCTTATCAGAGGCATTGCTTGAAAATATATTTTCCATTCAAATGGTTGTCTCTTTACCTTGTTGACGGTTTCTTTTGCTGAGCAGAAGCTTTTTAGTTTGATGTAGTCCCATTCATTTATTTTTGCTTTTATTTCCCTTGCCTTTAAGGTCAAATTCATAAAATCCTCTTTAAGTCCAAGGTCCTTGAGTTTAGTTCCCATGTTTTCTTCTATGCATTTTATTGATCTCAGTCTTATATTCAGGTCCTTAATCCATTTTGAGTTAATTTTGGTGTGTGGTGATAGACAACAGTCTAGTTTCATTCTTTTGCAGGTGGCCTTCCAATTTTCACAGCATCGTTTATTGAAAAGGCTTTCCTTTCTCCACTGTATGTTTTAAGCTTCTTTGTCAAAAACGATTTGCCCATATCAATATGGGTTTACTTCTGGACTCTCGATTCTGTTCCACTGGTCTGTGTGTCTGTTTTGCAGCCAATACCATGCCGTTTTGATTACTGTCACTTTGTAGTATAAGTGGAAGTCAGGCAGAGTGATGCCTCCAGCTTTGTTCTTTTTTCTCAGGATGGCTGGGGCAATTCAGGGTCTTTTGTGCTTCCATACATATCTGATGATTTTGTGTTCTATTTCTTTAAAAAATGCCAATTCGATTTTGATAGAGATTGCCTTAAATCTGTATAATACTTTAGGTATTATAATCATTTTAACTATGTTGATTCTTCCAATCTAACAACACGGAATATCTTTCCATTTCCTTGTAACTTCTTCGATTTCTTTTAATAGGGTCTTGTAGTTTTCATTATATAGGACCTTCACATGTTCCATTAAATTTATTCCTAGGTATTTTATTCTTTCTGTTGCAATTGCAAAAGGAATTTTTTTTTTCCACTTCTTTTTCTGACACTTCATTATTAGAGACCAGGAACACTATGGATTTTTGAATGTTGATTTTGTATCCAGAGACTTTACTGTATTTGCTTATTGTTTCTAGTAGTGTTCTTGTGGAGTATTTAGGGTTTTCTATATAGAGAATCATGTC
>NW_011888948.1:3314220-3317847 GCF_000151845.1 Pteropus vampyrus
ACTCGTGCCTTTATATTGGTGAGTTTAGTCTGTTTACATTTAGATGATTATTGAAATATGAGGTCTTCTTATAGCCATTTTATCTTTTGCTTTCTGGTAGCTTGGTGTTTCCATTGCTTCCTTGTCCTTGTGTTTCTGTTTTCTTTATTTTGGTTGACTTTTGTGGGGTTTCCCTCTAGTTCTTCTTATTTTATGTTATATACTTCAGTTCTGAAGCTTTGGTATATAGTTACCTTAGGAATATGTAAAAGATAGTTATACATGTACAGTAGTCCATTTTTTTCTGTGCATGCCTTAGCTCCATTCCTCTTTGTGAATTTGGATCTTTGAATCCTCCCTTTTCAGTCATTGTTGTCTCAGTTTGTCCCTATGTATGCTGAACGTTCATTACTATCTTGCTATAGCAAATGTCTCCTTATTATTTAAGCTTATAATGCCTTGTTCTTATTAAGGGTTGCACTTCTCTGCTTCTATCTGCCTGCTAGTCGACTTGGTCCTAATTATGTTTTGTTTTTTTTTTTTTGTCATTTTGTTTTAGGTGAGCTGACCCCTTTCAGTATTTCCTGTAATGCATGCCTCGTAGTGAAGAATTCTTCGAATTTTTATGTGTTTGGAAAAGTCTTAATTTCTCCTTTATATCTAAAGGAGAGCTTTGCTGGATATATTATTCTTGACTGGTAGTTCCTTTCATTTAGTAGTTTGAATATTCAATTCTATTTTTCTGGTTTGCAATGTTCATGCTGAGAAGTCCATGGATAATCTAATGGGTTTTCCTTTATATGTTACCATTTTCTTTTCCCTGGCTGCCCTGAGAATTCTTTCTTTGTCATTGATTTTTAATAATTTTAATATGATGTGTCTTGTTGAAGGCCTTTTCGGTTTGAGGTAATAGGGTGTTCTGTTTACTTCTTGAATTCCAAGCTCTAGCTCATTCCTTAGATTTGGGAAATTCTTGTCAACTCTTTGTCTGAAAATGCTTTCTAATCTCTGCTCCTTTTCCTTGCCTTCGATAATGCCCATTATTCTTATTTTTCCTCTCTTGTTGGTATCAGCTAGTTCTTGTATTTCTCTTTCATTATTTTTCATTCTTCAGTTTTTCTCTTTTCTTTCTGATTTATTTCTAGATTTCTGTCTTTGATATCACTGATTCTTTCCTCCATTCAGTCGATTCAATTTCCCAAGCTTGCTATTTCATATTTATCTCTTGCAGCATGTTCTTCATCTCCAGAAGTTCTATTTCGTTCTTTTTGAGGGTTTCAATCTCCTCGCTAAAGGCTCATTCTGCTCTCTGGTTTTTTTCAATTCCTGAAATTGTTGATAGAATTGTTGCGGATCTCATTGTGTTTTTTCAGAAGTGTCATCCTGAATTTTCTGTCATTTAAGTCTCATATTTTGATGTCTTAAGCTTATATTCTGGAGGTTTTTCTCTTTCTTTCTGAGATGCCTTGTCACCTTGGTTGTTCATGGTGTTTAATGGACTATTTCACTGCCTGGGCATTGATAGAAGTATATTCTACTTTTTTTCCAGAAAGGTGATTTATTATATAAAGGTCTCTCTTTAGCCTGTTGCAAAGAAGGCATTTTTCTTTTGGTTTCCAGTAGGTGGCATCTAAGCTTCTTGGTTCCCTGCTTTATCTAAAGTCTTAATAATGTCTTTTTTTTCCCTTATAGATATTAAATTACGCTTGCTACCCTCAGTCTCACTCCCTGTCAGTGTTAGCAACAGTTTCGGTAGCATTTGCTCTGATTCTCTGGGGCTCCGCGGCGTTCAGTCTTGGGGGTTATGAGCGGAGAAGCCCTCTAGGTTGGGAGATGAGGGCTGTGGCTCAGCCTTGCATTTTGCAGCTGTGGCTGATAATAATCGACTGTTGTTTCTCTGCCATCCCCACTTCTCTGCTTTCTGCCTTGATCCCTGGGCACTGCTGCCAGCTGTTTGGAGCTCATAGCTCTCCCAGACAGGGTTGTTCAGGGAACTTGCTGTACTTTCTCCCTTCCCCCTCCTCCTGCAGCGAGCTCTGCCTGCAAGAGGCAGCTTCTTTGTTTCGCCTAGTCTACTGCCTGACTCCCGGGGTTCTAATCTGTGGTAGCTCTTATGCACAGATCCCACGCTCAGACATACTAGTGTGCAGTTTGGGTGTTTTTTTTGTTGTTGTTGAGTTTTAGATGTTCAGCTTATTGTTTTCTCCAAGGGGGAGATCTAGGGATGTCTCTCACTCCACCATATTTCTTAAAATTGCTCAAATTATTGAAGTAAATCTCTTGTAGACAGCGTATGCACAATTCTTGTTTGTTTGTTTGTTGTTTTTAAATCCATTCAACCACCCTAAGTCTTTTCTTTGGAGCTTTTAGTCTAAATTTAAAGTAATTTGGGTAGGTATGTACTTATTGCTAGTTTATTAATTGATTTCTGGTTGTTTTAGTTCTCTGTTCCTTTCTTCTCTTGCTCTCTTGTACATTGATTACTGTCTTTAGTTATTTGTTTGAGTTCCTTTTTTATTTTTGTGTATTATTATAGGTTTTTAGTTTGTGGTTACCATGAGATTCATATATAACAAGCTATGTTTATAGCAGTCTATTTTAAGTTGATAATTGCTTAAGTTCAAATGCATTCTAAATGTTCTACATTTTTACTCAACCCCCTCTCGCATTTATGTTTTTGACATTATATTTTTACATCATGTGTGTGTCTGTGTTCCGTAACTTATTGCTGTGGTTACGATGCTCTTAATAGTTTTGTCGTTTAAACTTCATATGATTTTTATAATTAGTTGGTTCACTACATTTACTAAATGTTTGCCTTATCAATAGTGAGATTTTTTCTTTCCTATATTTTCTTATTTTTAGTTTTGGCCCTTTCTTTTCTATGTAAAGAAGTCTCTTTAACATTTCTTGTAATGCTGGTTAAGTGGTGTTGAATTTAGCATTTAGCTTTTGTTTGTCTGAGAAACTCTTTCTCCTTCAGTTCTGAATGATAGCCTTCCTGAGCAGAGTAATCTAGGTTGTAGGTTCTCCCCTATTATTACTTGGAATATGTCATTCCCTTCTGGCCTACAAAGTTTTTGCTGAAAAATCAGCTGATAGTCTTATTGGGAAATCCCTTCTACGTAAGTAGCTGCTTTTCTCTTGCTATTTTTAAGATTCTCACTTTGTCTTTAACTTTTGGCACTTTAATTATGATGTTTCTTGATGTGAGCCTCTTTGAGTTTATCTCGTTTGGGACTCTCTGCACTTCCTAGGCTTGTATGTCTATTTTCTTTACCAAGTTAGGACATTTTTAGCCATTATTTTTTCAAAGAGATTTTCTGTCTGTCTGTCTGTCTGTCTGTCTGTCTGTCTCCTACTTCTGGGAAATGTATGACTCAGAGGTCCCTTAAACTAGCCTCATTTTCAAAATTTCTTTTTCCTTTTGTTATTCCAATTGAGTTATTTCTACTACTTTGTCTTCTGGCTCACTGACTCATCCTTCTACATCATATAATCTGTTATCGATTCCCTCTACTATATAATTTTTTTAATTTCAGCTATTGTATTCTTCAGTTCTGATTTTTTTTTAAAAAAATTTTCTCTCTCTTTGTTGAAGATCTCACTGAATTCATCTATTCTTCTCCTGAGTTCATTGAACATCTT
>NW_011888948.1:3318502-3322310 GCF_000151845.1 Pteropus vampyrus
CAGAACCTAGAGCTGTAGCTGAAGTGTTTTTGTGGTCTGTGGGAATTGCCAGGGACAAGCCAAATGGAGACAAAAGCTACAGGTAGGGTGGGTGTGAGCTGTAGGGAGTCCCTTGGGCAAGCTGTGCCAAGCCATCTTGGTAGGCCAGCTAGCAGCTGTAGCTCGGTCAGGCTACTGTGAGACCTGGGGGTAAGCCATGCTGGGCCTGGAGCTATAGTTGGAGTGAGTGTGGGCCAGGAGGACTCCTGGGGACAAGCTATGGAGTTGGTGTGGACCTGGGGCCTAGAGCATACTGGGATGGCCTTGGCTAGCTGGCCAGAGCACCTGCATCCTGCTCCTGCCCATGCGATCAAAGCAGAGAGAAAGGGCAACAAATGGCACTCTTTTGTGCCTCTGACAACTGAAAGAGTTCTGAATTTCTCCTCCTATTTGGCAGACGCTCTAGAGTTAGTAAGTGGATTTCTTTCTCATATAGTCTAGATGCCCTTTAAACCACTGTTTTTCCACTGTGCCCCAGGGTGAGCTAGTCTGCACCCAAGCTCTTTAGTGATCCTTCCCTATGTAGGTCAGTGTGTTGGTGGTAGAGTTCCCATGATACCATCTCTTTGTCTCTCCTACCCATTTCTGTGTGGTCTCTCTCTTGTTTGTTGAACAGAAGCTATTTAGTCAGTCCTCATTTCTTCTTCAGGGGGAATTGCTCTGTCTATAGGTGTAATTTAATGTATTCATGGGTGGAGCAAGTAAGTTCAGGGTCTTCCTATGGCACCATCTTGGACTGGAAACCACTTTAAACATACCTATAAACCTACTTACTGAGTATAAAGGTTTTTTATAATTTTAATATGTGTAGTCTTTCCATATCTTCTTCTATTTATAGTTTCTATTGACTCTTGCTCATGGTTGAGTCCTCACATGTTAGCTAGATTTTATTAAGAGCTCATATTTGGCTGAATTTTAATCTTGGGAATTCTGAGGGACCCAAATTGAGATGATTTGTTTTGCTTTATGCTGGGTGCTAGGAGTTAGTACTAAATATAAACCATTTCAAGTTAATTTATTGGATTGAGGTTTCTTGTACTGTGAAAGTGGTATAAATTCATATTTCAGCATGAGAGTAAAACTGGTTACAAAACATTAGGGAAGACTATTAAAATTATTAATATTTCTAAACCAAATGCCAGCATAGACAGACTGATTTGCTTCTTGGTTCATATTTCCAGTGTATGGATTTTTCCACGTTTATTATTTCAACTAAATATATAGCTAATTTGGGTACCTGGATTTATGAGTAGGTCTCAGATTTAGCTCCCCAATTTGTCATGTTCAAATCTTATTACTTGATTAACCAAAAAACCCTCTAGATACCCAGGAATATGTTGGAGCTTTTCAAAGTCCTGTTTTGACATCTTATTCCACAACTTTTTTAAAAAAGCATTTAGGTTAGCCTATTATTTGCCCCACCTCTTATCTACCACTTTAAGCAGCCACAATGTTAACCAACAAAGCTCTAGATTTTTGGGTTTTGCACACTTCCAGGGCATTCTTGGCTTTTTTATTGGCTTACCACTTTAGTTTCAGCTCTAGGATGTGTGTGTGTGTGTGTGTGTGTGTGTGTGTGTGTGTGTGTGTGTGTGATCATTTAGTACTCTCTTACTTTCTTGTGAATTCAGGAATGTATTTTAAAGTATAATTGGAAACAGTGTCAGTGAAAATGGCAAAGTATGGATCTCCAAAAATTCTTCCATCATAAAAGCAATAAGAAAACTGGCAAACATGGTCAGAATCAACTTTTCAGAACTCTGGAAATTAACCAAGGGCTTGCGACAATACGGGGAGCATTTATTCAAGAATGCAGGCTGAATTTTGGTGATAACAGTGACTCCATGGTGTGCTAACTTGCCCTATTCCTATAACATCCTCCTCAGCTCTGTGATTGCCTTGAAAATCAATCATAGGGAAAACCAGCTTCCTGGGTGCCAATGGAGGGGGCAAAAAAGTGTTAGAGCTTATTTAAAGCCCCATTCCCAGAGAAATGTCATAATTTGACCTATCTAGTCAATTCCTAGAAGACTCCACTCACAAGACTGTCTTTATTTAACTCAAATTGGCAGTCACCCAGCCTTTGCCCTAGGGACATTTATTGAATACAGTCAATCAGATGCAGTTGTTGAATATGATGAGTGCCTGAGGTGTAGATAACAGTTGGGACAAAAGAAAAAGTTTTGGAATGAGATGGCCATAAGGAGTGTTGAAAAACTGCAACATATTCCTGGGAATCGAGAAGGCTACCTGCACATCTAGGGCTGTACACATATCCAGGACTTTGCATGCTTAGAAAAACCCCCAAAAGACCCAAGTTTTTGCCTCTGGTTAACCTTAGGTTCTGCACAATAAGAAAATGTAGGTTATGGTGGAGTTGTAAAGTGCCTGACCCAGTGCTGAGGACATACTCTAATATGCACACAAAGCCCCTTTGTAATGACTGAGAGACTTACTGGTTCCAGGCATCTGAGGACATCTCTCTTCAATTATTAGCTAACAATTACACTAATCAAGTGAACTTTAGCAGCCACTCTGCACCAAGAATAGTTTATAGAATTAGTTCAGAAAAGTCACTAAACAAACAAACAAACAATAAATCCCGTAGAAAGGAAAAAATTTGATTTTCGGTTATACTATTTTAAAAGTCCAGTTTTTGACAAAAAAAATTAAGTGACATGAAAAGAAATAAGAGACAGGAAGGCTAGATGTGGGTTAGGGTTGTCTTATTGCCCTTCTCCTAGGTCACGTAATGCTCTAGTAAAGTAGTTTCTCTTTAGGGCAGGTCGTTCTCACAGAGAATAGAATGCTCTGGGAATTATTTAAAGTGGTCTGGCCTCGAGGTCATCAACCTGATACTGAAGTTAGTGACCATGTATTATTTATTTTTGTATCTTGCGAAGTGCTTTACAAAAATATGAAATAATTATAACATTAATATCTTTTTTCCATGTCTTCTGTTATCATTCATTCAGCATCAGAACATGTGCCAACACAGGCTGTCAAACTGATCTTTCTTTAATTATTCTCTTTTTGTAGTAACTTTTATATTGTAATTTCCATTTAGAAATTTTTAATGTTTTATCTATGTTTTAAAAACTTTCTTGGAGGAGGAAAAAAATGGCATAGAAGATAGAGGTTTTGTTCATCCCTCTTGCGACTAAATCAAAGTTATGATAGAAACCTGGAGCAAACATCAAGGAAGGTCACCTGGGATCTAGAGGCACAGAAGCACTACAACTAGGGAGAGAAATAATTAATCAACTTGTGATGGTGGAAGGTAGGAAGGGCGAAGATGTGAGGCTGCCTGGTCCCTACTGGCTGAGTGGGACAGAGGCTACAGCAGGTGCAGATGTCTCTTACAGGGGCTGTGTCTGCAAGTGAACTTTTGCAATGATAGATCTGCTCGCTCTGAGCACCAGCGCCAGGTTGGCTGCTCTTGGGGCACCAGGGACTTACAGGGGAACACTGAGTTGTTGGAGCAAGGGCCAGAGGCGAGGTTCTCTCCTGACAGAAGTGCTTGTGGTATCCATTGTTCTTCTGTTGAGCCCTCTGCCCTCCTGGTGTGGGAAGCACAGACGCCATAGCTGAGACATCATCAAAGTGGGGAATAGATGTCGCTCCACCCAGAGGATTCCCTGAAACTTTGCCTCCCCCAACTTATGGCCTCACCCAAACCATATCCAGGTGTGTCCTCAATGAGTCCATTGCTCCTTGGTGAGCAGATGCACACTGGTGGCAGCTGGCTTTGGTTTCTGGTGTGATTTAT
>NW_011888948.1:3322554-3325003 GCF_000151845.1 Pteropus vampyrus
GAGAACAGAACAGAGATCCAAGAATGATGGGGTCAAGCAATCTAACAGATACAGAGTTCGAAACACTGGTTATAAAAATGCTCAATGAACTAGGGGAAATGTAGATAAATTCAGTGAGAACTTCAACAAAGAGATTAAAAAAACCCATAAAAATGGAAATGGAAATTATAAAAGAGAACCAGTCAGAAATGAAGAACACATTATCTGAGATGAAGAGTATATAAGAGGGAATCAACAGAGTGGATAAAGAAGAGGATTGAACCACTGATATAGAGGATTCAGAAGCCAAGGACACTCAATCAGAACAGCAAGAAAAAAGAAGCCAAGACTGTAATAATAACTTAAAGAGCCTATGGGACACAATTAAATGTAAAAATTTCCATGTCATAGGGGTACCTGAAGAAAAACAAGAAGATAAAGAGCTATTTCAAGAAATAATGATGGAAAACTTCCTTAACCTGGTGAAGAAAATAGACATACAACCCCAGGAAGCTTAGAGAGTCCCCAAAAATATGAACCCAAAGAGGTCTACACCAAGACACATTTTAATTAAAATGCCAAAGATTAAAAACAAAGAATCTTAAAAGCAGCAAGAGAAAAGCAGTTAGTTACCTACAAGGGAGCACCCATAAGACTGGCAGCTGATTGCTCAAAAGAAACTATGCAGGATGGAAGGGATTGGCACAAAATATTCAATGTAGTGACAACCCAGATCTTCAACCAAGAATACTTTATCCAGCAAAACTATCATTTAGAGACAGATAAGGACCTTCCCAGACAAAAATAAGCAATGGAATTCATCAACACCAAACCAGTATTACAAGAATTGTTGGATCTTCTTCTTCAAGAAGAAAGCACTTGTATTAAAAACAGGAATGAAGAATGGTACTAACTACATATTTATCAGCAATTACCTCAAATAGAAAAGAATTAAATGTTGCAACCAAAATACAGAATGGCTGAATGGGTAAGAAAACAAGACCCCTACATATGCTCCTACAGGAAACTCACTTCACATTAAAAGACACACACAGACTAAAAGAAAGGGAATGGAAAAAGATATTGCCTTGATGGACCTAAAGGGTATTGTGCTGAATGAAATAGATTGGATAGAAAAAGACAAATCTCCCATGATTGTGCATACATGCTGAATCTAAAGAATGAAATAAACAGCAACAACAAAAGCAGAAATAAACTCATAGATACAGAGAATATTTTGAGGGCTACTAGATGGGAGAGAAGTTAGGGGAGATGGTGAAAAAGGGCAAAGTGATTAAGACATACAAATGGATAGTTACAAAATATACACAGAGATATAAAGTGTAGCATAAGGAAAATAGTTAATAATGTAATAAACATGTAAGGAGGAAGAAGGTTACCTGATTTAGTGGGGTGACTATATAGATCTCTAATCACTATGCTGTACAACTGAAACTGGTATGTGATTGTATGCCAACTACAATTGAAAAAAAACTCATTGAATTGTACAATGTAAATATGAGCAACTAATTGTCTATTATATTTCAATAAAACCGGGAGAAGAAGAAAAACAAACCAGCCTTAACATTCTCTTAAGCCAAAGCCTAATCCACAAGATTCTAACTGTCTTCAATTCTATGACTGCTGAGAGAGGTGAGGAAGCTACAGAAGAAAAGTTTGAAACTTGCAAGCTTGGTTTGTGAGGTTGAAGGAAAGAAGCCATCTCTATAACATAAAAGTTCAAGGTGAAGCTACAAGTACTGATGTAGAAACTGCAAGTTATCCAGAAGATCTAAGATAATTAATGAACATTGCTATACAAAACAACAGATTTTTAATGTACACAAAACAGCCTTATATTAGAAGAAAATGCCATTTAGGACTTCCATAGCTAGAGAGAAGTCAAAGTCTGGCTTCAGACTTTCAAAGGACAAGCTGACTTTCTTGTTAGAGGTTAATGCATCTGGTAACTTTAAATTGATGCCAACACTCATTTATCACATAAAAAATCTTAGGACCCTTAAGAATTACACTAAATCTACTGACTGTGTTCTATAAATGGAGCAATAAAGCATGAATGACAGTACATCTATTTACAACAGGTTTACTAAACATTTTAAGCATTCTGTTGAGACCTCATCAGAAAAAAGAAATTCCTTTCAACATATTACTGTTCATTGACAATGCACCTGGTCATGCAAAGAGCTCTGATGGAGACGTACAATGAGATTAATGTTGTTTTTATGCCTGCTAACACAACGTCCATTCTGTAGCCCATGAATCAAGGAGGAATTTTGATTTTCAAGTCTTACCATTTAAGAAATACTTCTCATAAGGCTATAGCTGTCATAGATAGTGATTCCTCTGATGGATTTGGGCAAAGTAAATTTGAAAACCTTCTGGAAAGGATTCAACATTCTAGATGCCATTAGGAACATTCATGATTCATGGAAAGAGGTCAAAATATCAA
>NW_011888948.1:3326733-3343544 GCF_000151845.1 Pteropus vampyrus
CCAGTAATATTCTCTCTCTCTTAAAAAAAGTTGTACCTGAGTCATAGGATCCGAATCCTGCGCCCCTCTGCCTCTCCAGGCCCCAGACCTTTCCAAGCTGCAGCGCCTCAGCAAAAGCAGCCTTGCTTGCAGGTAAGCAGATCCAGTAATTACAGAGATGAGGGAACCCCAGAAATCTGGTTCTCTCTTGGTCTGTCCTGGTTCTTGAGGCCACCTCTCTGGAGCTTTGGGATTCCTACTCCCACTGTATATGAGCTGGTATCCCTTGAAGGTGTGGAATTCACAGGTGGTTGGGTCCCAAGTCCAAAATTCAAAATCTATGCCCAAATTGGTCTGTTTTTGAAAAAAGTATTTTTGTATTTATTTTTTTTCTTCTTGCCCAGAATTCAGGGGCTTGTGGTACATCTCTGGCTGCCTCAGTGCAGATGTATGTTACTACTTGTTAATTTGGCAATGCACTTGGCAATGTCTTTTTAATTTCCAGTGCCTTCCAGTTTTCTTGCATGGCATAGATCTGCCCTGTGAAATGTTAAGGGGCCCATGTCTTTGCTTTTCCACTCTTTTGATTTATTCTACAGAATATTTCAGGATTGAAATATCATAAATCATTATGATGATGTGAAATTGGTTTGAAACAGGTTTTGTTTCATTTTCTAAGTACTGTGTAGCAAGGGGGCAGTCCTTAAAGTCTTCTGTACTTGAGCTAAAGTTAAATTTTATTGAACATTCAAAAACATTTTCCTCTGTTCCTTGAACTAAAATACTAAGGACAAATACTGAATATGTTTTACAGGATTGATAAAATTACCCAGTATTGTAGATTTTATATTTTATGTAGATTGAAGACTTTGTAAATGCTCATCCATACCTAATAAATTCTATGTGTGACTTCCTTTCTCATTGGTAGGATGTCATCTGTTTAAACACATTGAATATAAAATTCATATGTGCTTTCCCTTTTCTTAGATTAAGCGTAGATTAAATTCTACCACAAGACAATACCATGGACAGATTAAAAAAGAGGAACCCTTTATATCTCTGGTTCATGCGCCAAAAAAATAAGTAAGTGGTAAGATTAAAATTTACTGAATTTTAAGCATAATTCTCAGCCTTGGTAAATAGAATAAGGACTATACATATACTTTCTTTCATAATAAATATAAATTATGTGTAAATTAATTTTGATCAACTCACAATTTAAGGATGTTGATTTATGCCTGTAATTTCCTTAAAAATGCCACAGCTTAAGCAGTGTACCAGTAATAATATTCATGTGTCAGTCATAGTCACTTTAAACTTCTGTAGGGGCAGCTGTTTGCCCTAATGGAAGATGTTCTGTCCAGGAGTGGTGACCGTTTTTCAGAGACAGCCATCAGTTGTCTCATTTCGATCACATCTGAAGCATTGTTAATTGCCACAGTGAAGGTCGCAAATGGATTTTTATTAGTGAGATTAGTGGCTTACAGCTCATCATGATGGATGTTAGAAATATATGAATATTCAAGATCTTCAATTTGGTTAAAGTAAATAGTAATAGTAACTATCTCAAAGGTTGTAATAATGACCAATTAAGGAAATATTTGTGAAGCATCGGGACAATGCCTGACACATTAAATACCATTTAAATGTATGTTAGATGAAGTATCATTTCTGTGATATTCGTTCTTTACTTCTGGGAAATTTGTCTATTACTTTTTAAATATTTCCTATTTTCCATTTTTTTCATTTATTCTTAGATATCTATAACCCAGATGTCTTTTTTTTTAATCTTTTGTATCAATTGGCTTTTTTATTGTATCTTCTCTCTCTTTATTCTTTTCTAGTATTTTCTAGGAGAGTTTCTCTGTATCTTTAAGTAGATTTCTCATGCTTTTTAAAAAGCCTTTGTCAGTATGTTCCAATAGTTCTGCTTCAGATGGTATATGTTGTTCAGTTTGTTGTATTTATTTTTTAGTACTTGTACTCCTCGACTATCTAATTATTTTGATTTCTAAGTTCACATTTTTTATGGGTATTGGCCCCCCTGTCCGGTAACTTATATCAGGGAAGGGCTGAAGTTATGCTCAGGACAATGTCAATCTGTGGCTGTTGTCTCAGCATAATTAGTAATATGCATCCTTTTCACTTTCAAAAGTGTCCTGGCCAGAGTGAGGTATTATATAAGTAATCCTTACTGAAAGCTAGGACCTAAAGTGTGTTTTTCTCAGTAAGTTTAAAATAAGAGGAGGTGATAAGCCTTTGGACGGAGAGTCTCTGGAACCATGAAACATTATGACTAGGCAATTCCTCTGGTCAGGTATACTACCTTTAAATTCCTGGACATTGGAAGAGGCAGTTTCCCTCGGTTGTTATTTGGGGCTAGGAGACTGGTGGGGTGGAGGAGTGAAAGCCCAAGGATTGCTCTTCAGCCCTTCTTTGTTTTTATCAGCTTCCCTAATTTTATCTTAACTATCTAGGTAGTGGCTACTGGTTTCTACTGAGAAAGGCAGTGATTGTCTCCAAGTAACTTAAGGGAAAAGCAAGAACCCAACTTAAAAATTTCCCTCCTACTGAGCTCTTCAACACTGCCTCTGGCAGCCCTTTTCTGTCCACCAGTTAGATTTCCCAGGAAATTATGGGAGTGTATTACTTTGATGAGAATCTTTTAAGTGTTTTTGAAAGTTAATATGTATCATTTTATGTTGTCACATGCTGATTTTTTTTGGCATAACATTTGGGGAGGAGGATAGGCTGCCTAAAAACCAATAATATTTATGAAATAATGAATATTCAGCATGGTTTTATGAAGCTGAGAAATGCAAAGTACATTTTCATGTGTTTTATTTTATAGATGAAACCAACTTCTCAAGAGATTACATTACCCAAGCCAGTGGTTTGGTGGTGGGAATTCTTGATTGTGGATAATATAACCAATTTTTTTTTCAAATTAATTCACAGAAAGAGAAAAAGAAATCATTCTGAACACATGCTCTAGATTCAGTCCTGAGAAATCATTTCATAATTTAGGCCATCCTTGACCTACCTACTTGTGCCTTCTCTACCAAATGGTGACTAGCCCTTGGCATTGCAATAGTCATTGTTACAGCATTTTCTTCTTATTTTTTTTGTATCTCTTTATTAGCTATTTCCTGGATTCACCTCCTCACCCCTACCCTCTCAGATCTTTTTCACATTTCCGAAATTGATTCCAGAGTGTGTGAATGGTTGACAAAATAGGAAAGAAGAAAAGAGATTTAATCATGAATGCTATGTCTCCCTTTCTTCCTTTCTAGTAGATATACACATACACACAAATGTACACACATACAGCCCAGAGCCTGTCTCAGAAGTCCCAATGCTATATCCTGAAACTGTTTATTTAGTTTCTGTCATGTTTCCTCATGCTTTTACTTTTTGTGTCCTGAAATTCTGTCAGGAAAATGTCTTTCAAATGTCTGACTTTCCAAATGTCTGACTTGATTTTTTGTATATTTTTTCCTCTTTGGCAGAGTTATGGATGTCTCTTTAGAGTCCTCTGACAATATCAACAAGGGGTGAGTTGCTTTGACTGATCTGAATGGTGAAAGATACTGGGAGCATCCATGGCAATAAGAGGTTTCCGTAAGAGATTGTAAGCTTCTGTAGGTAACTTTCTTTTTGGGTCTAGGTGGAAAAAGAGTGGGTCACATGAGGAAGACTTCTTATTCGCCATCTGTTTTTGACCTTTAGTAACTGGTAGCCAAAACTCTTAAGAAACTATCCAAATGTCTATGTGTAAGACTCTTAGAGTGAGCCAGGAGAGGAGAGAGTCTTATTTGCAGTAAGGAGGAGGTAACCGTGGATACGGAGCAGTGGAGCTCTCAACAGAAAAGACTGGAGCTAATAGACCTTGGCTCTGCCCCTCACTCTTCAGAGCTCTGCTATCACCAAAGCTGGTATCCCAAACATAAACCCATCATTATATTAGAGGGAGATCTTGACTCAGGCTTGCAATTATTTGAACCCAACTGAGGAAGGGAAAAGGCATACATGATACATGAAGAGTAAGAATGCAGTGAAGGAACTTGATAATCAGGAAAATAGAAGAGGCTGGAACAATGTGTACCTATAAACTGAAGATGAATTTGGAAGTAAATTCAACTTTGGTGCAGTTACACATGGGACTTAGATTTAGCAGTAAACAACTGTACTTTTCTTGATTCATTAAGCTTTTTGACATACCTAAGATCTTCATTACAACTATGTAAAGTCCATTTTCTAGGGAAAATTGAAATACTGGTTTTGAAATAACTAATTTACAAATAGTTTTTTAGAGTGCAACCAGTTTACGAATTGAAGGCTACTTGAAACTAATTTTAAACAAAAGTGTAAGTTATGAAATCACTTGGGGTCTGATCATATGTGTTTTTGATTCTTTAGAAATGACCCAAATGAACCATCAGTAAGCTGTGATAGAACTCGAACCACCAGGGAAAGGTGAGGTACATTCTGAGGGGGAATGCGGTAGAGAAATTCAGTCTCAGAATTACTCGTGACAATACAGAAATTTTTAGACAATGATCTAAAATGATTTCTAGAAAGTTAAGACTTCCAGTAAGCTAAGTCATGTTTACTATATATTTTAGAATCAAGGAATTCTTGTTAGGCAGGTAAGTTGATCACATCACTTACCATGTAGGTAATTCCATGTAGGTAATTTCTAATGATACATTTTTTAATTTGTTGGTATTTAAAGTAGAATAGAATAACTATCCAGGCTCGATGATGGCAATGAAGACATCAACTTTCCTAATTCATATCAGTCAGTTTGAGGAACCACTGATGGATCTCTTATTTTGGGGAAGATAGGGCTTATACTGAGGCAAGAAGAAAATGGAAAAGTATGGAAAGGTATCAAAATGTTTGAGAGAGAATGGTACACAGTAAAATCATTCTAATTTAAGGAAAGTATCATGTTTTACAAAAAGAATTCCATTTATCACAATAAAATGTTCTAGTTTGAAAATGTGAACATATCCTTAGTAGAGAGTAATTTTATTAGTCTCTTTAAATAGAGAAATATAGAATTCTACTTACTGTTCAATTGAATTTCTTTATCATTTTTCCTAGTTATAGTCTGCTTCCTGGTTTTGTTGATTTTGTCTATGAGCCAAGGAAACTGATAACAAAAGTGAACATGTTTTGCTGATCAATATTTTTGCTCATTGGAATTTTATTTATTTATCTATTTTTCTTTTCTATCTATCATTTATCATATATCTATCTATCATCTATCATCATCATCTATAAAAAAGCATTTAACCATATGAATAGAAACTTTTATCATCTAGAACAGGATTTGGCAAACTTTTTCTGAAAAGAACCAGATAGTAAATATTTTTCGTTTTGTGGGTCATCATTACAGTCTCTGTCTCAACTCTGCCATTGTAGTGTGAGAGCAGTGTAGGCAATATGTAAACAAATGAGTGTGTTTCAATCAAACGTGACTTATAAAAACAGCTGGCAGGCTGGATTTGACCCACAAGCTATAGTTTACCATCTCCTAATCTAAGAGAATTTATTTGTGGATATCTCTGGAAACTCTAGGGCTCCCCAAAGGGCACCCTTTGAAAATTATGAAGTGTTTTTTTTATTTGGTAAGAGCTACTTTCATTATTTATTTATTTTTATATTTTTAAAATTCCCACTCTCACCCTCCCCCTACTCCCCTTTGCAACCATCAGCGTGTTCTTTACATCTGTGGATCTGTTTCTCTTTTGTTATGTTTATTAATTTGTTTTGTTTTTTTTTTTTAGATTCTACATGTACATGAAGTCATATAGTATTTGTCTTTGTCTGTCTGATTTCACTTAGAAAAATATCCTCTAGGTTCATCCATGTTGTCACAAATGGCAAAATTTCATTCTTTTTTTATTACTGAATAACATTCCACTGTGTGTGCGTGTGTGTGTGTGTGTGTGTATTTATCCATTCATCTATTGATGGATATCTAGGTTGCTTTCATATCTTGATTATTACTAATAATGCTGCAATGAAAATAGAGGTGTATATATCTTTTCAAATTAGTGTTTTTTTTTTTATCTTCTGGTAAATGCTGAGAAGTGGAATTGCTGGATCATATGGAAGTTCTATTTTGAATTTTTTGAAGAATCTCCATACTGTTTTCCATAGTGGCTGGACTAATTTACAATCCCACTAACACTGTACCAGGGTTTCCCTTTCTCCACATCCTTATCAACACTTACTATTTGTTGATTTATTGATAATAGCCATTCTGACAGGTTTGAGGGGCTATCTCATTGAGGTTATAATTTTCATTTCCCTGACAATTAATGATGCTGAGCATCTTTTTGTACATCTGTTGGCCATCTGTTTGTCCTCTGATAAACTGCCCATTCAGTACCTCTGCCTATTTTTCAATTGGATAATTTGTTTTTTGGCGATAACTTGTATGAGTTCCTTATATAGTTTGTGCATTAACCCCTTACTGGATGTATCATTTGTAAGTATTTTTTCTCATTCAATAGGTTGCCTTTTTGTTTTGCTGATGGTTTCTTTCACTGTGCAAAGATTGTTTAGTTTGATGAAGTCTCATTTGCTTATTTTTTCTTTTGTTTCCCTTGCTTGAGGAGAATATCCAAAAAGATATCGCTAAGAGCGATGATGTCAAAGAGTTTACTGCCTATATTTTCTTCCAATAGTTTTATGGTTTCAGGTCTTACATTTAATTCTCTAATCCATTTTGGGTTTACTCTTGTATATGGTATAAGAAAGTGGTCCAATTTCATTTTTTGTATGTGTCTGTCCAGTTTTCTTAACACCATTTCTTGAAGAGACTTTCTCTACACCATTGTATATTCTTGTCTTGTCATAGATTAATCATTCATATAAATGAGAGTTTATTTCTGGATTCTCTCTTCCATTAATCTATATATCTGTTTTTATTTCAGTGCCAAAACTGTTTACAGTATATTTTGATATCAAGGAGTCTGATACCTCCACTTTGTTCTCAAGATTTCTTTGGCTAGTTGGGGACTTTCGTGGTTCCATATAAATTTTAGGATTAGTTGTTCTAATTCTGTTCTCAGAATTCTATTCTGAATGCCATTGGTATTTTAATAGGGGTTATACTGAATCTGTATATTGCTTTAGGTAGTAAGGGTGTTTTAACAATCTTAATTCTTCCAATCCATAAGCAAGGTATAGCTTTCCATCTATTTGTAGTTTCTTCCATTTTTTTCTTCAGTGTCTTGTAGTTTTCAGAGTACAGGTTTTTCACCTCTTTGATTAAATTTATTTATAGGTATTTTATGCTGTTGTAAATGGGATTGTAAATGGGATTGTTTTATAAATGAGATTGTTTTCTTAATTTCTTCTGATTGTTCATTACTGCTCTATAGAAACACAGTAGATTTTTATGTATTGATTCTGAATCATGCAACTTTAATGAATTAATTTATTAATTCTAATAGTTTTTTGGTGGAATCTTTAGGATTTTCTCTAAATAGTATCATGTTATCTTCATTTCCAATTTGGATGCACTGCATTTCTTTCTCTTATTTGATTACTGTGTCTAGGACTTTCAATATTATATTGAATAGAAGTGGTGGAGTGGACATCCTTGTCTTCTTGATCTTAATGGAAAAGCTGACTTGATTATGAGTAATCTCACCGAGATAATTTCTTAGCACACTGGTCTAAAGATGTTTTTACCATATATTCATGGCAAGGAAATGAAACATTCTTAAAATTACATGTGTCTGAACTGCAGAAATTTTCATGAGATTTTTCTTCTGCTTCTCTCTTGACTAGTTATTTACCTATTCAATATTGTGTCAGTTTTGGAGAGTGCGTAGTGCAGAAATTAATGGTCACTGCTGCAATTTGTTGGTGTCTAGACAAAAATATAAGGGCAACTGATGAATACTTCTTCAAATTTCCTTTTCTATGATCTCTTCCATCATGGGCCTCCAATGAATAGTTCATTCTGCCACTTAATTGATTTTGATGACAGCAATGGGCATTTATTGAGTAGTTATTGTGTCAGGTAGTTTGCCAAGCTAATTACATTTGTTTAGATCTTGATTCATGTCCCTGGAACCATATTTCTCAATTGGTACTATCATTAGCCCTGTTCTCCTGATTCAGAAATTAGAGTTTTGAGAAAATATTAGTAAGTATTCCAAGTTAAGTGTTCAATGTAGCCAAAACATTAGTTAATGAAAATGTTCAGGAAAGTGCTGTTGAAAAATCAAACAACTCCCCCAACCATAACTCATCACACACTGATATACAAGTGTATAATTTATCAAAGTAAATCAAGGAAGGAGGGAAACCAGTAACCACCAAGGCATAGTGGGGACATGGGGCTACTTTATAAGCCAAAGAAAATATTCTGATGTAGTATGAAAGGTAAGGAACTGAACTGACATAAGCTGTGTAGGATTTGAACCTGTAGAAATGAATTCAATTCTCATTTCCCTTGCTCTTATTTTCTGTGGGCAGAATCTCATAATCTTGGGTAGCTCTCAGTAGTCAGTCTAGTTGCTCTGTCATCCAGAGACATCTGAGTTTCTTGGACAGTTAGGGGCTCAGAATTGACCCTATCTACATTTCAGATTCCTTTCTATAGGATCTTGCGAGGTACATGTGTCTCTGGATTGCCAGTGGTCTGAATCTGTTTCCTTAATCACTAAGTTTTCTACCAGTTTTCTTCAAATTTTTACCAGAAAACAACTTAACATTACTTCTTTTATTATGATGTAGAAGAGTAGACAGTGGATATGCTACATGTCTGCATATTCAATATACATATTCTGCAATGGGGCTTGGCCCAGAGTGGGGGCAAAATTTGGATAGATTGAGCAAAGCAAGCATTTCCTTTTTCCTACACCATTCCAAACAACATAAAGTCTTTTCTTTTAAATTACAAATTTTACTGTATAGGTAAAGGAGACATTTGCAGTAGTTCCTCTGAGAAACACTAATGGCTCAGACCACGAAGATGATCTTAGAGTAAGAGCTGGAATCAGTGCTTGGTTTTGACATCTAATTTTCACTTAAATTTTTAGTTTCTTTATCTGTAAACTAGTAATAATGCTATTGATGTTTCTATCCATTAGATGTTGTATTTAAAAAATTAACAATAAAAGTAAAATTAATGTGTGAAAGTGCTTTGAAAACTCTAAAGCACCATAAATGTTTTATGCCAAAATCCAAAACAACGGAGGAAGGATGACTAGGTGGAACACAGAGAGGATTTTTAGGGCAATGAAAATACTCTGAAGATTCTGTAATGATGGATACATGTCATTATATATTTGTCAAAACCCATAGACTATACATCACCAAGAAGGAATGTTAATGTAGACTATGAACTGTAGGTGATTACAATGTGTCAGTGTAGGTTTATCAGTTGTAACAAAAGTATTACTCTGGTGGAGGATGTTGATAACTGAGGAGGCTAGGTATGTGTGGGGCAGGGTACATATGGGAAATCTCTATACCTTTCTCTTAATGTTACTGTGAACCTAAAAATGCTTTTAAAAATAAAGTCTTTAAAAACAACAACAAAAACACAACTCTCTCCCTCCAAGGGAGCCACCTGCACCCTGAACTAAGGTCACAGTGATTGTTTCTTCTTCACTCTGACACATCTAGAGCCTGGCAGAATGCTCAGAAAATTACTGTTGAATGAATGTGTTATAAAGTGCTAAAACTTTGTATTTTTAAGTTGCCAGGCAGCATTACCTAATAATGTATGTGTGAAAGGAGGACCTGGATATCACACCTAGCAGCATGGTATTTTTTGACTTTTTTAAGATAAGTGAATAGGTGCTCTTAAAAGAAAAGAAAAGAAAACTAAACAACACAACAACTTTCATTATAGGAAAATCTAAACACAGACAAGCAATATACCTATCTACATGTATCTTTGCTACATGCCTTGCTAGGTTCTTTAGGCATATACATTTTTGTTTGAAGATATTAAATCATACTTTCTTTTAAAAATAACTTTATTACTTAATGACATATCATGAATATATCTCCTTTTCAATAAATGCATCATGCCATTATTTTTTATCAGCTTTATTGAGGTATAATTGACAAATAACACTGTGATATTTAAAGTATACAGTGTGATGATTTGATATACCAAGACATTGTGAAAGATACTCCATTGTTTTAATTAACATATTCATCACCTGACATATTTACTGTTTGTGTGTGTGTGAGAGAGAGCATTTAAGTTTTATTTCTTAGCAAATTTCAATTATACAATACAAGGTTATCAGTTATAACCATGTATAGACACTAATTCATCTTATAACTGAAAAATTGCACACTTTTACCAGTCTCTCCCTATTTTGCCCACTTTCCGGCCCTTGATGACTTTTACTATCTGTTTCTATGATTTGACTTTAAAAAAATTTTTTAGATTTCCAATATAAGTGATACCAAGGGATATTTGTCTTTCTCTGTCTTGCTTATTTCTCTTATAATGTCCTCCAGGTTCATCTATGTTGTTGCAAGTGGCAGGATTTCTTTCTTTTTCAAGGTTAAGTAACATTCCATTGTGTGTATATATATGTGTGTGTATCTTTCTCTCTCTCTCTCTCTCTGTCTGTCTGTATATATCACATTTTCTCTATCCATTCATCTGCTGATGGAGTCTTACATTGTTTTCATATCTTGGAAATTTTGAATAATCCTTCTATGGACATGGGAGTGCGAATATCTCTTTGAGATAATGATTTCATTTCCTTTGGATATATACCCGGAAGTGTAATTGCTGGATCATATGGTAGTTATATTTGCAATTTTTTGAGGAAACACCATATTGTTTTCCATAGTGGTTGTATCAGTTTACATTCCACCAAAGGTTTACAAGAGTTCCCTTTTCTCTACATCTTTGCCAGCATTTGTTATCTCTTTTCTTTTTGATAATAGATATTTTAATAGGTGTGAAGTTATATCTTATTGTGGTTTTGATTCGCATTTCCCTGATGATTAGTGATGTTGAGCACCTTTTCATGTACCTGCTAGCTATTTGCATGTCTTCTTTGAAAAGTGTCTATTTAGGTCCTTTGCTCATTTTTAAATCACAATATAAGTCTTCTGATACTGGGTTGTATGAGTTCCTTGTATATATTGGATATTAACACCTTATCATATTTGTGGTTTGCAAATATTTTTTTCCCATTCTATAGATTGCCTTTTCATTTTGTTGATGGTTTCCTTTGCTGTGCAGAAAATTTTTAGTTTGATGTAGTCCCACTTATTTATTTTTGCTTTCGTTGCCTTTGCTCTTGGTGTGAAATCCAAAAAGTCATTGCCAAGATCAATGACAAGGTATTTATGGCCTATGCTGTCTTCTAGGAGTTTTATGGCTTCAGGTCTTATGTTCAAGTCTTTAGTCCATTTTCAGTTGAGCTATGTGTGTGAGGTAAGATAGGGGTCCAGTTTCATTCATTTGCATGTGACTATTCAGTTTTCTCAATATCATTTATTGAAGAGACTATTCTTTCCCATTGTATATTCTTGGCTCTTTTGTTAAAAAGTAATTGACCATGTATACATGGGTTTCCATATATACATGGATTTTTTCTTGGGCTTTCTATTCTGTTTCATTGATCTCTTTTTCTGTTTTTAATGCTAATAGCACACTATTTTGATTACTATAGATTTGTATTGTTTGAAATCAAGGAGTGAGATGCCTACAGCTTTGTTCTTTTTCAAGATTGCTTTGGCTATTCAGGTCTTTTGTGCTTCTATACAAATTTTAGGGTTGTTTTTTCTGTTTCTGTGAAAAATGTGATTGGAATTTTGATAGGGATTGCATTGAATCTGGAGATTGATTTGAGTAGTATGGACATTTTAACAATATTAATTCTCCCAATCAATGAACACAGATATATTTCCATTTTTATTTGTCCTCCTCAATATCTTTTACTAAAAATCTTATAGTTTTCAGTGTGCAGGTCTTTCATCTCATTGATTAAAGTTATTTCCAAATATTTTATGGTTTTTGATGCTATTGTGAATGGGATTGTTTTATTAATTTCTCTTTCTGATAGTTCATTGTTGGTATACAGAAACACAACTAATTTTTACGTTTGGTTTTGTATCTTGCAACTCTGTTGAAATCTTTTATCAGTTCTATTAGTTTTTAGGTGGAGCTTTTAAGGTTTTTATATGTAAGATGATGTTATCTGCCAATAGAGTCAATTTTATTTCTTCCTTTATAATTTGGATGCCTTTTCTTTCTTCTCTCTCTCTCTCTGTCTGTCTGTCCGTCCGTCTGTCTGTCTGTCTGTCTGTCTGTCTGTCTCTCTCTCTCTCTCTCTCTTTCTGTCTCCTAATTTCTCTGGCTATGTCTTCTAGTTCTGTGTTGAACAAAAGTCATGATGCATTGTTCTTGATCTTGAGGGAAAGTTTTTAGCATTTCCCTCTATATATTCCCTGAATACTCAATGTGTTGAGAGTCTTTGTCATGAAAGGATGTTGTATCTTGTCAAATACTTTTTCTGTGTCTATTGAAATGATCATATGATTATAATCCTTTATTTTCTTAACTTGGTGTATCACATTTACTTTTTTGTGGAGTTGAACTATCCTTGCATCCCTGGAATAAATGCCACTTGATCATGGTGTATGATCCTTTTAATGTATTGTTGAATTCAGTTTGCAAATATTTTGTTGAGGAAATCTGTGT
The DNA here is from genome assembly GCF_000151845.1 of Pteropus vampyrus. NCBI lineage: Eukaryota > Metazoa > Chordata > Mammalia > Chiroptera > Pteropodidae > Pteropus > Pteropus vampyrus. Next base: position 3,339,428 of record NW_011888948.1, read on the forward strand.
TTATGTGTATCAGAGATATTGGCCCGATGTTCTTTTCTTATAATACTTTTATCTGGCTTTGGTATCAGCATGATGCTGACCTCATACAATAGTTGGGAAGTGTTATCTTTTCTTCCTTTCTTCAAAGAGTTTGAGGAGATTGGTATTAGTTTTTTAAATATTGGGTAGAATTTTACAGTGAAGCCATCTAGCCCTGGACATTTGTTTATTGAGAGGTTTTAGATCACTGATTCAATCTCCTTAGTAATCAGTTCAAGTCTTCTATTTTGTCATAATTCAGTTTGGGTAGGTTTTGTGTTTCTTGGAATTTATCCATTTCTTCTAAGTTAGTAATATAGTCAAATACCTTTTAAAAAATAAACATGGAGAAAAGAAAATAATTGTATTAATCCAACTGTATCACTTGAATGTTCATGGTCTATATACACAAATTAAAAGACAGAAGCTATCTTGTTTTGATAACAAAATAAGACCCAACTATATGTTGTCTACAAGAAACCCACTTTAAATATAAAGACACAGGTAGATTAAAACTAAAAGAATGGAGAAAGATATACCATGCTCACACTAATAAAAAAGAAAGTGGGTGTAACTTTATTAATTTCAGACAAAACTGACTTCAGAGCAAAGAAAATTATAAGTATAAAGAGGATCATTAAATAATGATAAAAGAGTTAAGTCTCCAAGAAGACATAACAATCCTTAATATGTCTCGACAACATAACATCAATATGTAAGGCAAAAGCTGTAGAAGTTGGAGGGGAAATAGACAGGTCCACTATTACAATTGGAGACTTCAATACCCTTCTGTCAGTAATCGATAGATACAGTAGAATATATCCTAGGTGACCATTGGTACAGCAATGACTTTATAGAAACAACACTAAAATCAAGATTATGAAAGAAAAAAGTGATAATTTGAACTTCATTAAGATTAAAAACTTCTGCTCTTTGAAAGACATTGCCAAGAGACTGAGAAGGCATGCCAGCCACAGACTAGAAGAAATTACTTGCAGAAGACACATCTGATGAAGGACTGTTAATCCAAAATATAGAAAGAACTCTTAAAACTCAATGATCAGAAAATGTATTACCCAAATGAAAAAATGAATGAAATATTTGAATAGACATCTCATCAAGGAAAGTATGCAGATGGCAAACAAACATACGAGAAGATGCTTAACATATGCCACATAGGATATTGTAAATTAAAACAACAGGAAGATACCACTACACATCTATTAAAATGGTCAAAACCTAGAACACTGATACTACCAAATGCTAGAGCAATGCAAAATGGTATAGCCACTTTGCAAGACACTTTGGCAGTTTCTTACAAAGGAAGACAGTCTTACCATATGATTCAGCAATTGTGCTCCTCATGAGTTTCACTTTCCAAATGACTTGAAAACTTATATCCACACAAAAACCTACACACAACTGTTGATAGTAGCTTTAATTGTAATTGCCAAAGATTTGAAGCACCCAAGATGTCATAGGTGAATACAAAAACAAACTGTGGTAGCTCTATATAATAAAAAATTATTCAACAATTAAAAAAAAAAAGAAACAAGCTATCAAGCCACAAAAAGAAATGGAGGAACCTTAAATGCATAACTGCTAAGTGAAACAAGCCAGTCTGAAAAAGCTGCATACTCTGTTGTTCCAACTATGAGACTGTGGAAAGCTAAAACAAAAAGATAGTAAAAAGATTAGTGGTTGCCAGCAGTTGGGACAGAGATGGGGAGACAGAGTGATGAATAAGTTGAGCATGGGATTTTTAGAGCAGTGCAGCAATTTAGTATGATGCTGTAATGGTGGATATATGACATTATGCATTTGGCAAAACCAATAGACCCACACAGCAAAAAAAGTGAACACCCATGTTGACTATGGATACTAATTAACAATAATTTATCAGTATTGGTTCATCAGTTGTAACATATGTACCAAGCCAATGTAAGTTATTAATAGTAGAAACTGGTAGAGAAAAGAATATATAGTACTCTCTGTACTTTCTGATTAATTTTTCTATAAAACTAAACTTATTCAAAAAATAAAATCTATTTAAAAAATTATTTACAAGTACAATGAGATATCACTCTACATCTGTTAGAATGGCTATTATCAAAAATATAAGAAATAAAAATTGTTGGCAAGGATGTAGACAAAATAGAATACTTGTGCACTATTGGTGAGATTGTCAGTTAGTGCAGATACTATGTAAAACAGTATGGAGGTTCCTCAAAAAATTAAAAATAGAACTACCGTATGAGTCAGCAATTCCACTTCTGGGTATTTATCCAAAGAAAATGAAAACCGTAACTGAAAAAGATATGTGCACCCCCATACTCACTACAGTGTTAGTTATAGCAACCAATAAATGGAAACAATCTAAGTGTTCGTCAATGGACGAATAGATAAAGAAAATGTTACATACACACACACACACACACACACACACACACACACACACACACACACACACACACGCACACGCACACACGCACACACATACAGAGATTGAGATTTGGGATGTTCACACTCAGGAGCATGCATGGATACTCTTTCTGATGTCTTCTCATGGTAAGCTTCTACATGAAATATTCTTTGTCTTTTGAATCGAGGCAGTAAAAGGAGGAACAGATATTAGAGAGGGTCTTATTAATCTTAGTATTTGTCATCCTTGATTACTGTGTAAGACACTACTGGAGTGATCAAAGGAAGAGTAAGTTTTATTTGGAGCAAGGAGGAGTTAGCAATGGACAAGGAGCTGAGGAGGCTTAGCTAAGGAACAGAGCTAATAAGAATCCAGGTTTCCACTACCCTCCAGAGCTTTGCCATTATGTGAGGCTGGTGCCACAAACCCAAACCCAAGCTCACCATCACATAGAAGAAGCCCTTGACTCAGCACTGTAGTTTCCTGACCCTCTGTGAGAGCAAGAAAGAGATCCATGCTGGTGAAAGTAAGGAGGTGATGGAGAGACTGAGAATCAGGAGATTAGATGAGATAGAAGAGATCTGTTCTTATAAACTGAAGATGAATTCTAAATAAATACAAGCACAAATGCTTTCACATTATGGTTATTTTCAGTAGTAAAGAATTGAACTTAAGTTTTGCATCATTAAACTTACACAGGACTGAGGTAGTCATTACAAACATATAAAGAGATATTTCTATGGAAATATGACATATAAGTTTCCAAATAATTGATGTTACAAGTGAGTTAAGGGTCAACCAGTTTATAAGTTGTAGAATAATTGTCGCTAATTTGACCAAAAATGTTAAGTACAGGAAGTCACGTGATATCTGACTGTATGCATTTTAAAATTCTTTGGCACTGCCTTATCTGTATTCAAAACAATACTCTGTGATGGAGCCAGCAGTGAAATATGAGATATAAATAAACAAAAATAGATAATACATAAAGACAGGTACATGTAAATATATACATTATATACATATTATATATTTTATATACATATATTTATATATACACACATATAAATATCTACATATGAGCACACATACATACACAAGACAGGGATTAAGATATGGCAGGTTCACTGTCAAGAGCATCCACGAGAGTATAAAGTATCTTTGACTCTGTTTCTATGTCATTTCACTGCAGCATCTGCACTAACTTTTCATCTTTTTTGGGTTTAGTTGGTTAAAAGAGGGGCAGGTCATAAGAGGAATAAATCTCCTTCCAGTAACTATCAGCCAAAACCTTAAGGAAATTTCCAGAATACCTGTGGTTGAAACTCTACTAGATCGGGTAAAGGGAGGACAGATCCTATTTCAGACAAGGAGAAGGTAGGAGTGAACAAAGAGCGTAAGAGACCGACCATAACAGAGAGAAAGAAGCTAATAGAATCTAGATCTGCCCTTACTCTCCAGGTTCTGCCACCATGTGAGGCTGGTACCCCAAACCCAAACCCACCATCACATGGAGGGATCCTCTGACTCAGGCCTGCAGTTGCTAGACACACCTGAGGGCCAGGAAAGACAACCACGATAGGTGAAAGTAAGGGGTGAAGGAGTGACTTGAGAATCAAGAAGTTAGGCAGAAGAAGATGGATGTATACCTGCCAACTGAAGTTGAGTTTGAAATAA
>NW_011888948.1:3343594-3348836 GCF_000151845.1 Pteropus vampyrus
ATAAAGAAAATGTTACATACACACACACACACACACACACACACACACACACACACACACACACAGGAATATTATTCAGCCATAGAAAAGAAGGAAGTGTTGCCATTTGTAACAACATGGATGGACTTTGAAGGCATTATGCTAAGTGAAATAAGTCAGACAAATACTGTATCAGCTCACTTACATGTGGAATCTAAAACAAAAAGAGAAAGGCAAAAATTAAACTCATTGATACAGAGAACAGATTGGTGGTGCTAGAGGTGGGAGTGGTGGTGAGCTAAATAGCTGAAGGGATTCAAAATGTACAGACTTCTAGTTATGAAATAAATGTCATGGGATATAATATACAGCAATGTGACTATAGTTAATAATACTGTGTTGCAATAAATCTTAAAAGTTCTCATCAGAAGAAAAAAACCTTTCTCCATACATATGTTGATGGATGTTAACTAGACTTACCATGGTGATCATTTCACAGTGTATACAAATATCATTATGTTATACACCTGAAAGTAATGCAATGTTCTATGTAAATTATACCTCAATCTAAAAAAAATTAGATTTACAGGATGAAAAAATGTTTTGAACCTGTGCTCTACTTTCAATTCAGAAAATCTTATAAACATAATTTAGTCAGATCCTAATCTAGCTACTTGTGTCTGTGCAACCAGATAGCAACCAGGGACTAACCCTCGCCTTTGAAATTTTCATTTTGCTGGCATTTTCTTTATATTCTCTCTATATCCTTTTATCAACTGTTACCTGGATCCATTTCCCCAATCCTATACTGTCATGTCTTTCTTTCTTGCTTCCCAAATTTATTCAACAGTGACCAGAATGGTAGAGAAAACGGAAAGGAAAGAAATACATTTAATTATAATTGCTGCTTTTCCCTTTCTTGCTTTCTAATATGTCCACTAATTGTTCCCATGCACATACACGTGCACGCACACACACACGTGCGCACACACACACACACCCCAAAGGCTGGCTTACATGTCTCACTGTGGTAACCCGAAGCCATTGCTTCTGGTCCTGTAACGTCTCCTTGGGATTTGTCACGTGTGACTTACTTTTCTTGTCTGAAATTCCTGTCAAGAAAGGGCATGATTTCCTTCCACATTGTCTGACTTTATTTTTTGTGTACCTTTTTTGTTTTTTGGCAGAAACAAGAAAGCTTTAATAGCCTTTTCTGTGTCCTCGAGCCAGAATGTCAATAATAGGTGAGTTAATTTTTTGTCATCTGATTGGGAAAACCACTTGGGAGCATCAGTAAAAATATGGTGTCTATGATAGTCCATTAGTTTCTCTATGAACCTTTTCTTCTGTTTTGGATCCAGATGGAAAAAGAAGGAACTGGTCAAAAGAGAGAAATCATTACAACTGTTCTCTTTGTGAACTTTAGGGACTACTAGTCAAAACCCTTAACTATAAGAATGTCTGTATTTGACATTTTACTAGTCAAGGGAGGAGAGAATACTGTTTAAGCAAAAAGATGATAGTAGTGGACAGAAAGCAGAAGACCCCTCAGAAGAAAACAAAGGAGTTAATAAACCCAAGATCTGTCCCTCACCCTCTAGAACACTGTCCCCATATGAGGCTGGTGTTCCAAATCCAAACCTACCACCATTTTGGATGAAACCTCTGCCTCAGGGCTGCAGTCACTTGATCCTGTCTGAGGAGCAGAAAAGACACATCTATGAAGTAGGAAAAGTAAGGATATAGTGGAGGGACTTGGAATCAGAAAATTAGGTGTGGTAAGAGTGATGGATACCTACAAACTACAGTTGAATTTGAAATAAATGCAACCACAGAAGGCAGGTACATTTTGTTGTTTTGTACAGTAGTAAAGACATGTTTTAAAATCTTGACTGATTAAGGGTTCTTTTACAAGCTTAAGAATTACTACTATATAAAGCCACATTTCTACGAGAAAATGAAATACTTATTTTTAAATAACCGAACTACATGTGATTTTTTTTAAGGGTTCAATCATGTTATAAACTGCAGGGAAATTGTAACTAATTTGAAAAAAGTGAGTCTATAAAGTCACATGGTGTTTGATTCACGTACATTTTAATCCTTTAGCTCTGATCAGAATGAACTGACATCAGTAACCACTGAAGAAGTCATCAGTGAAAGGTGAGATGAAAGATGATAGATAGATATAGATAGATAGATGATAGATAGATAGATAGATAGATAGATAGATAGATAGATAGATAGATATAGATAGGTAAATATTCAATACAAAGTTTCTTAGACACTGTTTCTAAAGTGTTAGCAGTGTCAACTTCTATACATATGTGGTTTTTTACATAGTTGGATAAAAGAGGAACAGGTCAGAAGAGGAAGACTTGCTCCTATCTGAGGGACTAGCAGCCAAAATTCATAGAAAACTATCAGATTGCCTGCATATGAAACTCTAGTAGAATGGGCTGTATTAGTTTGCTAGGGCTGCTACAACAAAATACTACAGACTGAGTGGTTTAAGCAGCAGAAATTTGTCATCTCAGTCATAGAGGCTAGAAGTTGATATCAGCTTGTCAGCAGGGTTCATTTCTTCTGAGGCCTGTGAGGAAAAATCTATTCCATACCTCCCTGCTAGGTTCTGGTGGTTGCTGTCAATCTTTGCTGTTCCTTGGTGTATAGAAACAGAAATCCAATCTCTGCCTTAATCTTTATATGGCATTCTTCCCATGTGTATATCTATGTCCAAATTTTCCCTTCGTCTAGGGACACTAGTTGTATTAGATTAGGGGCCCACCATAAACCAGTATGATCATACCTTAACTAATTATATCTGCAGCAACATTACTTCCAATAAGGTCACATTCTGAGTTACAAGTGATAAGACTCCAACACATGAATTTTGGTGGGACATTGTTCAACCTATAATATGGGACAAGTGGGAAAAGATTCCTATTTGGAAGCAAGGAGAATGATAACTATGGACGGGGAATAGAAGAAGTCTCAGCAGAAGGAATGGAGCTAATAAACCCTAGATCTGTCCACACTCTATGGAGGTCTGCCACCATGTGAGGCTGTCCTCAAACCCAAACTCAACATCATAGGGGATGGAGCCACTGCCTCAGATCTGCAGTCTTTTACTCTGTCTGAGAGGTAGGAGATATGACCACGATAGGTGAAAGTATAAAGAGGTGATGGAGGGATTTGAGAATCAGGAATTTAGATGGAGTAAGAAAGACATATATCTAAAAATTGAAGTTAAATTCGAAAAAAAGTGCCACCACAAAAAGCTGTTACATGTTGAGATTAATGAAATAATAATGAACTTTATTTAAATCTTGGTGCATTACTATTTGTATAGGCATAAGATATTAATTACTACCACATGAAACCTCATTTCTAATAAAAACTACATACCAGGTTAAATTTAGTTATATACACATGAATTTTTAAAGATCAACTAGTTCATAGTTACAGAGTGATTGTAATTATTTGGATGAAAAAAAGACTAGAAAACATGTGGTGTCTGACTATGATGAACCTTTTTAATCCTTTAGCACTGCCCCAAGAAAATCGACATCAAAAATTAATGAGGGAGCCACCAACACGTGAGATATAAATAAATAATAAAGACTAACATCTATTAATATGTGTATATATATATATGTATTTATATACTTATATCTACATAGACAGATACACATACAAAAACAAATAAAATGAAAGAAACAGATGAAATTTCCAAATTCATTCTGCAGCATAACCATAACAATGGTGTCTTTGACACTATTTCTGAACCTTCTCACTGTAGCGACTATAGATGACTTTCTATCATTTTTGGATTTAGTCGAATAAAAGAAGAACAAGTCATATTACTCCTCATCTGAGTAACTACCAGCCAAAACCTTAAGGAAATTAGGCAGAAGAAGAGGGATGTATACCTGACAATTGGAGTTAAATTTGAAATAAATTCCACCACAAAAGGCTGTTTCACATTTGTGTCATGTGCAGTAGTAAAGAACTGTAATTAACTCTGAGTCATTAACTTTCTGAGAAGTCTAAAATATTTATTACAAACATGTAGAATCATTTCCAGGGAAAATGAGATATTAGATTTCAAATAACTGATTCACATGCAAATTTTCTAAGAGTTAACCAGTTTACAACTTCAAGCATAATTGTAGCTCATTTGAACTAAAAACTGTCTAGAGGTCATGTGGTGTCTTACTATGTTTGTTTTTAATCCTTTAGCACAACCCTGAGTGAATTGACAGCAGTATCCTCTGAAGGACCCTCCAATGCAGAGTGAGCTACACTGAATAAATGAATAGATAGATAGATAGATAGATAGATAGATAGATAGATAGATAGATAGATAGATATAGATATAGATGTACACACACAAACTCTCTCACATGTACTCACACACACATATACAGATTTTGAGATTTGGGGTGTTCAGTCTCAGGAGCATGCATGGGTACTCATTCTAAAGTCTTCTCACCGTAAGCTTCTACATGAGATATTCTTTGTCTTTTGAATTGAGGCAGTAAAAGGAGGAACAGGTATTAGAGGGGTCTTATTAATCCTAGATTTGTCACCCTTGATTACTGTATATGACACTACTAGAGTGAGCAAAAAAGAGTAAGTTTTATTTGGAACAAGGAGTTAGTAGTGGACAGGGAGCAGAGGAAGAGTAACTAAAGAACAGAGCTAATAAGAACCTGAATGTCCATTACCCTCCAGAGCTTTGCTATCATGTGAGGCTGGTGTCACAAACCGAAACCCAAACCCACTATCACATGGAGGGATCCTCTGACTCAGGCCTGCAGTTGCTAGACATACCTGAGGGCCAGGAAAGACAACCATAATAGGTGAAAGAGTGACTTGAGAATCAAGAAATTAGGCAAAAGAAGATGGATATATACCTGCCAACTGAAGTTGAGTTTGAAATAACTGCTACCACAAAAGGCTGTTTCACATTTGGGTCAGGTGCAGTAGTAAAGAACTGTACTTAACTGTGGGTCATTAGCTTTCTGAGAGGTCTAAAATATTTATTACTAACATATGTAGAAACATTTCAAAGGAAATGAGATATCAGATTCCAAATAACTGATTTACATGTGAATTTTCTAAGAGTTAACCAGTTTACAACTTCAAGCATAATGGTAGCTCATTTGAACTAAAAAAGTAAGTCTAAGTGTCATATGGTGTCTTACTATGTCTGTTTTTAATCCTTTAGCATGGCCCTGAGTGAATTGACAGCAGTATC
>NW_011888948.1:3350111-3378581 GCF_000151845.1 Pteropus vampyrus
GTAGCTCATTTGAACTAAAAAAGTAAGTCTAAGTGTCATATGGTGTCTTACTATGTCTGTTTTTAATCCTTTAGCATGGCCCTGAGTGAATTGACAGCAGTATCCTCTGAGAGACTCTTCAATACAGAGTGAGCTATGATGAATAAGTACATACATGCACATGTATACAAATACATACACATACATGCATATGCACACACACATACATGTATATGTATATGTTTATGTCTCTGGAGCACCCATGAGAATACAGAGTCCCCTTGATACTGATTTTAAAGTTCCCTCATGGTAAGCTTCTCTATGAAATATTCTTTGTGTCTTGAATTCAGGTTGAAAAAGAATGAACAGGTTGTAGAGGAAGTCTTCTTAATACTTGTCTTCACTCTTGTAATTAGCATCCAACTCTTAAGAAACTTTCAGATTGCCTGTTTATGAGACTCTACTGGGTTGAATCACAGAAGGGTAAAGTCTCTTTGATTCAAGAAGAATAATGGTAAATTGTAAATAGTAAATAATAGCAGTGGACAGGGAGCATGGGAGGATTCAATAGAAAAGAATGGAGCCTTACAGTCCTGGATCTGTCCATGACCCTCCAGATTTCTGCCATCAGATGAAGCTGGTGCCTGAAACCAAACCCACCATCATATGGATGGAGCAACTGACTCAGGCTTGCAGTTACTTGATCCTTCTAAGGGGGGTGGAAAGACAAACATCAATCCTAAAGAGCATAGATGTGATGAAATGACTTAAGAATCAGGCAATTAGACTTGTTAAGAGAGTTGGATACCTGCAAACTAAAGTTGAATTTGAAATAAGTTCTATCACAAAAGTTACAGTTATAAAGAACTGCGCTTAAAATTTGAGTCACTAACTTTTTCACAGGTGTAAGATATTCATTACAAATATGTAAAAACCTCAGTTCTGGAGAAAATGACATACAGGGTTTCAAATAACTGATTTACATGTGTATTTTTAAAGGGTTGACTAGTTTATAAATTAATTTTAACTGATTTCAACCAAAATGTTTAACCTAGAAAGTTATGTGGCTTCAGATTATGTTTCTTTTTAATCCTCTAGTGCTGCCTCGAGCGAGTTGACAATAGGAACTCATTATGGAAACTTGAGGTATAAAATATAGATCTAAACAAAAATATGTATACATATATAAATACAGAGAGGGAGAGGGAGAGAGAGAGACTTGTTGATTAAAATTGAGATTTAGGAGGTTCATTTTCGGGAGCATCAACACTTTCTAAGTCTTTTCACTCTAGCATTTGTAGTAACTTTCTATATTTTTTGGATCTAGTTGGGTAAAAGAGAAATATGTCATAAGAGGGATACTTCTTACATCTCATCTGTTGTCACCATTAGTTAGTGGTAGTCTAAATGCCTAGAGGCCTATCAAAATGCCCATGTATGAGATTGTACGAGAGTGGACCAAGAGAGGAAAGAAATGTATTTTGGAGCAAGGAGAAGGTTGTACTCCTGGCGGGGTTCGGGAGTATAGAATTTACATAAATTTGATTCATTATTTTTCCACAGGACTGATTATCATTACAAATGTATAAAGCCTCATTTCTAGGGAAACATTTAATACCAAATTTCAAACAACTGATTAAAATGTTATTTTTCAAACAACTAGATTATAAATTGTGGAGTAATTGTAGTTAATTTGCATTTTTGAAAAAGTCTAGAGTGACATATAAAGTCTCACTGTGTGCATTTTTAATCCTTTAGTTATGACTCACATCTGGTGGAAGAAGTAACATGTGTTAGACCCCTCAGTGAAAGGTGAGATATAAATATATATAGATGGAGAGGCAAAGGGATATTGAGATTTATGAACTTCATTCCAAGGAGCATCCATGGCAAAACAGAGTGGTTTTGACACTTTATCTAAAGCCTTTTATTTGCAAGCTTCAGTATGTAACTTACTTTCTCTTTTGAATCTATTTGGGAAAAAAAAGAACAGATCATAAAAGGGAGTGTTCTTTTTTCTTCTTTTTAAAGAGAGTGGTCTTAACTGTCTGTCACATTTAGTTAGTAGCAGCCAAACCCTTGAGGAGACTATCAATAAGACTCTATGTATAAGACTCTACTAGAGTAGGCCAAGAGAAGACAGAATCATATTTGGAGTTAGCAGAAAGTACCAGTGGAGCCCTCAGCAGAAAAAAAAAAAAATGGAGTTAATGTGCCTTTCACTTTCTAGAGCTCTGCCACAATGTGAAGCTGATGTCTCAAACCCAAACCCACCACCACCTTGGAGGGAGTCCTTTCTCTCAGGCTTGCAGTTACTTGACCCTATCTGAAGAGCAGGAAAGATACCTATGATTTGTGAAGGGTTAATAGGTGATATATGGATTTGAGAAGGCAGAAAATAACAAGGACATGTGAGGTGAATATTCACAAACTGAAGCTGAATTTGAAAGAAATTTAACTACAAAACATGTTACACTTGGAGATTAGGATCAGAAGTAAAAAAAATGTATGGAAACTTAAGTTTTTCTCACAGAAATAAAATTTTCATTACAAACATATAAAATTTATTTCTAGGGAAAAACTGAATGTCGAGTTTCAAATAATTGATTAAAATGTTATTTTTAGGGCAACTAGATTATAAATTAGAGAGTAATTATAAATAATTTGCCTTTAAAATTAAGTCTAAAAAGACATAAGGAGTCTGTGCATTTTTAATCCTTTGGCTATGATTCAAAAAAGTAGCCTGTGTTAAAGCCATCAATGAAAAATGAGATATAAATATATAAAGACAGAGTGGGGAAGGGGCATTACTGAGATTTGTGAAATCCAGTGATTTTTGTGAAATCAAAGTCCTTGTCTTAGGCAGCTATTTGAATCCTATCCAAGAAGAAGAAAAGATATTCGTGACGTGAAGAGTAGAAGTTAGTGGAGAGACCCAGGTTCCAAATAACCAATTGTCATATTTTTTAGAGTTCGACCAGTTTATAAATTATAAATATACCTAATATACTTTTTTCCAACCAAAACAGTAAGTCTGTGAAGTCACTTGGTTTTACTATGAACGTTTTTAATCTCTCACACTAACCTGAATATATTGACATTAAAAGTCTTTGACTACTTTGATATATCTTACCTTTCAATGATGGTGCCATCGAAGACTACTGATGTCATTTATTTGGGTCAGTTCTCTATATTAATCTCTCTCTTTCTCTCTCTCTTTTTATGTATATATAGACAGAGACAGAGACAGAAAAACAGACAGAGATAGAAAGACAGAGATAGAGAAAGAAATTTGCAAAATTCAGTCTCGGTGCATTGATGGGCATACAGTTTTCTGTACAATGATTCTAAAATTCTTTCTAAAAAATTAGGTCTGCCAGTGAGCTAACTCATTTTTACTATATCTTTTAGATTCAAGGAATTCTTTTTTTTTTTTTTTCAAATAAATTTTTGAACAAAAATCACAGAATTGTTTTATGTGGCAAATCTCTAATGATATATTTTTGCATTTATTGGTGGTTAAAGTATAATGGAGCAACTCTCCAAGCTCGATGATGGTGAAGACGTTGACCTTAATTCATATGAGTAAGTCAGTTTGAAGTTTGGTGGGAAGGATAAATCTTTTATCTTTGGTAAGATAGGGCTTGTGCTGAGGCAATAAAGGAAAAGGAAAACTATGAAAGGAATAAAAATGGGAGAGAGGGTACCACAATAATGACTCTATTTGAATTTAAATGCTTGAAAAAAATATTTTCACACATTAGCAAATATCTAGTCTGAAAATATAAAAATCCTTAGATAATAGTTTTATTACAAAGTTTGTTTCTTAACAGAAGATTGCTGAATGCTACTTACTCTTCAGTTTTGTTCCTTTCTCATTTTTCCTGGATATAATCTGGTTCCTGGTTTTGTTGATTTTGTCTATGAGCCAGGGGGAATGATAACAAAAGCAAATGTGTTTTGCTGATTAAAGGCCTCTTGATGCTCACTGGGATTTTGTTAAATTTGACTTGTTTCTCAGTAATTTCACTGAGAGTTCTTACTGTTGCGCTGGTCTGAAGACATTTTTACCATGTACTCATGGCAGGGACACAATACATTCTGAAAATCGCATGTGTCTGAACTGCTGAAATATTCGTGAGATTTTTCTTCTGCTTCTCTCTTGGCCAGTTATTTAGCTATTCAATATTGCCTCAGTATTGGAGAGTGAGTGGTGCTGAAGAGGAAATTAAGTGATCAATGTTGCAATTTGTTGGTGTCTAGACAAAAATTACATGGAAAATAAAGGGGTGGCTAATAAATACAAATAATTCTTCAAATTACACATTTCCATTTTCTATGACTTATTTCATCATGGACCATCAATGAAAACTTCACTCTGCCACTTAAATTATACATCAGTATATTAGCTATACATTTTCTGCAATGAGGCTGCCCGGAGCTGCTGTAAAATTTGAATAGATTGAGCAAGATAGCATTTCCTGCTTCTTAGTGTTCCCCAAACAAAATAAAAGTTTGTTTATTTGTTTAATTAGAACTGCTTACTGTCTAGATACAGGTGGGCATTTGCAATAGTCCCTGTGAGAAACATTAGTGTTTCAGACCAGGGGTATGATATTAGATTTGGAGTAAGAGCTGGAATCAATGCTTAGTTTTGGCATCTAATATTCACTGAACATTGGGCAAATCACTAAAACCTCTTTAAAGTTTAGATAATTCTTCTATAAACTGGTAATAATGCTATCTGCGGTATCTAATAATAAAAATATAACAATATGTGTTAAAGTGCTTTTAAAACTCTAAAGCACCATAATAAATAAGTTTTATAATAAAAACCAAAAATAACACAACAAAACTTCATTATTAGGAAAATCAGAAAATACAGACAAGCAATAAATTTACCCATAATAGTCATTTTTAATTTTTGATACATGCTTTTTTAGGTTCTTCTGGTATGTACATTTTTAATTTATGTATATGATATCATGCTTACATTCTTTTTAAAATCTTATTTTATTTAGTGATATTAATGAATATATTTCCATGTTAATAAATATACAAATGCACTTACAAATTACATTTTTTTAAATTTTAGATTTTTTATTGTTGCCTAAATTCTTGCAATAGATTACTTTATTTGTAAATTTACAACATTATTTTTAACAGCTGTATGGCATAGATGTGCCATAATTTATTTAAATAGTCAAATATTGCTTAACATTTAAATTTTTTTACAACTTTTTACTGGTACAAAATTATGAATATGTTTGAGACCAAATCCTTGTATGTTATTATTTCCTTATAATAAATTCTCAGAAATGAGAATTATGCTAAAAGGAATGCTTGTGAGACTATCGATATTGATATGCCTCCCCATATCAAGACACGGAAACGTACATTTCCTCCTTTCCCACATTAACCATCATTGATATTTTCAATATCCATAAATATGTTTGTTCTAATGCACATTTCTTTGACATACTTTTGTTTACATTTTTAAAAAGCACGTGTATTTCATTGTTTACAAACTATCTTTGCCCATTTAAAATTGAGGTGTTTGTATCTGACATTGGATTAAAAAGTTAAATATATCAATTATTTTTATTTCACATATAGGGCCAGTAATTTTTCCCAGGTTGTCTAGCTTTTCGCTGTATAGAAGTTTAAATACTTTATGCAATCGAATATATCTGTTTTTCTTTACGATTTATGTCTTTAGTGTCAGGAAGTCTTTCTCTATCCAAGACTTTAATATATTCACCAAAACTTTTTCTTCTATGTTTTGAATTTATTTTCTATACTTAAAACATCTGCTCAGAATTTATAAAGTGTAGGAATCAATTTTTCTCCCAAGCGACTACCTAGTTTTCCCAGAATCAAAATTGCACTGTCCTCCAATGTCTTTGCTCTGTTTTAATTATCTCTATTGCATTTAGCATCTTATAACTTACTATATTATTTACTTATTGTATTTATGGTCTGTCTTCCCAACAAGAATGCAAGCTTATGAAGAAAGAAAATTTTGCCCATTTTGTTAAGTGCTACATCTCCAGTGCTTAAAAGAGTATCATGGCACATAGTAGGCACACAATGAGTTTGATTGAATGAATGAACCAATTATTTCAAAAAATTATATCTTCTTCAATGGTTTTTAAAATATTTTTTATTTTTCAATTACAGTTGACATACAATATTATATTAGTTGTGATCACAAAGTGATCCCCCAATAAATATAATACCAATCTGACACCATACATAGTTATTACAATATTACTGACTATATTTAAAGTAATTGTTGACCGATATGTAGTTATTGCCATTTTATTACTCATCTTTTTTATCTTTTTTCTTGTTCTTAAAGAAGTCCCTTTAACATTTCTTGTAATACTGGTTTGGTGATGATGAACTCCTTTAACTTTTTCTTATCTGGGAAGATCTTCATCTCTCCTTTGATTCTAAATCATAGCTTTGCAGGGTATAGTAATCTTGGTCCTTGCTTTTCATCACTTTGAGTATTTCGTGTCAATCCTTTCTTGCCTGCAAAGTTTCTGTTGAGCAATCAGCTGACAGTTTTATGGGAGCTCCTGTGTAGGTAACTAACTGCTTTTCTCTTGCTACTTTTAAGACTCTCTCTTTGTCTTTAACCTCTGGCATTTCAATTATGATGTGTCTTGGTGTGGGCCTCTTTGAATGATCTTTGTTTGGGACTCTGTACTTTCTAGGTTTGTATGTCTGTTTCTTTCACCAGGTTAGGGAAGTTTTCTGTCATTGTTTCTTCAAATAGGTTTTTAATTCCTTGCTCTCTGGCTTCTCCTGATACCAATATGATGCTGATGTTGGTACGCTTGATATTGTCTCAGAGGTCCTTTAAACTATCCTCATTTTTTTGGATCCTTTCTTTGTTTGTTTGTTTGTTTGTTTTTTCTGTTCTGATTATGTGTTTTCTGCTTCCTTTCTTCCAAATTGATGATTCAGTTCTCTGCTGCATGTAATTTACTGTTGGTTCACTCTAATGTATTCTTCATTTCTGACAGGTTCTTTTTAATGTTTTCTATCTCCATTTTTGTGTTTCTTATCTCTTTGTTGAAATTCTCACTGAGATCTTTGAGCATTCTTATAATCAGTATTTTGAACTCTGCCTCTGGTAGATGGCTTGTCTCCATTTTGTTTAGTTCTTTTTCTGAAACTTTGTTCTGTTCTTTTATTTGGGACATAGTTCTTTGTCTCCTCATTTTTGTGCCCTCTTGTGTTTGTTCCTATGTATTAGAGAAAGCTGCTATGTTACCTAGTTTTAGTAGAGCAGTCTTACGGTAGTAGGTGTCCTATGGGGCCCTGTAGCACTGTTTCCCTGGTCACCTGGACCAGGTGCTACAGATGTGTCCCTTCTGTGAATTGTGTATGCTCTCCTGTTGTAGTTGAGCCTGGTTGATGTGGCCATGTCAATGGGAGAGATATACCCCAAACTAATGGTTGTAAGGACTGGCTGGTGAACACAGCAAAGGAGCTATTGTTCAGGGGCTGACCTTACAGAGCAGTATTTACTTTAGCAGGACTCTGGTGTCTGTCTAGTTTGCCCTTTGGGTATGTCATCTGCAGAGGTAGCTGTTTGGTGCTCCACGTCATTCAGAAGCTGGCCACCAGGCATGCTGTTTGCAAGGCCTCTTGCGAGTGGCCCATTCACAAGCTAAGTTTAGCTACAGCCCGTGCCCTGCTCAGGACCACTTGGCATGAGCCACAAACAATCTGAAGATGGCTGCCATTCATGCTGAGCTTGTTGGTGCCTGGAAGAGGCCAAGTCTGGAACCAAGGCTGCCTGCCACCAATGCCGGACTTGGGGTTGCTCAGCAAGATGCATGGAGCATGCTAAAACCAGATGCTGCTTGTTTGGGTTTATCAACCTTGAGAGATTTTAGGACATTCCAAAGCATAAGCCAAGAGAAGCCATTTATGTGGAAAAGCCACTGGAAGGTGGTTGGGTGTATCTGCAAGTTGAGTGGGGCAGGGTCTCAGGGAATCACCAGGGTGGGCTGAACGGTGTTAGCTAGGTTGATGGAGACTCTGAAACGGTGTGTTCCAGCGTCTACTCACTGGCTTGGTGGACAGCTCACCAAAGGAACAATGGCCTCTGTCAGCACTTTTGTCTGGGAGAAAGCTACCTCTTCAGCCCTTGCCCCAAAGCCAGACATTTAGTTCCTTCCCATATGTCCTTGGTGTATTTTGCGCTACTGCCCCAGAGCTGGAGCTCAGAGTGAGTGAATCTGACTGTGAGTAACTCCATGCATAGGCCCTTTAAGAGGAATGTCTGACACTACAGTCCATCTCTGTCTCACTCAGCCACAGTCTTTGTTAGTTTTTACAGCCAGTAGTTATGGTGACTTCTCTTCCAGGCACTGGAACCCTAGGCTGGGAAGCCCGGTGTCAGGCTGAGATGCTTCACTCCTCAGGGAGGACCTCCACAACCGAGATAGCCCTCTCAATTTGTTTCACATAACTGTGGGACCATATCATTAAACATCTCCATCCCTCCTATCAGTCTTGATATGGCTTCTTCTGTATAGCCTTAGTTGTAGGACTTTTGTTCAACTAGACTTCAGTAGATTCTCAATGATGGTTGTTCTGAAGTTTAGTTGTAATATTGATGTGGTTGTGAGAAGATGTAAGCATGGCATTTACCTACTCCACCATCTTGATCTTCGACTACAATTTCTTGTAAGACTACCTATTCTCCATTAAATTGCCTTTGAATCTTTGTTGAAAATCAATTCATCATACATGAGGGTCTATTTCTGGGCTCTATTCTGTTCTACTGTTCTATGTGTCTGTTATATCTTCTATACCACACTGTCTTAATTTTTTAACTTTATAATAAGTATTTTAAAATTTTTACTTATTTAGTTAAATTAGTTTAAAGTATACAGTACAATGATTATACATTTAATAGTTTAGAAAACGATCTCCCTAATTGCTCCTTCTCTCCTCTGGTTTTCCACCTAGCCGATATATTAACGCTAACTGCTTTCCCGATACTGTGCTCCCCATACCTTAACCATCTATCAACTACTAATTTGTACTTCTTTAACCCTTCACCCCATTCTCCTAGCCCTCTGACCTCCCTCCCTTCTATCCATCACCAAATTGTCCATTGTATTTGTGAGTCTGTTTTTGATCAATTTGTTTTGTTCTTTAGATTCCGCATATAAGTGAAATCATATCTTTGTCTGACTTATTTCACTCAGCATAATAACGTCTAGGTCCATCCATGTCGTTGCAAATGTTAGGATTTCATTTTTTAAAAATGGCTGAGTAATATTCCATTGTATATATGAACCATAATTTCTTTATCCAGCCATCTGTTCATGAGCATTTAGGTTGCTTCCATATCTTGGCTATTGTAAATTGTGCTGCCATGAATATTGGGGTGCATAGATCTTTACGAATTATTGTTTTGGTTTTCTTTGGATAAATACCCTGAAGTGCAATTGCTGGGTCAAAAGGTATATCCATTTTAAATTTTTTGAGAAACCTCCATACTGTTTTCTATAGGGGCTGTACCAATTTGCAATCCTACTAACAATGTATGAGGATTCCCTTTTCTCCACATCCTCACCAACACTTGTCATTCTTTGATTTATTGATGATAGCCATTCTGAAGGTGTCAAGTGATATCTTATTGTGGTTTTAATTTGCATTTCTCTGATGATTAGTGACCTTGAGCATCTTTTCATATGTCTATAGGCCATCTGTATTTCCTCTCTGTAGAAGTATCTGTTCAGGTCTTGTGCCCATTTTTTAATTGGATTTTTTTTTTGCTGTTGAGTTGTATGAGTTTTTTATGTATTTTGGAGTATTAATGTCTTATCAGATGTATCATTAGCAAATATCTTCTCCCATTCAATCAGTTGTCTTTTTGTTTTGTTGACAGTTTCCTTCACTGTACAAAAACTTTTTAGTTTGGTGTGGTCCCATTTGTTTATTTTTTCTTTTGTTTCCCTTGCCCATGGAGATATGTCCAAAAAGAAATTCCTGTTAGTAATATCAGAGAGTTTACTGCCTATGTTTTCTTCTAGAAGTTTTATGGTTTCAGGTCTCACATTTAAGTATTTAATCCATTTTGAGTCTGTTCTTGTATACGGTGTAAGAAGGTAGTCCAGTTTCTTTCTTTATTATGCATATATCTGTCCAGTTTTCCCAACACTATTTATTGAAGAGACTGTCTTTGCCCTATTGTATATTCTTACCTCTTTCGTCAAATATTAAGTGAGCAATAGGTGTGGATTTTTTTCTGGGCTCTCTATTCAGTTTTATTGATCAATTTTTCTGTTTTTAGGGAGTACTATGCTATTTTGATTGCTGTAGCCTTGTAGTATAGTTTGATATCAGATAGTGTGATCCCTCCAACTTTGTTCCTCTCTCTCAGGATTGCCATGGCTACTTGGGGTCTTTTATGGTTCCATATAAATTTTAGGATTATTTGTTCTAGGTCTCTGAAAAATGCCATCGGTATTATTTTTAAGTTTATTGGGGTAACATTGATTAATACAATTATACGATTTTCAGGTGTACATTATAATTTGACATCTATATATTCTATCGTGTGATTACAACCCAGAGTCCAATTTCCTTCAGCTATCATGTATTTGATCCCTTTTACGCACATCACCCTCCCCCAACACTCCTATATTTGACCCCCTTTACCCTGTTTACGTCTTCCCTCCTCTCCCACCAACTACCTTCTGGTAACCACTAGTCCATTGTCCATGTCCATGAGTCTCTGTTTGTCCTGTTCATTTGTTGCTTTTAGGTTTGTGTCCCACATGTAAGTGATACCATGTGATTTTCAACTATTTCAGTCTGGCTTATTTCACTAAGCATGATTACCTCGAGGTCCATCCAGGTTGTTGCAAATGGTAGTATTTCATCTCTTCTTATGGCTGAGTAATATTCCATTATATATAAGTACCACAGCTTCTTTAGCCAATCATCTATTGTAAGACATTTAGGTTGCTTCCATGGCCTGGCCACTGTGAATAATCCTGCTATGAACAACGGTGTGCAAATATCTTTTCAGATATAGGTTTTCAAGTCTTTGGGGTAAATACCCAATAGAGGTATTCCTGGATCATATTGTAGATCAATTCATAGTTTTTTGAGGAATCTCCATACTGTTTTCCATAGTGGGTCTACCACTTTGCAGTCCCACCAGCAGTGTATGAGGATTCCTTTTTCTCCACATCCTCTCCAACATTTGTTATTACTTGTTCTGTTGATTATAGCTATTCTACCAGGTGCAAGATGGTATCTCATTGTGGTTTTGATTTTCATTTCCCTAATAGCTAACGATGTTGAGCATCTTTACAAATATTTGTTGGCCATTTGTATGTCCTCTAGGAAGAAATGTCTGTTCAGGTCTTCTGCTCATTTTTTGATTAGATTGTTTGTTTTTTTGTTGTTATTGAGTCATATGAGTTTTTTGTATATTTTGGATATTAGCCCTTTATTGGAGGTGTTGCTTGCAAATATATTTTCTCATTTGGATGGTTTTCTCTTGCCTTGTTGATGATTTCTTTTGCTGAGCAGAAGCTTTTTAGTTTGATGTAGTCCCATTCATTTATTTTTGCTTTTCCTTTTCTTGCCTTTGAGGTCAAATTCATAAAATCCTCTTTATGGGCATGGGCAATGGACTAGTGGTTACCAGAGGGTAGTTGGTGGGGGAGGAGGGAAGACGTAAACAGGGTAAACTCAAGGTCTTTGAGTTTAGTTCCTATGTTTTCTTCTATGCATTTTATTGATTCTGGTTTTATATTCAGGTCCTGAATCCATTTTGAGTTAATTTTGGTGTGGCGGTAGACAACAGTCTAATTTCAATCCTTTGCAGGTGGCCTTCCAATTTTCAAGCACCATTTATTGAAGAGGCTTTCCTTTCTCTATTGTATGTTTTTGACTTTTGTTGAAAATCATTTGCCCAAATAAATATGGGTTTACTTCTGGACTCGTGATCTTGTTCCTCTGGTTCATGTGTCTGTTTTTCTGCCAATACCATGCCATTTTGATTACTGTCACTTTGTAGTATAATTTGAAGTCAAGCAGAGTGATGTCTCCAAACTCGTTCTTTTTTCTCAGTATGGCATGCCTTATCTCCTTCTCCTTTGTAAATGTGGATCTTTGAATCCTCCACTTTTCAGTCATTGTTATCTCGATTTATCCCTATGTATGCTGAATGTTCATTACTATCTTGCTATAGCAATTCTCTTCTTATTATTTAAGCTTATAATGCCCTGTTCTTACTAAGGATTTCACTCCTCTGCTTCTATTTGCCTGATAGTCACTTTACTCCTAATTATTTTATTTTATTTTATTTTATTTTAGGTGAGCTGACCCCTTTCAGTGTTTCTTGTACTGCAGGCCTTGTAGTGGAAAATTCTCTCAATTTTTGTATATCTGGAAAGGTCTTAATTTCTCCTTCATATCTAAAGGAGAGCTTAGCTGGATACACTACTTGAGGCTGGTAGCTCCTTTCACTTAATAGTTTAAATATTTGATTCCTTTCCTTTCTGGCTTGTAAGGTTTGCGCTGAGAAGTCCGAGGGTAATCTAATGGGTTTTCCTTTATAATTTACCTTTTTCTTCTCCCTGGCTGCCATGAGAATTCTGTCTCTGTCGTTGACTTTTGATAACTTTAATCCAATGTGTCTTGGTGAAGGTCTTTTTGGGTTGAGATAATTGGGTGTTCTGTTGACCTCTTGAATTCCAGGCTCCAGCTCATTCCTTATATTTGGGAAATTCTCATCAACTGTTTGTCTGAAAATGTTTTCTAGTCCCTGCTCCTTTTCCTTGCTTTTGAGAATGCCCATTATTATGTTTCCTCTCTTGATGGTATCGGCTAGTTCTTGAATTTCTCTGTCATTATTTTCCATTCTTCAGTTTCTCTCTTCTTCCTTCTGATTTATTTCTAGATTTCTGTCTTCGATATCACTGATCCTTTCCTCCATTTGGTTGACTCTATTTCCCAAGCTTGTTATTTCATTTTTCAACTCTTGCAGTGTGTTCTTCATCTCCAGAAGTTCTATTTGTTTCCTTTTGAAGGTTTCAGTCTCCTTGCTCTGCTCATCTAGTTGTTTTTTCAATTCCTGACATTGTTGATATGACTTGTTTCGGAACTCACTGAGATTTTTCAGAAGTACCATCCTAAAGTCTCTGTCATTTAAGTCGCATATTTCTACGTCTATAAGCTTATTTTCTGGAGATTTTTCTCTTTCTTTCTGAGATGCCTTGTCACCTTGGCTGTTCATGGTGTTTGATGGACTATTTCTCCACCTGGGCATTGATGGAAGTGTATTCTGTTGTTTTTCCAGAAAGCAGGTTTGTTATATAAAGGTCTCTCTCTAGCCTGCTGCAAAGAAGGTGCTTTTCTTTTGGTGTCCAGTAGGTGGCGTCCAAGTCTCTTGGATCCCTGCTTTACATAAAGTCTAAATGTCTTTTTTATTTTCTTGTAGATATTTAATCACACTTGCTATTTTCAGTTTCAGTCCTTGTCAGTGTTAGCAACAGTTTTGGTAGCGTTTACTCAGATTCCTGTGGGGCTCTGGGTGATCGGTCTCAGAAAGTTTGGGGGGAAGGGCCCTCTGGGTTGGGAGTTGGGGGCTGTGGCTCAGCGTCAGTTTTGCAACTGGGGCTGGTAAAAATCAACTGTTGTTTCTTTCCAGTCCTGACCCACTTTTCTGCTTTCTGCCCTGATGACTGGGCCCTGCTGCCGGTTGCTAGAAGTTCTGGCACTTCCCAGCAGGCTAATCAGGGAAGTTGCCTCACCTTCTCCCATCCCCCTCCTCCTGCAGGGAGCTCCAGAGGCTGTGAGGGGTAGCTTAAGTCTCAGCAGCTTTTGCTCCGATTCCTCTTGGACTCTGTGGTATTCGGTTATGGGGGATATGAGGGGAGGGACCCTCTGGGTTGGAAGTTAGGGGCTGCGGCTCAGCCTTTGTTTTGCATCTGGGAGCCGGTTAAAATCAACTGTTGTTTTCTTCAGTCCCATCCTGCTTCTCTGCTTTCTGCCCTGATAACTGAGCCCTGCTGCTGGCTGCCTGAAGTTCCAGTACTTCCAGGTAGGCTGATTAAGGAAGTTCCCACACCTTCACCCCTCCCCCTCTTCCTATAAGGAGCTCCTGCAGCTGCAAGAGGCAGCTTCTTTATTTCTCCAAGTCCACTACCTGACACCCAGGGTTCTGACATGCAGTAGCTCTTATGCGCAGATCCCACTCTCAAACATGCTGGTGTGTAGTTTGAGTGTTTTTTGTTGAGTTTTAGATTTTCAGCTTATTGTTGTTTCAAGGGGAGAGATCTGAGGACATCTCTCACTCCACCATGTTTCCTGCCATTGGTATTTTGATAGGGATTGCACTGAATCTATAGATTGCGTTGGGTGATATGGCCATTTTAATGATGTTGATTCTTCCTACCTATGAGCATAGTATATGCTTCCATTTATTTGTATCTTCTTCAATTTCTTTTTTCAGTGACTATAATTTTTCTTAGAACAGGTCTTTTTACCTCCTTGGTTAATTTGATTCCCAGGTATTTTATGGTTTTTGATGCAATTGTTAATGAGATTATTTTCTTAATTTCTCTTTCCGAAAGTTCATCATTGGTGTATAAAAACACCACTGACTTCTGAATATTTATTTTGTAGCCTGCTGCTTTCCTGAATTCATTGACCAGTTCTAACAATTTTTTGGTGAAATCTTTAGGGTTCTCTACATATAGTATCATGTCATTGGTAAGTAACAAGAGTTTTACTTCTTTCTTTCCAATTTGGATACTCTTTATTTCTTTTTTTTAAATCTTATTGCTGTGGCTAAGCCTTCCAATACAATATTGAAGAGGAGTGGTGAAAGTGGGCATCCTTGTCGTGTTCTGGATCTTAAGGAAAACACTTTAGCCTTTCTCCATTGAGTATCATGTTAGCTGTAGGTTTGTCATATATGGCCTTTATTATGTTGAGGTATGTTCTCTCTATTCCCACTTTGCTGAGAGTTTTTATCATAAATGGATGCTAGATTTTGTCGAATGCTTTTTCTGCATCTATTGATATGTCTTTTTTTAAAAAAATCTTTCAATTTGTTAATGTGGTGTGTCACATTAATTGGTTTGAGGATATTGTACCAATCTTGCATCTCAGGAATGAACTCCACTTGATCATGTGTATGATATTTTTAATGTATTGCTGAATTTGGTTTGCTAATATTTTGTTGAGGATTTTTGCTCCAATGTTTGTCAGAGATATCAGCCTATAGTTTTCTTTTTTTTTATAATGTCTTTGCCTGGTTTTGGAATCGAGGTAACAGTGGCCTCATAAAAGGGGTTTGGGAGCCTTCTGTCTTCTTGAATTTTTTGGAATAGTTTGAGAAGAATCGGTGTTAATTCTTCTTTGAATGTTTAGTTAAATTCGCCTATGAAGCCATCTGTTCAGGAATTTTTTTGCTGGGGGGAGGTTTTTGATTACTATTCTATTTCATTGATTCAAATTTTCTGTTACTTCTTAACTCAGTCTTGGGAGCTTGTATGTTTCTAGGAATGTGTCCATTTCTTCCAGATTGTCCAATTTGTTGGTGTATAATTGCTTGTAGTATTTTCTTATGATGCTTTATATTCCTGTGGAGTCCGTAGTTATTTCTTCTCTTTCATTTCTGATTTTATTTATTTGAGTACTCTCTCCTTTTTCCTTGAGTTTGGTTAAGGGTCTGTTAATTTTGTTTATCATTTCAAAAAACCTGCTCTTGGTTTCATTAATTTTTTGTATTGTTTTTCTAGACTCCATTTTGTTTACTTATGCTCTGATCTTTATTATTTCCTTCCTTCTATTCACTTTGGGCTTTGTTTGCTGCTCTTTTTCCAGTTCTTTTAATTGTAAGGTTAGATTATTTATTTGAGCTTTTTCTTGTTTCTTGTTTCTTGAGTGCGCCTGTATTGCTATGAATTTCTCTCTTAGACCTGCTTCAGCCATGATTTTGAGTCATTGTGTTTTCAGTTTCTTTTGTCTCTAGATATCTTTTGATTTCTTTCTTGATCTCATTGATAACCTACTCATTGTTTAGTAGCATCTTATTTAGTCTCCATGTGTTTGTGTATTTCCAGGTTTTTTCTTGTGGTTGATTTCTAGTTTCATACCATTGTGATCAGAGAAGATGGTTGATATGATTTCAATCTTCTTAGAGTTGTTCTGAGACTTATTTTGTGTCCTAACATGTGGTCTATCCTGGAAAATGTGCACTTGAGAAGAAAGTGTATTTTGTTGCTTTGGGGTAAAATGCTCTGAAAATATGTGTTAAATCCATCTGGTCTAGTGTGTCTTTTAGGCCCATCATTTCCTTGTAGATTCTTTGCCTGGAAGCTCTGTCCATTCGTGTCAATGCGGTGTTAAAATCTCCTACTATGAGTGTATTACTGTTGATCTCTCCTTTTATATCAGTCAATAATTGCTTTATGTGCGTAGGTGCTCCTGTGTTGGGTGTGTGTATGTTTTCTAGGGTTATGTCTTCTTAATTTATTGATCCCTTTATCATTATATAATGCCCTTCTTTGTCTCTTATTATAGCCTTGTTTTAAAATCTATTTTATCTTATATAATAATCGCTACCCCCCCTTTTTTCATTTCCATTTGCATGAAATATCTTTTTCCATCCTTTACTTTCAGTTTGTGAGTGTCTTTTGATCTGAAGTGGGTCTCTTGTAGACAACATATGCATGGGTCTTGTTTTCTTATCCATTCGGCTACTTTAAGTCTTTTGATTGGGGCGTTTAATCCATTTACACTAAAACTGATTAATGATAGGTTCATAGTTACTGCCATTTTATTATTTGCATTTGTTATTTTTATTTTCTTTTTTACCTTTTCTGTTTTTACTGAAGTCCCTTTAACATTTCTTGTACAAAAACGATGGTTAGATGCCAGGACGTAGGTGGCAATGCCTTAACTGTATGCATGTTGTGAGGCCCAAAGGCCTCTTGTATCCTTGTCAAGGGGAGTACCAACCTTCTCCTCTTTTATACAACACTATAATGAGTATTTAAATCAGGTAGTAGTATCTCTTTGCCTTTCTATATAAATTTTAGAATCAGGTTGTCAGTATCTACAAAAAATTGTGCTGTGATTACTTTTTATTGAAATTGTGTTGAATCTATATATTGTTTTGAAGAGAACTGACATTCTAACAATATCGAGTCTTTTAATCTATAAACATGACACATTTCTTATCTTTGTTTTCTTTCATCGTATTTTGTAACTTTCAGCATATAAACCTTGCACATATTTTGTTAATTTATAACAGAGTATTTTATGAATTTTGGTGCTAATATAAATGATGTAGTTACTTACATTTCTATTATTTAGTTGTTCATTGCTAGTGTATAGAAATATAATTGCATTTTTATATTAACCGTTCATCCAGTAACTTTATTAAATACACTTATTCTAATAGTTTTTTTTTTAAGTAAATTTCTTGGGATTTTCTAAGTAGACAAGGATATCATCTACAAATACAGAGAATTTTATGTCTTCCTTTCCAATCTATATGCCTGTTATTTTGTTTTCTTGTTTTATTGCATTGATTATACCTTCACTACAGTTTTAAATAGAATAAGTGTGAACTGACATCCTAGATTTCAAACTTTTGGAAGAAACATTTAGTCTTTCACCATTAACATTGATATTAGCCATAGATTTTTTTGTACATTCCCCTTGTCTAGTTAAGAACATTCCCTTCTATTCCTAGTTTATTAAAAATTTTTATTATGAATGGTTGTTATGTTTAAAAATTTTTTATACCTATTGAGATGATTATATGTTTTAATTTTTTAGTCTATTGACATGGTGAATTATATTAATTTTAGAATTTTTAACCATCCTTGAATTCCTGGAACAAATCCCACTTGATCATGATGTACTTTTTAAATATATATGTAATATATTTATATATTATATATAATATATTTTTATATTATATATTATATATTGCCGAATTCAATTTGCTAATGTTTTGTTAAGGATTTTTGTATCTATATTCATGAAAGATGGTCATTTCTTTGTCTTGTCCTGTAATGTTACTGGTTTTGGTATCAGAGTAATATTAGTCTTCTAAAATGAGTTTGGAAGTAGTTCCTCTTCTTCATTTATCCGAGTTTGTTTAGAATTAGTATTATTTCTGCTTTAAAGAAAATTAGTAAAATTCTGCAGTTAAGTCACCTGAGCTTGGATTTTTGTTGTTGGAAAATTTTAAATTACAATTTCAATTTCTTTAAAAGGTAGTATTTTTTAAACCATTCAGGTTATCTGTTTTTTTTCTTTAGAAAATGTTAGTAGTTTGTATCTTTTAAGCAATATCATCATTTAATCTAAGTTGTCATGTATGGTACCTTTTAATTTCTGTAGTGATAAAATGCAATAAAATATCTTGTATGTCAGTACTCTGCCACTGCACTGGTTTTATTACACCATTTTCAGAAAATGCAGCTTGCATACTTTTTATATTTTAGAGTACATTGAAGTTTTCTATATCTTATTACAGGATGAATTTCTTTAAATGTTTGATATAAAGTCTTTAAATATATGTATTCTCTGCACAATAGAAACTATTTCAATATATGTATTTTTAAGAATAGATAGTATTTGGTTAGAGACACATAGATCCTATCCTTAGTACCAACACTGCTCCAAAGAGAAATATATTCTCTGAGGACCAAGACAAACAAGAGACATCCTAAGAACTTTAGGGCTTCCTTTCCAAACCCTGGTAGAGAATTCTAATGAACTAACTTAGATCCTGACTCTGCTCTCTTCAACCTGAGTTTACACTACAATTTAGGAAAGTAGCTTTTTGTGTTGTGGATAGTTTGAGAACAGCCAGATCCCTAGAATGAGAGCAAGAAAACCAAAGAATCACCCAGTGCCTTTAATGTTTTGAGTATGGCCACATGCCTCCCCTGCCAGCATATGTACAGAAAAATTAGTGTCCATTGGAAAGGCAAGAACCACTCCCAATACAAATCCTACCCCTGTTCCACATGACCTTGTTAATGTCCTATAGGGTCTACCTTTTATCAATATAAAATAAGTCTTAGTCATATTTTTAGTTAATATTTTTGCTTCGAATTCAACTTTGATATAAATATTACAACTATTAATGGTTTTGAGATTTAACGTTTGCATCTCTATCTTTGCTCATCTCTTTATTTTCAAACTATCACTTTAATTTAGTTTTTGTCACTTCTATACAGAATATAGTGCATATAAATTTTAAACTTATCTGAGAATATTGTCAATATTTAATATGAGAGTTTGTGTTTGTATTTGCTATCATTTCTGGCATATTAGGTTTTATTTACTATCATTTTACTTTGTTTTCTATAATAAACACTTCCTTGATACTTTCTTTTTAAATATTTTAATATGTCACTATGAATTGATTTGTTTTTACTCCTTTCAATTTTTTAATGAAATGAAGGTTATAAACCTATTTTTAGAAAACATAATTGTATTTTTGTTTCTCCATCAATATCCATATTGAAACTGGATTTGTATCTGAGAAAGATAAGAAATACAACATGCTTTTACTATCATCATCTTATAACCCTTAAATCCCAAATTGTATGAGAAAACTTGCAAATTGAAATCCATACTGTTATCAGTAATTTTGTTATTTATCTTTGCTTTTAGAATCATTTGTTTACATCTCCATATGCTAATTAGCAATGGTTATTTATACTTGGTTCTGAATTTTTATGATTGTATTTAACATCTATTCTCTATAAGATGTCTTACTGATTCCTGTGTTCATTTAGATTCATTACGCAGCTTGAGCACATCTCTGAGTGATTGTTTTTAGGAAAGATACATGGATGCTATGCTTTGAGTTTCTGCCTGTTAGAGAATGTATGTTGCTTCCAAATATAAACAGTACTTTTCCTGGGTGTAGAATTATTGGTCGCGGTCCTTTCCCCGAAAACTCTGCACACATTGTTTGAAGCTGCATTTATAGAGCACACTTTTTAAAAATCTCGACTGTATATTTACTTGTGTTAGTTTTAGGAGGCACTGAAAAAGGTAGAAGCCACCCAAGCTGTGCCTTTGTGCTTCTGATTCTGTCAGGTATGGTTCTGTATGCTCACTTTGTCAGGCAACGTCAGATTTATTATTACATTTCTTTGCTACCCAGACATCAGTTATCTGTGTGGGATCAGAAAGGGCCTATGTTAAGAGAATGGTAACTTCAGGGGAAAATTCACCTCTTTTAGACAATCAGTTCCCTCATCTACATCAACCTTGACTCCCTAAGCCAGTGCAGATGGAAAAAAAGAGATTAGGGGAGTGAGGAGCTCTTATATCTCAGGTTAGCCTAACAATATTCATCCATGGGCAATTTCGGTAGTGTTGCAGTTCTGTTCAACATTTATCCTCTCCATTCTACAGTCTTTATACAGACTTTGAGCACTATCTTGGGATCAGTCCTACTTGGGGTGGAATTTGGGTCCCCTGTTGGAGGCTTCAGTGAGGCAATAAATTGCTTCCCAATTGCTACCTTGTCTTCAGCCATAGGGTAAAACAATAAATAACTAGAAGCTCCATCAAACAGGCTTCTCCTCCTCCTGTTAATGGAAGAAGCCCAGTTGCTAGGGTGTTTCTCCTTTGAAATGTATCTTATTAAAATTCCTTATCTCCAAAGTGCACTTGCAACCCCACACGTGACTCTTATTAATGTTTAATTATCATATTCATGAAGTATCTTGTTTCAAGAAGGAATATTACAAACAAGAGTGTCATTTACTCCTTACCCATTCCTGAAGTCTCTTATTTTATTGCTGTGGATGACTTGACTTGTCCAGGATCTGATAACTCATTAATGGGAGAGCTAGAGCACAGATCTCTCCTACCACTCTCCTCTGTCTCCATGCTATCTTTTTTTTATAGTACAGATTACTTATTTCTTTATATTTTTCCTCTTTTCTATTTTTATTTTTTTATGTTTTATTATGGTGACATTGAAATGAAATGTCACTGTAATGCATTTCATTATGAAATCCATGCTATTTTACTTTAGTTGATGACCCCAAGTTAAATATTACCATAATGTTGGGGCTGGTGCTTTATAGTCAAGAGAAGTGTTGCTAAACATCCACATATTAAAGTAAAAAACAATCATGAAGCAGACAGGTGAAAAATTTAGTTATTAGTTAAAAGCATTTTGTTATGAAACTCCTGAAAAATTATTTTAAAAATTATATTTATAAAGGCCTTAGTTTATTTGTTAAAATCATATCATATATTAGAAGAAATCTGTGATAAACTTGAGAAATTTGAGATTTGATTTTGAATTCTTTTTGCAGCTTCAAGATTAAGAGACTTGTGTACTTAATTGTATCATCCGTTATGTACAGGTATGTGAGACCCTAGAAAAGGAGATAAATATGTTTAAAACTTAATAGCAATATTTTTTAATGAGTAAGGATCTTTAAGGGGGAAAAATCATTTCCACTGTCAGTGTGTTGCTAAATAGTCTCTGTGCCCCATTTAATATAATTTATCTTGGAATTTTAGTTTCAGCTGAACATTAGGTATTGTAAAGAATGGCATTTATTTAAGTCTAATGGTAACACATTTAATATGTTTTTGCTATCCGTGAAAGTAAAAATGAAGTATGCATTTTAAAATTCTATAAGTATTAAATACCTATTTGTATAAAATTACTCCTTAATTCTGGAAGCATTCTATGTAGGCTTCTTCTAGACATTATAGTAAGATTTCATACTGTAATACAAATTCACACAATATACTTGCTTCCTTTTAAATATATATTTTATTTTTTGTTGCAATTGTAAAAAAGTACTTTGAAGACTAATTTATCTTCATAGGTTATATCAGTAGTATAATCAATTTATGGAAAATGTCTTTAGAATATACAAGAGAAAAGATTAGGAGATACTCTAGAATTCAATCATGTATGTGTTTATGAAATTGAATTTCTTCTCATGTACCCAGCACTGTTCTAGAAGCATCCATTAATATATAAAATCTCACCAATAAAAAAAATCTTACCGGCCAAAGTGGTCCTTTAAGGGCATATTTTAGTCATGCTTTTGCTTGACTAAAGCAAATTCTTAAAAATTACTAAATTCTTAAAAATTATCTAGATTAATGAGGTTTTATTTATTATGAGAAATTGTTAAAAAGCCCCTTATAAAATTCTCTAATTTTAAGAAGAGTTTATAAGCAGAGACATGTAGTTTTAATTCAGTTTGCCTATTCTATTTTGGAGTGTTAGTCTGATGTGTCTGTGATAAAAGTTCACAATAACATCAAGTGGTTTGGTGGGAATTTCATTTCCCTAACCACTGCTTCTATTGGGTGAAAACTGAGTAACTTTTTTTTGTATTCTAAGGTAATGCAATTCTCCCTACCACTGCAGAGTTTAATCCTAAATAATGACATTTTGTTATCAGATCATTGGCCTAGATGTCTAACTATAAAGGTGAAAATTACTTTATCTTTATACTATTTATTTATTTATTTACTTGTAGAATATTTGGAATGTTGCTGGTCTTTGCGGATGTTTCCCTCATCATTACAGCCCTACTTGCCACTGATAGCACAATGCGTATTCCTTTGGCATATCATTTGATTTCTTTATCTATTGCTTTATTTTTTTTAATGGATGTTCTTCTTCAAATTTTTGTAGAAAGGTAAGTTTGATTTTTTTTTTATACAAACACGTAAAGATATTTTGTACTGCTATGAGAAGCATCCTAAAATGATTACCAGTCAACTCAACCAAATGTGTCCCTCTTTATCTTGGAAGGCATGGTCCATAAGAGAAACAACAATCTAAATCTCACTTTCTACTGGATTGGGCTTTAATAGTATTGTTGCAGCTGTCTTTCTAGTCTCTGACAATGTATTCTAGATAATTTTTTCAAAGGTTTTGCAAAATGGGGCCAAGCAGTTAATGTGTCTACATGCACATTTTTAAGAGGAACATGTGTGTGAAATACTTGTATAAATATTAACACTTCCGTAACGAATTGAATCTAAATAAAAGCTGACAATATATTAAATACTAGGTAATAGATAAGTTAAATAAAAACTTGTGTTAAGTACCAGAGGATATCTGAGGCAGGCTCATACCATCAACGAAGCAGCAGTATATTTTCTCTGTTTGCTGACTTTCTGAGAAAGTGCATGGAGTGAGCTAAGACTTGGAGCTGGATTCCTGTGGAAGTCAGGGACTAAATTTTCTTGCCTCGCTTTATTCAGTTTACTCAGAGCCTGAAAGGGGCTACCCCAAAATTGGAAAAAGCTTTCCGTGGAGCACAAGTTCCCATGGCTGAAGGAGCCAGTATTGGGGAGAAAGATACAGTGGATAGAAATTCAGCTTTGCTCAGGGAAATTCACACCAGCCCATTGAGATTTTACTGTCGGTGTAAAACCAGATAATAAGTTTGTACGCCAAAGTAATGGACTCCTCTCCCTCTCACCAGCTCATCTTGTACACTCTCTATAGCTCCAGTTGCTCTAAGGCTGTGTCATGTTCATCTTCCATTGCCCAATAGTACTGCCTGGCACCCCACTTTTCTCTCCCACCTATGTGAAGGCAATGCTTGCCTCTTGTTCGATGGTTTAGTTATATCTTATACTATACTTAAGTTGCTATATCGATGCTTTTGTAATATGTATGTATAAAATAATGAATATAAATATTTTCTCCTTAGTCTAGTTTAGTAAATGAATTTTAAGTAATCCATTGAAGTAGAATTCTTACTGGAGAAGAGTTAAATAATTTGTGCTCTTAAAATATCCTTATCTCTTCTTTGGGAGGCATAAACTTATTTATGTTTTGTTTTATATTACAGGATACAACTCTATTTTTCTGATACGCTTAACTTCTTAGATGCTTTCGTAATTGTGGTGACATTATTGGTTAACATCATTTACATTTTTTATGACTTTGGGTTTCTTAAAGATATCCCCAGGTAAGAAACATATGATTCACCTCTCTTAAACATTTTCTTTTTTTTTTCTTCATTTTCTTTGGCTTTCATTCTCTGTAATCTCTTTAACTCTGAATGTGCTGATTCATTGTCAAATAGCTGCTTGAAAATGAAATGTTTAGATAAATTTTCAAATATTTGGAAACTAAAGGATTAGTGAGACCAGTAAAGAGTATACACACTAAGTACCTTTAATTGCATGAAGAAGATGGAACACCCAAAGTAGAAACTGGGGACTTTGTCACTTGTAACTTTAACTTTTCTACATCTTTAAATTCTCACTAAATCATAGTTTTAATTTCAACCACAAATTCCTTACACATGAAATTACTAGGTTTTTCCTATCACCAAGAGAATATTGGTTTCAGCAGATGCAAAATTTAAGTGACTCCAATGATGATTCTCTGAAAGAGCAAATGTAACAGAAAACTAAGTGACATGGATAACAACACAGAGGTAGAATTTGCAGTATAGTATATTTGCAATGAAGGAAGCCGAGGCGAAGTTAGAATGGTTAGGGATCAAGAAACTAAAATATGAGACACTGATGGCTTTTTTTCCTTTTCCTCTTCCTACTCTGGCAATGAGAAAAAGAGAGCAAATGTGTACTGGAATATAGATGTTGTGCGGCTCACTAGGCTTATTCATTAGTCAAATAGTTTGCTTCTTTCCACACTCCAGCTTCCCAGGACTTCAATTCAGGTCCCTATGAAACTTAACATTATTTGATAGCCTTTTGGAGTTGTTTGAAAATAACTGAAGCCAGTAGGGTCCTCTGACTGGTACCTCAGCATCATCTAAGAGGTTGCTAAAAATGCAAGAAGAAAAATACCTCAGGCCCCATTCTAGACTTATTGAATCAGTATGCACACTCAAGTTAGAGAAGCACTAGTCCAAACCATCAGTTCTCTGCCATTGTGTTTCTTTCTGATGGTAGGTGAGATACCAGCTAGCACACTTGGGAATTATATCAGTCTGCTGCCTGCCTGATGTGTGTTAGCAGCTGTAGTGAACCTCTGTTACTGATGGGAGTAAAAAAGGTGAACAAGAACCTTCAGTTTGTATTGATGGGAAAAAGATTGAAAAATACTCATCGTAAACCACAAAAGAACCACATATCGCAAAAATCTATTACACAACCAAAAACATCTCCAAACGTTGTTGAATGCCCCCTAAGTGGGTGGGTGGGAGGCTTGGCGGGTAGGGGTATGTGCAAAACTGCCCCTGGTTAGGAGCCACTGCTCTTAGTTCATATTGACAAAATCCTATTTCTCAAGCAAAAATGAATCTTTTCAATTTATTGTTAGGTTGACAATTTTATTTCGACTTATCATTCTGATAAGAATTTTTCATCTGGCTTATCAAAAGAGACGTCTTGAAATGCTGACCAGAAGGATGGTAAGTGGGCAAAAACATGTTTATGATTCAGAAAAATATATTTTGGGAAATACTGGCAAGGGTTATAGATATTTATATAATGTTTATTTTTATGTTGATTTATGTTTTGCAAATTAATGATTGTTTTAAATGCACAGGTTTCAGGAAACAAACGGCGATACAAGAAAGGTGGATTTGATTTAGACCTCACTTATGTTACTGGTTTGTGGTGTTTAACTGTTACTTTACTTAAAATATTAACTTCACATTTTTCTTGTGTGTAAGTAATTATGTGTTTATTTTGTTCTTGACTTGTCTAAGCCATATTCAAAGCATTCTTTATCTATGAACAGGTATGCCACTATGGTAGTGTGACATGCACGTAGTTTAGCCCTGACAATTTTTTCCATGGTCACCTCAAGTCAAGACTACTTGATTATAGAAGAGAAAGTAGAATGGATTTTCAGCTGACTCCATTTGTTTGGTTTAGGATTTAGTGAGTTCTAGTTGTTATCCTGGATCCCAAGGATCACAGAAAGACCTGTTCTCTTCCTAGAACCCCATAAAATAAGGTCATGGCTTTGTAGATCTCAGGTTTCTGAGTCAGGAACACTGGAAACCATCCTGGAAGTTTCCATCATCTCACTGGAGCCCAGATTTATCTTGATTATCCTGAAGGGTAGTTAGCTTTTCTTTCTGTCACTCTCAATCCTGAAAGTTTTTTTTCTATGAAAAAGGAGTCTGATTCCATGTAAATGAAGTTCTCATATATTGACATCTATAATGACATTTGTAATAGTGACTATTTTGACTTCCAGAACGTATTATTGCCATGTCATTCCCTTCTTCTGGAAAACAGTCTTTCTATAGGAATCCTATTAAGGTAAGAATATTTATCTTACAAATGTTCATATTTCTCAGTAAACATAGTCTATGGAGTCATAAGTTGATCCAAAGATGGAAGTATTCTCCTGAATATTTACTCTTTCAGGTAAAAAATTATAATTGTATTGATATCAATTAACTTTAAAAATTTTTTAAATTAAATTTATTAGGGTGACAGTGGTTAATAAAATTATATAGGTTTCAAGTGTACAATTCAATAATACATCATATGTATATTTCATTGTGTGTTCACCACCCAAAGTTAAATTCTCTTTCATTACCATATATTTCCCCTTTACCTTTATCTACCTCCTCCCTCCCCTGTTTCCCTGTGGTAACCCCTAAACTGTTGTCTATGTCTGTGAATTTTTGTTTGTCTTGTTCATTTGTTGCTTTCAGTTTTATATCTCACATATGAATGAAATCATATGGTTCTCAACTTTTTCTGTCTGACTTATTTTGCCTGGCATGATAATCCTAAAATTCATCTATGTTGTTGTAAATGGCAGTATTTCATCTTTTCTTATGGATGAGTAATATTCCATTGTATATATGTACCACATCAATTAGCTTTTGCTGTGTTACAAACTA
The DNA here is from genome assembly GCF_000151845.1 of Pteropus vampyrus. Lineage (NCBI taxonomy): Eukaryota > Metazoa > Chordata > Mammalia > Chiroptera > Pteropodidae > Pteropus > Pteropus vampyrus. The sequence continues at coordinate 3,376,970 of NW_011888948.1, forward strand.
CCCAAAAAACTTAGTGACTTCTAGCAGCAACTATTTATTTAGCTCATGAGTTTGAATTGGGCTTGCCTGGGTGGTTCTGCTGACTGGGGACAGACTCGGTTAATCTCAGCTAAGCTAACTCACCTATCTGTGGGCAGCTACTAGGCATCTGGCTGGATGGCTCCTTGTGATGTCTCATTCCCCAAGAGGTTAGTTCAGGCTTGTCCATATCATGTCAGTGGCAAGAATCCCATAAGCAGTAAACAAAAGAATTTAGAGCCCCTAAAGGCCCAAGCTCAAAACTATTGTAATGTGGCTTTCACCTCTTTCTATTGAAGAAAGCAAATTACAAATCTAGTCCAGATTCAAGGAGTAGAAAAAACTCCATTTCTTGATGCCAGGAAGTGAAACAAATTGTGGCTTTTTTTTTTTTTTTGGTAGTCTATCATAGGGGAAAAGGGTGGGAATTCTTTAAATAAATGTGTGTTCTTAGGTTGAGATCTTAAATTATAGTGGAGGCATGCTGTTTTAGGTTCTATGTATTAAATAATGACTTTTAACTGAAATTGCATAGTAAATATAATTTTACCTTTGAAATTAATTTGTTTAATACAGAAATTATACAAGTATATACCACTTCACAAAGGCAGCAAACACATTGCAAGCTACAATAGCTACTTTACAGAAATTTTAAAATTCTAAATATCAGGTACAGCTGAAAAAACAGATATAAATTTGGCAGCCAGTGTTTTTGACAGGGAAGTTGTACAGCTTACATGACTTTAAATATGTGAATTTGAAAGTACGAGTTTAGAATAATCATTACACTGTGTTAATATAAAAATAAAATACCAACTGTTGAAGAATCTAGTTTAAAATTATTTAATTCACTTCAAAACATCATATAAATTATTGTGGCTTTTATGTGTTCCTAAATCTTCAGTTATTTAGCTCAAGTACATTACTAAAGTAATATATTAATTCTTCCAGTACAGTGGTGTTTCATACCATTGACATTTGCATACTTTAGAATATATTAGAAAGAAATGTGTGATATTCAGAAATGTTCAGAAAAGCAAGTAAAAGGTCAATGAACCTGCCCACTTCTGAGATGGTTTCATGTCAACTTCATAAACATTCATTCTATTAAATAGTAAGCTAATGTTTAAATACCATTTGCAAGATAAAACACATTTTTTCATAAATAATGAAGTCTTTTTCTCAAGCACTACAAAAGTACACAAAAGAATTTTAATTTGAGCAAATCTTGGAATGTGTTTAACCTGATATTTCAACAGACTTAAGGTTTCCATGGTTTCACAGATTTTAAATTACTCAGAAAACAAGAAACTGCTTTGAGAGAAATGAATGAATCATTACCAATAGAAAAAAGTCCACTGTATTTATCTCTTACAGAAACAGAAAAATACAGCATTTCCCTCTTAGAATAATATATATATAATTATATATAATATATAATGACATATATAATTATTTCTCTATAATGATATGTAACATGTTATATCTGTTATATTATTATTTTATATTATATGTTACCTTATAGTACACATTATATACTAATTACACATTTTATGTATTATATAATATAACCTGTATAATATATTACACATAT
>NW_011888948.1:3379011-3464241 GCF_000151845.1 Pteropus vampyrus
TTTATATAATACATGTTATATTGTTGTATTATATAATATACAATTACATATATAAATCACATAGTCATATGTAATAAAAATTGTTCTTTTTAAAATTTAAGTATAGTTGGTATATAAAATTATATTAGATTCAGGTATACAATATTGTGATTTAACATATACATTTTGATGTGATCACCATACTTAGTCTAGTAAGCATCTGTCACTGTGAAAAGTTAACACAATATTATTGAGTATATTCCTCTACCCGCTTTCATTCATCCCTCACCATTCTCCCCTCTGGCAACCATCAGTTTGATCTTTGTTTCCACGAATCTGTTTTCATTTTGTTTTGTTTGTTAATTTGTTTTGCGGGTTTTGATCCACGTGTAAGTGAAATTATACAGTATTTAACTTTCTCTGACTTATTTTACTTAGAATAATACCCTCTTGAGATGGTTCCATTGAGTAGTGGTTAGCACGTCTGCTTTACACGCAGAAGGTCCTGGGTTTGAGCCCCAGTGGAGCCACTGCCCATACCCCAGGTGCACCAGGCCCCGGGTGGGCGGCGCAAGTGTGTGAGAGGAGACTGCCTGCCTTCAGAGATCCAGTTCTTAAGGGGAGATGGCAACATCTGTAGGTCAGGGGTGGAAGTTGGATAAGGGGATGAATTAAAAAAAAAAAAGAATAATACCCTCTGGGTTCATGTGTGCCTGGACATTTTAATAATATTAGTCCTTCTATCCATCAGCACGGTACATCCTTCCATTTATTCCTATCCTCTTCAATTTCTTTCTCCAATGCTTATTTGTTTTCCAAGTACAGGTCTTTTACCTCTTGGGTTAAATTTATTCCTAGACAGTTTTTTTTGATGCAATTGTAAATGGGATTGTTTGCTTAATTTCTCCTTCTGATTCCAATATTGGTGTATAGAAATGCAACAGATTTCTGTGTATCACTTCTAGATTCTACAGCTTTACTATATTTATTAGTTCTAATAGTTTTCTGGTGGAGTCTTTAGGGTTTTCTATACATAATATCATGTCATCTGCAAATAGTGACAGTTTTACGTCTTTCCAATTTGGATGCCTTTCATTTATTTTTCTTTTCTAGTTGCTGTGGCTAGAATTTTCAATACTATATTGAATAATAGTGGTGAACATGGACATCCTTGTCTTGTTCCTGATCTTAGAGGAGAAGCTTTTAGCTTTTTATCATTGAGTATGATATTGGTTGTGGGCTTTTCATATGTAGCCTTTATCATTTTGAGGTAAGTTCTTTCTATGCCCACTTTGCTGAGTTTTTATCATAAATATATGTTGAAATTTTTTTGAATGCCTTTTATGCATCTATTGAGATGATAATATAATTTTTATCTTGGTTTTGTTGATATGATATTTCACATTAATTGTTCCGTGAGTATTAAACCATCCCTGCATCCCTGGTATAAATCCTATTTGATCATGGTACATAATATTTTTAATATATTGTTGAATTTGGTTTCCTAGTATTTTGTTGAGAGTTTTTGCATCTATACTCGTCAGGGATATTTGCCTGTAATTTCTTTCTTTGTAGTGCCTTTGTCTGGTTTTGGTACCAGGGTAATGCTGTCCTTGTAGATTGAGTTCGGAAATGATCCTTTCTCTTCAATTTTTTGGAATAGTTTGAGAAGGAAAGGTATTAATTCTTCTTTAAGTGTTTATTAGAATTTACCTGTGAAACTGTCTAGTCTTGGGCTTTTGTTAGAAGATTTTGATTATTGTCTAAATTTTGTTGCTAGTAATCAGTCTGTTCAGATTTTCTTCCTGGTTCAGTCTTGGAAGATTGTATGTTTATAGAAATTGTTTTTTTTTTCTAGATTGCTCAATTTGTTGGCATATAGTGTACATAGTGTTCTTTAATGATCCTTTGTATTTCTTTGGTATTATCTCCCCTTTCATTGCTAATTTTATTTATATGGGCTCTCTTATTTTTGGATGAGTCTAGCTAGAGGTTCGTCAACTTTGTTTATCCTTTCAAAGAACTAGTTCTTAATATATTATTTCCCTTTTCTGTGTACTTTGGGTTTTGTTTATACTTTTTCTAGTCTCTTTAGGTGTAAATTTAGATTGTTTATTTGAGAATTTTTCTTGTTTCTTGAGGTAGAACTGTATAGTTATGAACTGCCCCCTTAGAACTGCTATTACTGCATCTCATAAATTTTAGAAAGTTATGTTTTCATTTTCATTTGTCTCTAGGTAGTTTTTGATTTCCTGGTTGATTCCTCTTTGATCCACCTGTTGTGAAGTAACATGTTTTTTAATCTCTATGTATTTGGTTTTTTCCCAGATTTCTTCCTTTAGTCGATATCTAGTTTCATGGCCTAATGGTTAGAAAATACACTTAATGTAAATTCAGTCTTCTTGAATTTATTGAGGTTTGTTTTGCTACCTAATATGTGGTCTATCCTGAAAAATGTTCTATGTGCACTTGAGAAAAATGTGTATTCTTTGGTTTTTAGATGAATATCTGTAATATCTATTAATGATCTGATCTAATGTGAACTTTAAGGCCATTATTTCCTTATTAATTTGCTATGTGGATAATCTATCTATTGAAGTAAATGAGATATTAAAGTCCTCTACTATTATTGTATTATTGTTAATTTCTGCTTTATCTCCACTAATATTTGTGTTATATACTTTGGTGCCTCTATGTTGGCTGTGTAGATATTTATAATTGTTACATCTTCTTCTTGGATTAACTCCTTTATCATTATGTAATGTCCTTATTTTTCTCTTTTTATATTTTTTGTTTTAAAGTCTGTTTTGTCTGATATGAATATTGTTGCCCCAGGGTTTTTTTTTTTTCATTTATATTTGCATGAAATATCTTTTTCCATCTCTTTCAGTCTGTGTGTGTCTTTCAGTCTAAAGTGAGTCTCCTGTAGGCAGCATATAGATGGGTCTTATTTTATTATTCATTCAGCCATCCTATGTTTTTTGTTTGGAGTATTTAGTCCATTTATATTTAAAGTAATTATTGCTAAGTATGTGCTTGTTGCCATTTTATTAATTGTTTTTAGGTTGTTTTTGTAGTCCTTCCCATTTTTTCTCTTGATCTCTTTCCATATCAAATACATTTTAAAAGCTTACATTTTACTCCCCCTTTATACTTTATGTTTTTGGTGTCATATTTTACATCTATTTGTTTTATAGATTTCCTATTTATTGTAGTTATAGTAATTTTGCTACTTTTGTCTTTTATCCTTCATATTAGATTTTTAAGTGATTGATTTACTGTGTTTATTGCAAATATACAATAAGAAAGGCAAATATACAATAAGAAAGGCAAATATACAAAAAGAAAAGTGATTTTTCTTTCCAGTATTTTCTCATTTCTATTTATAGTCTTTTCTTTTCTGCCCAAAGAAGACACTTTAACATTTCTTGTAAAGTTGGTTTAGTGGTGATGAACTTCTTTAGTTTTTGCTTGTCTGGGAAACTCTTTATCTCTCATTTGATTCTGAATGATAACCTTGTCAGGTATAATATTCTAGATGGGGGGTTCATTTCTTTCAGCACTTTAAATATTTCCTGCCACTCTCTTATGGCCTGTGGAGTTTCTGCTGAGAAATAACTCGATAGCCTTATGTGGTTTCCCTTGTATGTGACTTGTTGCTTCCTTCTTGCTGTCTTCAAGATTGTCTCTTTATCCTTAACTTTTGTCATTTTAATTGTAATATATATTGGAGTGGGCCTCTTTGAGTTCATCTTGTTTGGAACTCTCTGTGCTTCCTGGACTTGATTTACTTTTCTTTCCTTAGGTTAGGAAAGTTTTTAGCCATTATTTCTTCAAATATACTTTCTGCTTCTTTCTCTCTTTTCCTGGAATCCCTATAATGCTATGTTAGTGTGCTTGATGTTATCCTATCCTCATTTTTTAAATTCATTTTTATTTTTTCTATCCTGCTTATGTGATGTCCACTATTCTGCCTTCCACATCACTAATCCATTCTTCTGTATTAACCAATCTCACGTCAATTCCTTCTAGTGTGTTTTTCATTTCAGTTATTGTATTTTTCATTTCTGATTGGTTCTTTATTATAGTTTCTAACTCTTTGTTGAAATTCTCTCTGAGTTCCTCTATTCTACTCTCAAGTTTGTTGAGCACCCGTATGACCATTTATTTGAATTCTTTATCAGGCAAATTTCTTATCTTAATTTCATTATAGTATTTTTCTGTTTTTTGTTTTGTTTTGTTTTGTTTTTTCTCGTTCCTTTATTTGGGACATATTCTTCTGTCTTCCCATTTTGTTTGACTCTGAGTTTGTTCCTATTAGTTAGATGAAATAACTACTTCTCATAACCTTGAAAACGAGGTCTTGTGTAGAAGTGCCCTCTGTGTAGTCTGTGAGCTGGATAGTTTTGTCAGGCTGGTTGGAGTTGGTATGGTTGCATGCAATTCCTGGAGTGCCACCTGGCCAGAAGGAGTAGGTTCCAGGCAGGGCAACTTGATGTGCATGCATATGTAGTAGCTCTCTGTTATTCTGTCTGTTCATGGCCAGACTGGAGTTAGGGCAGGGCAGCCTGGTTTGTGTGTACTTCATGCCCTGCTGGTCCAGGTGGAGCAGCTTTGTGGGCCTGTGCTGCAGTGCCCTGCTGTTTTTGTTCTTGATCCCATAGGAACTGCCTGGTATACACACAGGAGGCTTGCCCTGTTGTTTTGATTGACAGCTGCCAGTCTGGGCTGGGGCGTCCTTTGAGCACATGAGCTGTAGCATTCTGCTAGTTTCCTCTTACGCTGAATGGGGCCTCCTGCTGTTCACATGCAAATGACACCTCTTTGCTTTGATTGACTGCTTTGGGAGCCCAGTCAGAGCTAGACTACATCCTGGGTGTGAGCACAGTAGCAACCTTCAGATTCCCTCTCACTCTGGAAAGGGCTGCCCAGTGGGTGCCTACAGCAGTGGCCTGGTGTGGGCAAGTTCAGCATCCTGAAGGAACTGCTAGGTCTAGTTCCAGGTGTGGGAGTGGGGAAGCTCTGTACATGCCAGCTATGGCACTCTCTTGTTGCTGCTAAAGCTAGTTCCAGGAGGGAAGGTTGGGAATGCCCTACCGCAGCCTTGCAGGTCGGCTAAAGAACCTGGGTAGAGCTCCTACCCATGCCAACAAAGTGCAGAGAGAATGCAAACAAGGCCTCTTATCAGTTCCTCTGATCCTGGTGGGTTCCCTCAGATTCCGGAGAGCTCCCATGATTCCCCACATTCTCTATTCAGTTGCTCTCTCTCTTCTTTGTTGTGCAGAAGCTGTTCCGCTATTCCTCAGTTGTCTCTCAGGAGGAATTGCTCTAACTATAAGTATGCATTCATTGTGTTCATGGGAGGGGACCAGCTCTGCGTCCTCTTACGTTGCCATCTTGTATCCATTTGCTAAATTCATCTCGTATAGAGACACAAAAATATAATATTTCCCCCTTAGAATATTAGAACCTGTATATATACTAATATAATATGTATCTAATAATACAACATGTAGGTATATGGTTTAAGTAATTATATATAATATATAATGACATATATAATTATTTCTCTATAATGATATGTAACATGTTATATCTGTTATATTATTATTTTATATTATATGTTACCTTATAGTACACATTATATACTAATTACACATTTTATGTATTATATAATATAACCTGTATAATATATTACACATATAAATATACATATATTATCCTAAGGGGCAAATTTTATATTGTTCTGTTTCCATAAGAGATGAATATATTTGTAATGTATATTTATAAACATAAATAATATATAGCTACCATGAAACCCTAACATAGCAAAATGTTGAAACTATGACCAAAATATGAACACTACTAAACCTGTCAGAAAAAGACAAGACAAAAGCTTTCTTGCATATGTATAAACTAAGTGTGATACTCTCCAAAAGTTTAAAAATTGTAATTATTACTTTCAAGCTTAAAAACTTTAATTCTAAATTTTAAAATATATGTATACACAAACCACTGATTGAACCAGACCCACTCCCCCAAAAAAATATCAGTAGTATTCACAGTTAAAAATAACTCTTTCAGGTTTTATCCCATAAAGTACATCCAGCTTCTCTTCTAAAACTAAAGGTCCACTTTATTACATAAAAATTTCACATGTGTAAAAACCAGAACTGTATGTAAGATACTGTATCTAAATGTTTCTAAATAGTCCCGTTCTGTCGGTTCATCAGTGACTTCTGTGGCTTTGTTGTCATTTTCTATAGATGGTTCTGAAAGAATCTCTCCAGTTCTACTGGTATTGGATCCTACTAATTCTTCTGTTTCATGGCTTTCAGAATCACTAGTTACAGGGCATGTATTTTCACTACATTCAGAATGTAAACTTTCTCAGCTTGAGACAGATGAGATCCTCCATTTGATTATTTTCCTCATAAGTCTCTTTATTTATAATAAAGGAAACATCAGCTTCTTTTTTTTTTAATTTTTCTTTCTAGGATCATTTCTGTTGATGTCATTAAATACTGCCTTCTTCCTCTTCATCCTTTGTACAGTGCTGCCTTATACAACTACTTCCTTTGTCTTTATTCTTAGATGAAGGTAGTTCTTCTGTTTCTTCTATCATAACTGAGGAAATTTCACTAGAATTTGTTTGGCCATCTCTTTGACTTCACCTTCTTTGTCAAACTTGAGTCTTTACCTCACACTCTTCAGCTTCCACAGTAGCTTCATTTGGACATTTGTTTTTTTATAGGGCTCACTGAGGAAACTTCTGAATGGGATGTCAGAGTCATTGTGATTTTTGTCCTAATTTTGCTGTACATTTGTAAAGACTCTTTGCTGTCTGTGCACATTTCTTGTCAGGGGACTCTCAGTACAATTCGGTAAATTTCCAGGAAACACCACCATTCATTCGATAAAAATTATTGGAATTGTTTTTCTCTGAAGAAGGATAAGCACAGTTAACTATCATATCATTTTCTACTCCTCTAAGAAATATGTTGTTCCTGTGTAATTTCTCTCCTTGGCTCCTTTAGCAATTCACTTAGTGGCTGAATGGTAAAAGGGATTCTAAGAAACTGTAACTTAGTTCTAGAGAGTAGCTATAATCCATCTTCTCCCATTAACTCCAGAGAAAATTTTCAGTATTCTTTCCTTTATTTCTATATTATATTATATAAAAATTCATTTTCAATATAATATTTCAAAGAGAATAGATCCAACATTAGAGTTGGGAGGACTTCTTGGTTCAAGAGCTGAAGTTCTGAAATCATCCATCACTTCCTCCAGTTTGAAAATAAAATACCTTTAAATTGAGACCTCTGAATTGTGTTGACAAAGAAACTAAACCAAAACAGGACAAACTTCCTTTTTCATTATCATCTCAAAATCTTGTAGCACCTTCTTCAGCCTCTTGAATGTCCATGGATGCTAGGAGTCCCTCACAGCCTCTGCTTCCTTCTAAGGATTTCCCCAGGACAGAATGCCTCCCCTGTCTCTGTGCTTTTCTATTCCCTCCACACACTCCTGCACATAGATACTGGAATGGGTAGGGGGGGCACCAAAGGGAGTCAGGAAGCACGAGAGAGTCCAAACTGCTACCACCAGCCCTCCAACACAGCGACTCTCAGCAATTTTTTACTGCTTACTAGATTGCATTATCCGAATGTTTTCATATTGTAATTAATTGACCTCCAATTAATTTTTGTAAAGATGTAAAGAAGGTGTTAGCATTCATGTTTTTCATATTGCTATCCAATTTCTCCTGTACCATTTATTGTAAAGAGTATCCTTTTCTCCACTGAATTGCAAAGGTGTTTTGTTGTAAATAAAGTGAATATATATGTATAAATCTGTTTCTGGATTCTCTCTTCTGTTCCATTATCTATTTGTCTATACTTGAGCCCAAACCACACTATATTAATTATAATGGCTTTATAGCAAGTCTTGAGAACTTGTGTATAAATCCTCCAACTTTGTATTTCTTCTTTATTTTATTTAAAAAATTTTTAGGTTTTTTAAAATTAAATTTATTGGGGTGACATTGGTTAATAAAATTATATTGGTTTCAAGAGTATAATTCAATAATACGTCATATGTATATTACATTGTATATTCACTGCCCAAAGTCAAATTTTCTTTCATCATCATATATTTGATCCCCTTTTCCCTTATCTTCCCTCACCCCTTTCCCTCTGGTAGCCACTAAATTGTCGTCTGTGTTTATGAGTTTTTGTTTGTTTTGTTCATTTATTGCTTTCAGTTTTATAATCCACATATGAGTGAAATCATATAGTTCTCAATTTCTTTATGTCTGAATTATTTTGCTTAGCATAATAATCTCAAGGGCCATCAGTGTTGTCGCAAATGACAGTATTTCATCTTTTTTTATGGCTGAGTAATATTCCATTGTATATATGCACCATATCTTTATCCAATCAACTCTGGAAGGACATTTCAGTTGTTTCCATGTCTTAGTTACTGAATAATGCTGCTGAGAACATCGCGGTGCATGTATCTTTACAGATAAATGTTTCAAGTGTTTTGGGTACCTAGAGGAGGGATTACTGGGTCATATGGTAATTCTATTCTTAATTTTTTGAGAAACCTCCATACTGCTTTCCATAATGGCCATACCAATTTATATTCTCACCAGCAGTACTTGCGGGTTCTTTTTTTCCATAATCTCTCCAACACTGTTATTACTTGTCCTATTGATAATAGCCATGCTTACAGGTGGGACGTGGCATCTCACTGTGGTTTTGATTTGCATTTCCTTAATAGCTAGTGAAGTTGAGCATCTTTTCATATGTCTGTTGGTCATTTGTATACATTCTTGGGAGAAGGGTCTATTAAGGTACTCTGCCCATTTTTTAATTGGATTATTTGTTTTTTATTGTTGAGTTGTATGAGTTCTTTATATATTTTGGTTATTAGCCCCTTATCAGAGGCATTGTTTGCAAATATCTTCTCCCATTCTGTTGGTTGCCTCTCTGTTTTGTTGATGGTTTCTGTTGCTGTGGAGCTTTTTAGTTTGACACAGTCCCATTCATTTATTTTTGCTTTTGAGATTGAATTAATAAAATCTCTAAAACCAAGGTCCATGAATTTAGCACCTATATTTTCTTCTATGGAATTTATTGCTTCAGGCCTTATATTTAAGTCTTTGATCTATTCTGAGTTAATTTTGGTGTATAGTGACAAGATAGCAGTCTAGTTTCATTCTTTTGCATGTGGCTTTCCAATTTTCCCAGCACCATTTATTGAAGAGGCTTTCCTTTCTCCATTGTTTGTTTTTGGCTCCTTTGTTGAAAATCATTTGTCCATATAAATGGGGGTTTATTTCTAGACTCTCAGTTCTGATCCATTGGTCTGTGTTTCTGTTTTTCTGCTAATACCATGCTGTTTTGATTATTGTGGCTTTGTAGTAGAATTTGAAATCAGGCAGTGTAATACCTCTGGCCTTGTTCTTTTTTCTCAGGATTGCTTTGGCTATTCAGGGTCTTTGGCGCTTCCATACAAATTTGAATTTTTTTGCTCTATTTTTTAAAATGCCATTGGATTTTGATGAGGATTGCATTGAATCTCTATATTGCTTTGGGTAATATGGCTATTTAAATTATGTTGGTTCTTCCAATCCATGAATATGGAATATCTTCTCATTTCTTTGTGTCTTCTTCAATTTCTTTTAATAATGTCTTGTAGTTTTCACTGTATAGGTCCTTTACATGCTTTGTTAAATTTATTCTTGGGTATTTTATACTTTTTGTTGCAAAGGAAATTTCATTAAATTATCATTGGATTTTTTTAGCAGAAACTTTACAAGCTAGGAGGGAGTAGAATCAAATATTCAAACTATTGAAAGGGAGAAATTATAAGCCAAGAATAATATATCCAGCAAAGGTATCTTTTAGATATGAAGGAGAAATAAAGAACTTTCAGACATGCAGGAGCTGAGGGAATTTTCTACCACAAGGCCTATATTACAGGAAATACTGAAGGGGGTTATTCTACCTGAAACTAAAGACAATAAGATACAAAACTATGAGTAAGATGACTAACAGATAGAAGCAGGAAATTGCAAGCCTTATTCAGAATACAGTATTATACATTTAAATATTACATAATGGTTAAAGGGAGTAAAGGACATTTTAAAAAGAGAAAAAGACAATACCTACTACAACTCAGAAATGAACTCACAGCATAAATAGGGATAATTTTTGACAACAAAAACAGAAAAGGGGTGGGGGTAAAGGTCTGAACTTGCAAAGGGAGATGGAGATAAGATACATGCAGAAGAAAAAGGGCTTCTGTATATATGAAACTTTCTTTTACATAAACGTAATGGTAACCACACACGAAAAATTCAGAACTAAGACATTTAACATAAAAAAGAGACTAGAGAGGAAAAAAGTCATAGAATATCACTAAACTAAAATAACAGACAGAAACACAAAGGCAAAGAAACAATAGAGATACCAAATTACCAAAAAACAAAAGATAAAATGGCTATAGGAAAACCTCATATATCAATAACCACCCTAAATGTAAATGGACTGAACTCACAAAAAAAAGGGCAGAGTAGCAGATTGGATCAAAAAACAAAACCTAGCTCTGTGCTGCATTAAAGAGACACACATCAGCTGCAAGAACAAATATTGCCTCAAAGTGAAAGGGTGAAAAATGATACTCCAAGCAGATGGCATGCAGAGGACAGTGGGTGTAGCTGTACTTATATTTTTTATATTTTAAAACAATGGTTTATCAGATTTCTCTGTACAAGGATTTGGATTTCAGGATTCAGAATAAATTTGTTATCTTGCTACCTAGTTTTCACTGTCATTTTTAAAATTATATTTTATCTCTTATTTAAATATATTTCTATTGTTATATAATTATATGCAGTAAAATACACAGAAAAGTACAGTTTGATGAGATTTGACAAACTTATATACCCATATTAACACTGCAATCAAAATGTAAAATATTTTCAGCATCCTGGGAAGTTCACTGATCCTCCTTTCCAGTCAATTTTCCTCTCAACCCAAAGCAAGCATTATTTTAATTTCACCTCTTTGGAATATTTCTGCTGATTCTTGAAGTTAATACAAATGTATATAAAGTACGTACTTTTTTGCATCTCACTTCTTCTGCTCAATATATTATTTACAGAATCATCCATATTTTTTGCGTATATCAGTATTTTTGTTCCTTTTTATTGCTGAGTCATATTTCATTATATGTATATACCACAACTTGTTAATTATTTCTCATATTGATGGACATTGCCTTGTTTCAAATGTTTTGCTTTTAAGACTAAAACACCAGAGTGACCCACTGTGAATGATTTCTCTTCTCTTTACCACATCAGTGAATTGTGCCATCAAATACCCACTTCATAGTCAGAAATCATTTTCTGTTACTCTCTCTTTCTTTTGATTCTTTTGTTCAGTTTCTCTGATTTCCTCTCTTTGGAATTCATTCTCAGCTTCAGACTTTATTTGTTAACTTCTCTACCTGCTGATTAGATTATCAATTTATTATAAAATGATACAACTCAGGAATAGCCAGATAGAGGAGATGCATAGGACAATGTATGGGGGAAGGGGCACAGAGTTTCCATGAATTCTCCTAACACTTTCACCTGTACACCAGCCCAGAAGCTCCTTTACTTCTTCTTTAAAACTATCTTGGCTTTCCTAAGTCCTTTGAATTTCCACATAATTTTAGAATCAGATTATCCATTTCCACATATTTAAACATACTCTGCTGTTATTTTAATTTGGATGATATTCACTGTATAGCTTAATATTGAGACTTTCCATCTATTCAGGTCTTCTTTAATTTCTTTTAGCAATGTTTTCACTATATGAGCTATATATATCTTTTGTTAGTTTTATTGCTATTTGATGGGTTTTAACTATTTTAAATTGTATTTCAAAAACTTCATTTTCTAATTATTTGCTGCTGATACATGTGAATATAACCGATTTTTGCATAACAAATAGCACCCTTCATAAATTTACACAGTCATTTTAATAATTAATTAGTAGATTCCTTGATATTTCTTTATATATGCAATCATGTAAAGTTATTACTCTTTCCACTTTTTAAACCATTTCTTTTATTCTTTTTCTTTATCAAATTATCTAGGACCTCCACTTTAATGTTGAGTAGAAGGGGTAAGAGTGGACAGCCTTGCCTTGTTCTCAAACTTAGGTGGAAAAATTCAATATTGCACTATTAGAATGATTTCTTTTAGAAGCTTTTGGTAGCTATCTTTTACTAGATTAAGAAAGTTTCATTTTATTTTAAGTTAGCTAAGAATTTTTAATTTTTAAAAAATAATTTTAATTTTTAAATTACAGTTGACATACAATATTATTATATATTATTATACTAGTTTTAGGTGTACAACATAATGATTAGACATTTATGTAACTTACAAAGTGGATCACCCATCAGATACTATACATACTTATTTCAATATTATTGACTATATTCTTTATGCTATACTTTACATTCCCATGACTATTTTGGAACTACCAATCTATACTTCTTAGTTCCTTCCTATTTATTACAAACCCAACCCTCTTTTCATCTGGCACCCATCAATTTGTTCTCTGCACTTATGAGTTTGTTTCTGTTTTGTTTGTTTATTTTGTTTCTTAGATTCCACATATAAGTGAAATGGTATGGTTTTGATTTTCTTTGTCTGACTTGTTTCACTTTGTATAATATCCTCTAGGTCTATCCATGTTGTTGCAAATGGTAAGGTTTCATATTTTTTATGCCTGAGTAATATTCCATTTTATACATGTACCACTTATTCTTTATTTGTTCTCCATCAATTGACAGCCAGGTTGCTTTCACATTTCGGCCATTGTAAATAATGCTGCAATGAACATATGGATGCACATGTTTCTTCAAAGTAGTGCTTCGAGTTTGTTTCAATAAATTCCCTGAAGTGGAGTTACTGGCTCCTTCTTTGTCTCTTGTTATAGCTTTTGTTTTAAAATCTTTTTCGTCTGATGTAAGTATTGCTATCCCAGCTTTTTGTTTATTTGTTTCCATTTTCATGAAAAATCCTTTTCCATTCCTTTATTTCCGGTATATCTGTATCTTTTGATCTGAAGCAAATTTCTTGTAGGCAGCATATGTAAGGATCTTGTTTTCTTATCCAATCAGCTACCCTATCTTTGGACTGGAGCATTTCCATTTCTGCTTAAAATAATTGTTGATAGATTTGTAGTAATTGCCATTTTGTTATTCATGTTTTTATCTTTATTTTCTTTTTCTTTTTAAAGAAGTCCCTTTAACATTTCTTTAATTTTAGTGGTGATGAACTCTTTAAGTTTTTTTTTTTTTTGGTTGGTTTAGGAAGCTCTTTATCTATCCTTCAATTTTAAATGATGCTTTGCTGGGTAAAGTAATCTTGGTTGTAGGTCCTTGCTTTTCATCACTTTGAATATTTCATGCCAATCCCTTCTGACCTGAAAAGTTTGTTAAGAAATCAGCTGGCAGTCTTATGGGAACTTCAGGAATTGTAAATTTAGTAAGGCCATGTGAAAGCTTAGTTACTGAGAAAAATGAGGTACTATATAATTACCTAGAGTCCTAAAAATATTCTTAGTTATCTTCTAGCTTTCAATCTTGGTATACAATTGAATACTTTTTTTATTCTGGTTAAGAACAGAAACTGTCTATCTGGTGACAGGTTGTGACCCCAAAAATGTAGTTTCTTAGCAGAATTGAAGTTTTCTCTAGGTGCTTTATTCTCTGTTCTGCTCATTTGGATAAGAGGTACTTGGGGTCTTCAGGTAAACTATGTAGATCAGAAAACACAGCAGCAAATTGTCTACATATTGAGTCAAGGATGGACTCATAGAGAAAATTCAAATCCTTGAGATTACTTTTTAGACATTTAGAGAAATATAAAGGTGATTTTAAAAGTCCCTGAAGTTTAACCATCCAGGTACATTAATTTTCCTAGGAAAAAGTCAATACCGACTATCTTTATATGTGGGGATGCTAAAGAAGGCTGCATGTAAATTAACCACTGCAAAATATTTACTTATTGAGAGAATGAAGGTTTCAGAACAGTATTCTAATGATTGCATGATATTTCATTAGTGCTGTAATTAATCTTTAATGTTTGGTATTTTGGTGTCACTATTTTCAATAACACAGCAAAGAAGGCATAAAGGCACAAAGGCATAAAGCTTTTTCTGAATAGATGCCTAGGAGTGAATTTCTCTAGTTAAAAGTATGAATATTTTAAGGTTTCTTAGTTTATATTGCCAAATTCAAGAGATTGTGTAATAAGTAAAAGGTTTTCTTTTCATGCCATATTTACCAGCATTGAATTTTCTCATTAAAAAGGAAAGGGCTAATTTCATGGGTGAAAACGGCATTTCATTGTTATTTTGACTTCTTTTTTGGTAGGGTGGCTATTTCTCTATGTAGGTTGTTAGCCAGTTTGATTTTCTCTTTTGTAAATTTATTTATGTCTTTGGCTCACTTATCTATAGGGTGAGGGAGTACAACTTAAATTATTGTTAATGGGTTATTAATTTATACTAGTATAATCAGTTTATAGATTATACTAGGCATAGTCCCCACTCATTCAATTTTACTGAAAAACATTCTCCCCTGTTATTTGTTTGTTATACTGTGGCATTTTTAAAATAGAAATTTCAAACTTTTATGAAGTCAAAACTACATCTGTTGCTCTTCCATTGATTTAACACTTAGTTCTTCCTCATCCAAAGAACTGATTAATGTTCGCTTAAATTTCTTAGAAATGTTTGTTTTTTTAATATTTGATTCCTCAATCCATCTGGATTTTATTTTGGTGTAAAGAACTCCATGAATTTTTGATGTATATAAGACTGTTTATCCTCCCTCCCCCAGTACTATGCAGGCTCAAAATGTTTATCTTTTTGACTTAGTATTTCCTCTCGACAGGGATAACCAATTTAACAAATTGATCATTTTAATACCTTAATTTTTCTTTTTCTTTTTCTTAACATTAAGTAAGCCATTAAACATTGCTCTGAGGGTACTACACTAATCAATATTTGAACTTTATAGTCATTTTTATTGTTACACAGAGGCACATGCATGTGTGTGTGTGTGTGTGTGTGTTTCAGAAGGATAAGTTTGTTGGAAATGTATTAATGTGATGATAGTAACTGTATTTTAAATAATATTCACTGTTATTTTAAAAGTTACACATATGTACTCATTATGTTTATTTATATACATGTACATATATATATATATACAGATAAGCAAAAAAAGTTTCCATATTGCCATCACTTATCGAAAGTTTGATATAATGGGTTTATCTTTTTCTATTATGCATATACACACAATAATACCATATATTTTTTACATTTATTTATTTAAATAATGCTTAGGCAGATTGTAATATCTAGATTGTAAAAGGCATATCTAATAAGAATTAGACAGACCTACATAAGATCCATATATTACTGTGAATTAATGATTCGGAACAAATTTACTTAAACTAGTTAACCATCTAATTTTCTTAAGCAATGTGTATTTATAGTAGACGCCAATCAGGGAAGTCAAGTACAACTGTGTGAGTTATTTGAAAACCATTAGTGAGTTAGATATGACTTAGAATGTACATAACCTCTTATTCCCTAAATCTTCCCTAAAAGGTACTAAGCGAGGGACAAGTGAAAAAAAGGTAATAACCATTTTAGGTTATTTCTAGAAAATAGGTTTTGTTCACATCATGTGGATATATGTAAAGTATGTATCCATCTTTCTTAGGAAGTTGTGCGGTTCCTGGATACCAAACATGAAAACCACTATCAAGTCTACAATCTATGCAGTATGTACTTGACTAGATATTTTGCTACTATAGATAGAAAACAGATCATTGCATAGAAGATGATGATTCACTTTTTACATTTCATTTAATCATAAATATTTGGTGATAATGGGAAGTGAGTTAATAAAATCTTCATTTTGCACTGGCCTTACTTGGTCGGAAAAGGTAGCTCACCAGCACAAAATGCCCTGTGAAGAACACAGAAGGCTAGAGTGGAGGTGGAGCCATTTTAGGAAGAGTCTACTCTAGTGATATTAGGTTTAGGAAAATACTTCTGTTTTTCCTGCCAGGTTGTGTTTTGAAGACAGACAATTCAACAAATGCATTTTCTAACCCACCAGGAGTTGGGTGTGAGGAGAACAAGGCCCTACACGAAAATAAAACAAAACTCTGTAGAAAATAGATTGTATTCCAGCTTACTACAATGTCTCTCTTGATTTTTCATCTTCCTAGATATTGAATAGTTGTTTGCAGGAGGCAATCATTTTTATTGGCCACATTTGCTTCTTCTCTGTGGTTTCTAACTACTCTACCATAATGCAATGAGTAGCCTGCTAGAAAATTAAAAGTAAGGCCTATTAAATAAATCAAAATAAGCTGGGTTTAGGTTATTCAAGTTGGACAAACCACTACCGTTACTATATTTTTGAGACTCTTAAGTTTCTTTTAGTGTAGCAGGAACCAATCAGAATGCTCCTTTTAAAAGTGAATAAAGACTTTATAACAGAAAAGAATAACTTATTTACAACATTAACATTTACTGTGTTTATTATGTATAGAGATATACCTATGTTTCTTTTATTTTAGGTGAAAGATCTTATGATCCTAAGTACTTCCATCATAGGGTCCATCGAATCATGATTGATGATCACAATGTCCCCTCTCTGAGGTAAGTTTTATGCTAAGTTAGCTGTCAGAAAGGGGCTAAATACATTGTTCTTGATTTTTTGGAAGTATTTTAATTCAACTAAAAATCTTACATTTGAAATTAGTGAGATGTTGGAATTTTCCAAAGAAGTAAACAAATGGATGGCTCAAGATGATGAAAACGTCGTAGCGATTCACTGTAAGGGAGGCAAAGGTAAAATTATTTTTCTTTTTATTCCTCTTTTTTTAAAGAAATTTGAAAAATATATTCAAGTACAAGTATTACATTTTTGGTGGGCTGTAAAACAGTTTTTTTAAAAAATTGAATTCCAGGAAAACACAATACTTTAAAACTGCCTTTTATAATTGAGTAGAATCAAGTTTTAGTATTACATGAAAATTAGTTTCAAGCTCATTAGTAGTAGGCAAGTTCTATCTTTAGTTCCACAGGTTGAAATATTCTAAATATTGGCAAATTATAAATGAAGAGTATAGAGGTCGAACTATATGGAATTATCAGTTTTGGACCATTTTTTACTTACAAAAATGGCTGTTCCACATGACTCAACCTATGATAGTATTATATAATGCTAGCAATTGGCTTGTTTTCTTTTAATTAAAGGTAATTCTCTGTTTGAAGGAAAACATTTCAAATTTATTTTATTTTATTTTATTTGCAGAAGAGGACTTACTGTGTTCACATGGTTCTCTTTTATTTAAATTTTATTTTATTAATGGTTTCAAGTATACAGTACATTGGCTAGACATTTATATAGTTTATAAAATGATCCTTCTAACTGCTCTTTTTCTCTTCTGGCTCTACACCTAGCCGTTACATTAATGCTAACTACCGTGCTCTACATCATGCTCCACACCCCTGTGACCATCTATCAGCTACTAATTTATATTTCTTTAACCCTTCACCTCATTCTCCCAGCCCCCCAAACTCCTTCCCCTCTGGCCATCATCAGATTGTCTTCTATATTTGTGAGTCTGTTTTTGATTAGTTTTTCTTTTTGTTTCTTAGATTCCGCATATAAGTGAAATCATATGGTATTTATTTTTCTCTGTCTGACTTATTTCACTCAGCATAATAACCTCTAGGTCCATCCATGTGGTTGCAAATAGTAGGATTTCATTTTTTTAATGACTGAGTAATATTCCATAACTTCTTTGTCCAATCATCTATTGATGGACATTAGGTTGTTTCTATATCCTGGCTATTGTAAATTGTGCTACCATGAACATAGGGGTGTGTAGATCTTTATGGATTATTATTTTGATTTATATAAGTTGACATTTTTTCTCTTAAATGTAATATGGAATTCATTAGAGAAACCATATTGGCCTTAATGTGGGAAATTGGCATCAATTTCTCCTTGAGGAAATTTTTAAATTATCATACAATTTTATTAGATAGAGGATTGTTTATCATTTTACCTCTCTACCCACTTTGGTAGGGTGTATTTTTCCAAGCATTCATCAATTTTATCTAAATTCGAATGTCTTGGCATCACATTTTTCAAAATACCTTATTCTAATGTATATGGTGGTATTTACTTTCTTATTCCTTATATTACTTTCTTGGTGCCTTTCTCTCTGTCTCTGTCTGTCCGTCTGTCTCTCTCTCTCTAGATTAATCTCACCAAGAATTTATCAATTTTATTAGTCTGTTCAAAGTACCAAGTTTTTTTGGCTTTCTTGACCACCTCTTTTGTTCGTTTTCTAGTTCATGAATTACTATTATATTTACTGCTTCCTTCTGCTTTCTTTGGTTTAATTTGTTGTTCTTTTCCTAACTTCTTGAGATAGATGATTAACTTCTTGAGAGAGATGATATATTTTTAACCTTTCTCTTTTTTATTTAGCATTTAAAGCTATAAATTTTCCTCTAAGAATTACGTTAATGTCACATAGTTTTATATCTAGTATTTCATTATTATTTCATTCAAAATATTTTCTAATATTTTTTGTTCTTGTTTCTTTGACCCATGGGTTATGTAGGAGTATACTTTCTTATTTTCAAACATGAGGATTTTGTAATTATCACTTAGTTACTGGTTTAGGGTTGTATTACATTGTAGTCAGAAACATATGTATTTTTTTTGTTCTTTGAAATTTGTTTAGACTTGTTTTATGGCCCTGAATTTGATCAATTTTATCAAATGTTTTCTGTGCACTTGAAAAGAAAATGTATTATGCATTGTTGTGAACAGTGTTCTGAATGTGTTTATTAGGTCAAAGGTTAATTGTTTTATTCAAATCTTCTACATCTTGTTTTGGTTTGATTTTTTTTTTTTTTTTTACAATATAATTCTTTCCTCTCACCTACCACCATTAGTTTGGAAGTCATATACTCATTTATATACCTTTTGTTATTATCTAAAGATTTCAACCTGCGTCCTTCATTCAGCTATTGATTTTTTTTTTATGTTGACCTTGTAGCTAACTATCTTCCCGAATTCTCTCATTAGTTTTAGTAGTTAGTCTATAGATTTACTTGGATTTTTCTATTCTGCAAATAATGAAAGTTTGTTTTTTTCTGTTCTTATCCCTACACATTTGGTTTCTTTTTCTTATCTTAATTCACTGTCTAAGCCCTGTAATACAGTATTAAATAGAAGCTGTGAGTAGTGGACATTTTTGCTTTGTTTCTGGCTTTAAAGGAAATACTATCAACATGTCATCATTAATATTAATATGATGTACTTGGTAGCTATTTTGGTAGATTCCCTTCATCAAATTAAGGAAACTTCCTAGTTTTTCTTAATTTTAAAATTGTGAATATATACCGAATTTTAGTGAATGCTTTTTTCTGTATTTATTGAGGTAATTGCAAGGTATGTCTTTTAATCTGTGAATATGATAAACTACATTAATATAGATTTCTGATATTAGATGATCCTTGCATTCCTGAGATAATTGTCAATAGTTATTGAATATTATTTTTTCTACATTACTGAATTCAGTCTGAAAACATCTCAATTAATTTTTTAACATCTATATTCATAAGTGAAACTAGTATAAAGTTACCTTTTCTTCTATTATATTTGTACAGTTTTGGAATTAGTTTTGCCAATGTTATTAAATGAGTTAAATTATTAAATGAATTAAATTATTATTATTTTAAAAATTGTAAAAGATAGAAATCATTGCTGCTTTATAGATTTGATAAAAATCTCATCTTGTGTTTTGGAGGAGGTGGTTAGAAAGACTGTAAATATTTTTAATGCAATGTTATTGCTCTATTCAGGTTTTGCCTTCTTGAGTCAACTTTTTAATTGAAAATTTATTTAAGTTTTTTAAATGATTGACATAAAGTTATTCTTGTAGTGCTTTTAAATTTCTATTACATCAGTAATTTGTCCCCATTTTAATTTCTAATATTTATGCTTCCTTTTTAAAAATCAGTTTTATAAAAGATTTGTGTATTAGTTTCTTGGGGAAAAAAACCTAATGTTTAATGTTGTTAATAATTCTATTGTGTTTTCTGCTTCACAAGTTTCTGCTTTAATACTTATTTTATTTTTTCTCCTTTATGATCTATGATTTTAAATTATTTATTTTAAATCACTTAGTGTTTAAGAGTTTTAGCTACATTTTAATTATCAAATTTTTCATTGTACTTCTTCAGAGATAGTGATAGAATCAAAGTGTAGTCCATGGACTAGCAGCTTCAGCATCAACTAAGAATCAGTTAGGAAAACAAAATCTCATAATCGCAGGCCTACTGGATTAGAATCTACATTTTTCTAAGATCCCCAAATGATTCATACACCATTTAAGTTTGAGAAGCACCAATCACTAGGACTGCTCAGTAATAGCTGGAGAGTTTTTTCCCTTTTATATTTTTCCCTTCTATTTTATCTAAAGCTTTGCTTCACCCTAGGAATTTACTTAACCATTTTTTTCTCCAACATGGAAAAAAGAATGATACGAACTTGGAACATTTTTCACCTACTCAAAGAGTACCTTCAGAGTGTTTGGGCCCTTTCTTCTACTTGGAAGAGGAAATAAAAATCAACAGCATCACCTGGGTTGCACTTTTTACTCACTGTAGCCAGCAGAGCCAAACTGAGCCAGGGGAGCCAGCAAACCAACTCTCATATGGTTGGATCTATCATTTTTAATTCTATAGATAACTTCGATCTCTCACAACAGCAGCTGAGTTGCTGCTTCACACCATTGGTAACTCTGTAACCACTCGGGCATCACAGATTCATCATACACATTCTTTTATCCTTCCTTTTCCAAAACAATACTTTTGCCATATTTCAGTGAGTCAGGGTTATTTTAGCAAATCTTGCTTCTGCTGCCAACTGTATCAGATGTCTTTAAGACCTACCCCTACATTCAGTGATTCCCCAGGGGACTCACAGGACTCAGCATATAGTCATATTTATGGCTATGATTTATTACAGTGAAAGAATACAAAGCAAAATGAGCAAAGGGGAAAGGCGCATGAGGCAAAGTCCTTAAGAAACCAGGCATAGGTCTTCTCCAGTGGGGTCACACAGAATGTGATTGATTCCTTCAGTAGTGAGTTGTGAAAACACATGTGAGATATTCCCTACAAGGGAAGCTCGGGATTTTTATTGGAAGCTAGTCAAATAGACATCTTCTCCTTAGAATGGACTGAAATTCTAGACTTTCAGAAGAAGAACAGGTGTTTAGCATAAATCATATTGTTTGCATAAACAGTTTAGGCACAGTGAGCCAGTCTTATCAGGGAATGGTGAGAATCCTCCAGAAATCCAATTTTTTAGATGTCAGCAAGGCCAAACTTCAAGCAGTCCTACTGATAGCAGTCAGGCTTGCTATATTAACTCTTTTCTGCATAATGATGTTGGGTCTCTGGAATTTATTGAGACTTTTTTGTGGTGTAATATGTGATCCATTTGGCACTATAACTAGAAATCTCATATCTAGGAAGTAGTATATATTCTCCAATTTTCTTCTATTTAGCTATCATTAATCTTTTAAATTACATTATTTAAATCATTATGTTTACTTTTTTTAATATGTAAGAATCTGAGAAAGGTATGTTGAAATTTTCCACCATGACTGTAAATATGTTGGTTTCTTTTTTTACTGAGTCATTGCCAATGACTTTATTTTTAAAAAATTTTTTCAGTTACAGTTGACAAGCAATATATTAGTTTCAAGTGTACAACACATTGATTAGACATTTTATAACTTATAAAGTGATCACCCTATCTGACATCATATGTAGTTATTATAATATTATATTCTCTATACTGTATCATACATCCTCATGACTATTTTTTTTTAAACTAGCAATTTGTACTTCTTAATCCATTCACCTTTTTCACCATTCTCCAACCCATCTGTTCATCTGGCAATCATTAATTTGTTCTCTGTATCTAGAGTTTGTTTCTGTTTTGTTTGTTTTGTTTTTAGATTCCACATGTAAGTGAAATCATATGATATTTGTCTTTCTCCGTCTCATTTAGCATAATACCCTCTAGGTCTATCCATGTTGTCGCAAATGGCAAGTTTTCAGTATTTTTTATGGCTAAATACTATTCCATTATATGTATGTACCACTTCTTTTCACATTGGTCTATCAATGAACACTTAGATTGTTTCCATATCTTGTCTATTATAAATAATGCTGCAGTGAACATAGGATTGCATGTATCTTTTCAACCATTGTTTGCATTTCTTTGGGTAAATACCCAGAAGTGGAATTGCTAGGTCATGTGGTAGTTTTATTTTTAATTATTTGAGGAACCTCCAGACTGTTTTCCATAGGGGCTATACCAATTTACAATCCCACCAACATTCTCCCTTTTCTCCACATTCTCACCAACACTTGTTGTTTGTTGATTTATTGATGATAGTCATTCTGATAGGTGTGAGTTGATATTTCATTGTGGTTATACTTTGCATTTCCCTGATGATTAGTGATATTGAGCATCTTTTCATATGTCTGTTGGTCATCTGTATGTCCTCTTTGGAGAAAGATCTATTCAAGTTCTCTGCCCATTTTTAAATCAGATTTGTTGTTGTTGTTAAGTTGTATGAGTTCTTTATACATTTTAGATATTAACCCCTTTTCAGATGTATCATTGGGGAATAAATATCTTTTTCCATTCAAAAGGTTGCCTTTTCATTTTGTTGGTGATTTCCTTTGCTGTCCTAGAACTTTTTATTTTGATGTAGTCCCACTTGTTTATTTTTTCTTGTATTACTCTTGTCCAAGGAGACATATCCAAAAAATATATATATTACTAATAATGATGTCAAATAACTTACTGCCTATGTTTTTTTCTAAGAATTTTATGGTTTCAGGTCTTATATTTAAATCTTTAATCTATTTTAAGTTTACTCTTGTATATGGTATAATAAAGTGATCCAGATTCAATTTTCATTTTTTTACATGTATCTGTCCAGTTATCCCAACAGCATTTATTGAAGAGATTGTCTTTATCCCCATTGTATATTTTTGCCTCCTCTGTCATAGATTAGTGGATCATATAGGTATGGGTTTGTCTGTGGACTCTCTATTCTGTTCCGTTGCTCTATGTGTCTGTTTTTACGCCAGTACTATCCTGTTTTGATTTCTATAGCCTTGTAGTATAGTTTGATACTAGGTAGCATGTTACCTACAACTTTATTCTTATTTCTCAAGATAGCTTTATGTATTTGAGATCTTTTGTGGTTCCATATACATTTCAGGATTATTTGTTCTAGTTCTATCGAAAATGCCAATGGTATTTTGACAGAGATTGCATTGAATCTATAGATTGCTTTGGATAGTATGGACATATTAATGATGTTAATTCTTCCTATTCATCAGCAAGTTGTATCCTTCCATTTATTTGTATCTTCAATTTCTTTCTTCAATGTCTTATAGTTTTCTGAGTACAGGTCTTTTACCTTCTTGGTTAAATTTGTTCTTAGGTATTTTCTTCTTTTTGATGCAATTGTAAATGAGATTATTTTCTTAATTTCTCTTTTTTATTTTATTTTTTAATTAAATTTCTTGAGGTGACATTGGTTAATAAAGTTATATAGGTTTCAAGTGTATAATTCAATAATACCTCATATGTATATCGCATTGTGTGTTCACAACCCAAAGTGAAATTTCCTTCTGGGTTGTGAACACATCATGTATCTGACCCCCTTAACTCTTATGTACCTCCCCCCCTCCTCCCTTTCCCTCTGGTAACCACTAAACTATTATCTGTGTCTATGAATGTTTGTTTGTTCATCTTGTTCATTTGTTACTTTCAATTTTATATCTCAAATACAAGTGAAATCATATGGTTTTCAACTTTTTCTGTCTTCTGTCTGCTTATTTTGCTTAGCATGATAATTTCAAGATCTTAATTTCTTTTTTGACAGTTTCTTATTGGTTTATAAAAATGTAACTGATTTCTGAATATTAATTTTGTATCTTACTACTTTTCTAAATTCACTTTATTAATTTTGGTAGTTTTTTGGTAGAATCTTTATGGTTCTCTACATACAATGTCATGTCATCTGCAAATGACAGATTTATTTCTTCCTTTCCAATTCAGATGACTTTTGTTTCTTTTTCGTCTCTGATTTCTGTGGCTAGGACTTCCAAGGCTATGTTAAATACACATGGTGAAAGTGGACATCCTTGTCTTTTTTTAAAGAAAAAACTTTCAGCTTTTCACCATTAAGTATGATGTCTGCTGTGGGTTTGTCATATGAAGCTTTTATTATGCCGAGATATGTTCCCTCTATCCTCACTTTGCTGAGAGTTCTTATCATAAATCAATGTTGGATTTAGTCAAATGCTTTTTCTCCATATATTGATATATTTATATGATTTTTATCCTTCATGTTGCTTATGTGGTTTATCATGTTGATTTGTGAATATTGAACCAACCTTGCATACTGGAAATAAATTCCACTTGTTCATGGTGTATGCCCATTTTAATGTATTGCTGAATTCAGTTCGCTAATATTTCATTGAAGATTTTTAATTATGTTCATTAGGGTTTTGGCTTATAATTTCTCTTTTTGTAGTGTCTTTGATTTTGCTACCAGGGTAATGCTGACCTCATCAAATGAGTTCAAGAGCCTTTCCTTCTCTTCAATTATTTGAAGAAATTAAAAAATATTTTTTGAATATCTTTTTTTGATTTTTGAATGGTTGGCAGAATTCTCTGTGAAGCTATCTGGTCCAAGGCTTATGTTTGTTGGGAGTTTTTTGATAACTGATTGGATATTTTTAGCTTTTATAGGTCTGTTCAAATTTTTGTTTCTTCCTGATTCAATCATGAAGATTGTATATTCCCATGAACTTATCCATGTCTCTCAGGTTCTCCAGTTTGTTGACATGGTATTTTCTTATTACCTTTTGTATTTCTCTGGTGTCAGTTGTCACTTCTCCTGGTTCGTTTCTAATTTTATTTATCTGGGTCCTTACTTTTTTTTCCTGAAGAGTCTAACTAAAGATTTATCAATTTTGTTTATCTTTTCAAAGAACCAGATCTTGGTTTCGTTGATATTTTCTATTGTTTTTAGTCTCTATTTCATTTATTTCCACTCTGATCTTTATTATTTCCTTTCTTCTACTCACTTTGGGCTTTGTTTGACCTTCTTTTTCTAGTTCCTTTAAGTGTTAGGTTAGATTGTTTATTTGAGATTTTTCTCATTTCTCAATGGAAACCTGTATTGCTATGAATTTTCCTCTTAGAACTGCCCTGGCTGTGTTCCTTAGATTTTGGATCATTGTATTTTTATTTTAATTTGTCTCAAATTATCTTTCAGTTTTCTTCCTTGATCATGCTGTTAAACAATTCATTGTTTAGTAGTACGTTATTTAGCCTCCATGCATTTGTGTGTTCTTCTGTTTTCTTGTAATTTACTTCAAGTTTCATACCATTGTGGTCAGAGAAGATGACATAATTTCAATCTTCTTAAATTTATTGAGACTTGTTTTGTGACCTAAAATATGGTCAATCCTGGAAAATGTTTCACGTGAACAGGAAAAGAATGTATATTCTGCTCCTTCAGGGTGAAATGTTCTAAAAATATCAATTAAATCCAACAGGTCTAAAGTGTCATTTAAGGCCACTGTTTCCCTGTTGATTTTCTGTCTGGGTGATCTATCCAATGATGTCAATGGGATGTTAAAGTCCTCTACTATGACTGAAGTACTATTGATTTCTTCTTTAATGTTAATTAATACTTGCTTTATATATTTAAGTGCTCCTATATTGGGTGCATAGATGTTTACAAAAATTATATCCTCTTGTTGGATTTATCCCTTTAGCATTATGAAATGCCCTTCTTTGTCTCTTGTTACAGCCTTTTTTAAAAATCTATTTTTATTGGTATAAGTATTGCTACCCCAGATTATTCTTTCATTTGCATTTGCATTAAATATCTTTTTCCATCCCTTTACTTTCAATCTGTGTGTGTTTCAATCTGAAGTGGATCTTTTGTAGGCAGCATATGTATGGATCTTGTTTTCTTATCCATTCAGCCACTCTATGCCTTCTGATCAGAGCATTTAGTCCATTTACAGTAAAGTAATATGAATTGCTATTTTATTACTTATTTTCTGATTGTTTCGTAGTTGTTCTCTGTTCCTTTCTTATTCTCTTGCTCTCTTATCTTGTTTGTTGGTGATTTTCTATAGTGTTATATTTGAATTCCTTTCTCTTTATTTTTTGTATATATCTTACAGATTTTTAGTTTGTGGTTAGCTTGTGCTTCCCATATACCAAACTGTATTTACACCTGTCTATCTTAAGTTGATGGTCGCTCAAGTTCAAACACATCCTTAAATGGATACATTTTTTACTCACCTCTACGTTTATGTTTTTGTTATTAGTTTTTAACTTCTTTTGTATATATGTGTTTGTGTTTATCCCTTAATTTATTGCTCTAATTACACATAATCTTCCTAGTTTTGTCTTTTAACCTTTGTACTAGCTTTATTGTTGGTTGAGCCACTGTTTTTACTAAGTGTTTGCCTTTGTCAGTAAGTATTTTTTTCTTTCCTATAGTTTTTATTCATTTTTAAAAATCTTTTCTACTTAAAGAAGTCCCTTTAACATTTCTTGTAATACTAATTTAGTGGTAATGAACTGTTTAGGTTTTTTTTGTCTGGGAAACTCTTTATCTCTCTTTCAATTCTAAATGATAGCCTTACTGGGTAGAGTGATCTTGGTTGTACGTATTTGCCTTTTATTACTTTGACTATTTGGGCAAATTCCTTCTGGCCTGCAAAGTTTCTGTTGAGGAATCAGCTGACAGCCTTATAGCAACTCCTTTGTATGTAACTAACATCTTTTCTCTTACTACTTTTCAGATTCTCTCTTTGTCTTTAAACTTTGCATTTTAATTATAATGTATCTTGGTATGGGCCTCTTTAGGTTCATCTTGTTTGGGACTCTCTGCACTTCTTGGACCTGTATGTCTATTTCTTTCTCCAGGTTAGGGAAGTTTTCCATCATTATTCCTTCAAGTAGATTTTCAATGCCCCGCTCTCTCTCTTCTTCTGGGATCCCCTTGATGTGAATGTTGGTATGCTTGATGTCCCAGAGGTTTCTTATATCATACTTATTTTATAATTTTTCTGTTTTGATTGGGTATTTTACTCTACCTGTCTTCCAGATCATTTATTTGATCCTCTGGTTCACCTAATCTGTTGTTGCTTCCATCTAGTGTATATTTCATTTCAGTTATTATATTCTTTACTCCTGACTGATTCTTTTTTTTATGCTTTTATCTCTTTGTTAAAGTTCTCACTGAGTTCATTTACTCTTCCCCAAAGTTCATTGAGCATTCTTATAACCAGTGTTTTGAACTCTATATCTGGTAGATAGTTTGTCTGTATTTCTTTTAGTTCTATTTCTGGAGTTTCATCCTGTTTATTTACTTAGGACATGTTTCTTTGTCTCCTCATTTTGGCTGCCTCCCTGTGTTTGTTTCTACATATTAAGTAGATTTGCTACATCTCCTAGTCTTGGCAAAGTGGCCTTATTTAGAAGGTGTCTTGTGTGGCCCAGTGGCACAATCTCCCTGATCACCTGAGTCAGGTGCTCCAGGGGTATCCTTAGTATGGGTTGTGTATGCCCCCTTTTTGTAGTGGAGCCTTGATTGTTGTTGGCACATCAGTGGGCATGATTGATCCCCAGGGTAACTGGCTGTATGGCTGACTGTGACTACAGTGGATAAGCTACTGTGCATGGGCTTACTGTGTGGGGTAGAAGTTGATTTAGAGGGGCTCTGGTAGCAGCCAAGTCCACGCTTCATGTTTGTCATTTGTGGAGCTGTTTGGGTGGTGCTCCGGTGTAGTCTGAAGCTGGCCACTCAGTATGTTCATTCTAGAGCCTCAGGATGGCCTTGGTGCAGGCCAAGCTCAGCTTGGTGCCATTTGTGCCCAGCTTTGTGCAACTGGTGGGAGCTACAAAGTAATCCATTGTTGATTGTGCTTGCACTGAGCTTGGAGGTGTTTGGGAAGGCTATGCTATGAACTGAGGTGAGCTGCCACTAGTGTTGAGCTTGCCATTCTTTGGCGGGTGCCACAAAGTGAGCTGAGGATGGGAAGGAACCACTTGTGCTGAGCTTGTGACCACTTAGTTGAAGCTATGTTCCAAGCCAACACTGACCTCAGGTTATGAAAGCTTGAGGCCACTTCGATGGGAGTTACAATGCAAATTGAGACCAGTAACCCCTTGTTCCAGTTTTGGGGTTCTTAGCAAGAGGTACAGGGCACACTAGGTCATCCACTGCTTTGTAGGGCTTGTGGACATTTGAATGATTTTAGGAAAGTCTGCATTGTGAGCCAAGGAAGGCTGCTTGTGTGGAGGAGCCAACAGAAAAGGCTCATACTGTGTGAAAGACTTCAGTGAGGTGGAATCTCAGGGAATCACCAAGGCAGGGTGAATGGTGTTAGCCAGGTTAATTGAAAGCACAGATTTGGCACCTGGTTGCTCCTACCAGCTATATGGGAGTAAATCTCAACAGAGAAGCAATAATGCCTGCCAGTATGTCTAGCCCCGGAGAGAGCTGCCTTAACTTCTGTCCCTCCAGACTTTTCACTGAAGCTAGTCAATTCCATTTTCCCCCAGTATGTACCTGGGACTTTTTGAACTGCAACCCCTGCACTGGAGCCCAAAGTGAGTGAGTTTGTGAGCAATCAAGTTAATGTGTAGGCCTTTGAAGAGAATGCCTTGGACTCCAACGGCCCTCCATCTCACTTGGATGCAATCCCTGCTGGTTTTTACAGCCAGATGTCATGTAGACTCCTCTACCTGACACTGGCACTGTGGGCTGGGTAGCCCAGTGTGGGGCTGGAACCCCCTTACTCCTCAGATGGTCCTCCACTGCCAAAATAGTCCTCCTGATTCTTTATCACCACACTGTGCATGTGCAGAACCTTCTCATTCTGTGTCTTCACCTCACCTACCAGTCTCGACATGGCTTCTTGTTTATATCCTTAGTTATCAGACTTCTGTTCACTAGTTTTCAGGTGGTTCTCAATGATGGTCATTCTATAATTTAGTTGTAGTTTTGATGTGGTCATGGAAGGAGGTAAGCACAGCATTTACCTACTCTTCCATCTTGACTGGAAGTCCACTCTGGTTTCTTCTTTTAATTCTATCAGTTTTTGCTTTTTATATTTCATGGTGTGCTATTAGGTGCCTGCAAATACATAATTATTATATCTTCTTAGTGGGTTATTTCTATTATAAATTTTTCATTATTTTATATTCAATCTTTCTGTGTCATTTTGGTGTAGCTATGTCTCTTGAGATAGCACATAACATTATTAAAAATGCACTTTCAGTATCTCCTTTTTTAATGTATTGATTATGATTGCTGACATATTTGGACTTATTTATGACATTTAATTATGTGTTTTGCACTTATCACAAATTTTCTGTGCTGCTTTTCATCTCCTCTCCTGCATTCTGTAGATTCTCTCACTCTTTTTTTCTTTAGAGTAGTTTATTTAGAGTTTCTTGGTTCTAACTCTTACTTACCAGTTTGATTATTCTCTCAATTTCTGATCCTCTGAGTTTTCTTTGCCTTTTTATGTTTTAATTAAGCCATGTTTTTCCAGTGTCATTTCTATGTGTTTGATACAGAGGTGAAGGTTTTTCAGTCTACCATTGATGCTCAACCCATCATCTTGACACCATCTATGTAGAAATAGTCTTTTTAACTTTGAATCATCTTTGTTATATTTTCTGAACTCTAATGCAAATAGTACTCAGATTTAATATTCTCTGTGGGTCTGTAAAGGAAGAGTCTTTAGAATTTCTTATTTTCTAGAATAAATATTTTTCACCTATGGGAAAATGGTGGAAGAGAAATCTCCTTGCCAGATTTGCCAGATAAATAACAAAATACATGAAATGAAGAAAAAAAAGTGCAACAAAGGAAAATTCAAAAACTGTGATCCAGGTACAGTGAAGAAATGCTGAAAAAACAGGGAGTCAAGCAAGCCTGTTGGTGACTGGAAAAGGCAGTCACATCAGTGAGATATAAAGAAGCTCAAAACTTAGGTAGATAAATTGATTGATTAATTTTATAAACTTAAACAGATCTACTGTGATATCTACTTTAAAAAGATAAGGAAACTGGGCAAAATGGCATAGATAATGGAGGTTTTATTCATCCGTCTTGCATCCACATCAAAGTTGAGATGGAAACACAGAGCAAACAGCAAGGAGAGTCACCTGGCAGTCTA
Organism: Pteropus vampyrus; assembly: GCF_000151845.1. NCBI lineage: Eukaryota > Metazoa > Chordata > Mammalia > Chiroptera > Pteropodidae > Pteropus > Pteropus vampyrus. The sequence continues at coordinate 3,409,434 of NW_011888948.1, forward strand.
TATGAACAGAAGCCCTACAACTAGGGAGAGAAATAAGAAATCACCCTGCAATGGTAAGAGGTAGGAAAGGGCGAAGATGCCAGGCTGCCCCATCCTGAGAGTTTGAGTGGGACAGAGGCTATGGCAGCAGCAGTCAGCAGCTGCTGACATTCTTTTTAAAGGGGCCGTGTCCATGATGAGATTTTTGCGGTGACTGACCTGTTTACTCTGAGCACCAGTGCTGGTCTGCTGCTTGAGGAACACCAGAGACTTACAGGGGGACACTGAGTTGTTGGAGCGAGAAACAAAGAGAGGCTTTCTCCCAAGCAGAAATGCTGGTGGTATCCATTGCTCCCCGCTCCCAGTGTGTGGACGCAGTGCTGCCATAGCTGAGACTTCATCAAACTGGATAACAGAGGTCACTTCACCAGGGGGATTTCCTGAAACTCCACCTCCCCCAACTTGCGGCCCCACCCAAGCCACATCCAGTTGTAACCTTGGCAAGTCCTGAGCCACTTGCTGAGCAGTGCCAAGACTCACACTGGTGGCAGCTGACCTGTTTCTGGTGTGGCTTCTTTAGGCAACTATTAGCACAGCATCTGTGGAATATTTAATGAATCTTAAGAGGTAGCTTTGGAGGGGCACTGGCTTGGGCTAAACCTGGCCTGCAGCTGAACTCCTTTGAGAACTGTGTCACTGGACACCTACTATACAAAGCCACACTAATAAGACCAAAAGACTTAGGAGCTTTGATTAGCACATAGAAACAGACACAGAAAGGCAGCCAAAATAGGAAGACAAAGAAGCAGAAACCATATGAAAGAACAAAACAAAGATCAGGGAAAAATGGAGTCAAGCAATCTAACAGATGCAGAATTCAAAATACTGGTTATAAAGATGCTCAATGAAATTAAGGAAAATGTACATGAACTCAGTGAGAACTTTAACAAAGAGATAACAAACATAAAAATGAAAATGGAAATTGTAAAAGGGAACCAGTCGGAAATGAAAAATACATTATATGAGATGAAGAGTATATTAGAGAGAAACAACAGAGTGGAGGAAGAATAGAATCGAAACACTGATGTAGAGGATGGTTAAGCCAAGGACACCCAACCAGAATGGCAAGAAAAAAGTACCAAGAATATAATTCAAGGAGCCTACAGGACAAAATTAAGGGTAACAACATCCATGTGATAGGAGTACCTGAAGAGGGAGAATAAGAAGTTGAATATGTATTTGAAGAAATAATGATGGAAAACTTCCTTAACCTGGTGAAGGAAACAGTCATACAACCCCAGGAAACTCAGCGAGTCTCCCCAAAAATTAACCCAAAGAGGCCCACACCAAGACACATCATAATTAAAATGCCAAAAGTTAAATACAAAGATATAATCTTAAAAGCAGCAAGAGAAAAGCAATTAGTTACCTACAAGGGAGATCCCATAGACTGGCAGCCGGTTTCTCAAAAGAAACTTTGCAGGACAGAAGGGTTTGGCACAAAATATTCAAAGTGTTGAAAACCTAGGATCTACAACCAAGAATATTTTATCCAGCAAAGCTACCATTTAGAGTCAAAGACAGATAAAGAGCTTCCTAGACAAAAATCTGCCAAAGGAATTCATCAATACCAAGCCAGTATTACAGGAATTGTTGGAGAAACTTCTTTAAGAAGAAAAAACATATATCAAAAACATGAATAAAGCATGATGATAACTACATATTTATGAAAAAGTACTTCGAATGGAAAAGAATTAAGTGCTCTAACCAAAAGACAGGGAAACTGAATGGATGAGAAAATAAGACCCATATAGATGCTGTCTACAGGAGACCCACTTCAGATTCAGAGACACACACAGACTAAAAGGAAGGGCATTGAAAAATATATTGCCTTGATGGACCTAGAGGTTATTGCGCTGAATGAAGTCAGAGAAAGACAAATACTACATGATTTCACACACATGTCCGATCTAAAGAACAAAATAAATGACGACAACAAAAATGGAAACAAACCCATAGATGCAAAGAAAATTTGAAGGCTACTATATGGGAAGCGGGGTTGAGGGGATGGTGAAAAAGGGCAAAGGGATTAAGAAGTACAAATGGACAGATACAAAATAGTCATGGAGATATATTATTGTATGCCAACTATAATTGGAAAATAACTCATTGAATTGTACAATGTAAAAAAAGATAAAAAATAATTACTGTAAGATAGCATTTTAAAATAAAATTGGAAAGCAATAAAAACTTAACAAATGTTATAGAACAGTGTTCCTCAAAGTATGTCTACTATTATGCCAATGCTAATAGTGTGATGATTCGCATTAAACTGTCCTACATTTAAATCCTAGAACCATTGCTAACCCACTTGGGTGCATTACACAACAATTCTAAGCCTCCCTTTTCCCATCTGTAAAGTGGGAATTGTAATGCCTATCATAGAGGATTGTCATGAAACTAAAATGAGATCATGCATATTAAAATGTATAGTAGAACATCTGATACATAGTAAACAGTGACTAAATGGTAGCTATTATAATTGTTTAAAAGGATTCTAAAGATATCCAGCACTAGGATCATTGATGAGGAGGAAGTGGCAATAGCCAGTATAGACTAGGTATTCAATGAGCTTGGCTGTGAAAGGACAGAGAGAAGTTAACTGTTTAGGCAGTTGGGGCCAATAGAGTGTTGTTTATAAGATAGGGTGACGGGACCTGACTAATTTATTTGCCAAGGGAAGGGTGGGGGAGAGACAGAGAGACGGAGAGAAATTGAAGATACAGAAAGTGAAGACTGAAGAAGTCAAGACACTGAGTTGAGAGAAAAGGATGGAGTCCAGAACCTAAGTGGAGGTTAGCTGAATTAAGAGGAGAAAGTCCCCACAAGCGAGAAGAGGAAAAGACAGATGTAGGCACTGGAAGCTTGTAGGGGGCACTCAGGGAGGCAACAAGATAAGGGAGATCTTGCCTCTGTGAAAAAGAAATGAAGACACAAACTAAGAGTCAGTGGGAAGGTAGTTGAGTTGGAAACTTAAGGAATGTAGGAGAAATTTTAACCAGATTTTAAAGAAACCAAGAAAAGGTATTGACTAGCAACATATAGAAGTGTCTATACTAAGGACCTAGCTTAAGATCATTAATTTACATTATTAGCAATATGAAAAGTTGTGTGATTTCTCTTTAGCAGCTCTCAGCATCTCTGATGTCTCTATTTCTGGTGTAGGAATGGAGGGAGTGGGTGCCCTAGTTAATCCAGTGTTAGGTTTTTACAGGGTGAGTACAGCAAAAGGACCCAGAAACAAGAAAGGCAATGTCGGCAATGTTGTTCTGTATTGGTAAAACAAATATTGAAATTGTCCATTGTGCACCTAGGTGGATGAGGAGGTGAAAACAAAATGAGAAAAAAGAGTCGTCATGAGACTGGATGTCATGATAAATTGAAACAGTAGATATAGTCATTCATTTATGTATTGAACACCAGATACTGTCTAGATGCAGGGTATGCGGTAGTGTACTAAACAGACACATACATTCTCCCACGGAGACCACATTCTATTGGTTACAAAGAAAAAAATAATATGTATTATATAGTGACACATGCAACTTAAAAAAATAAGGAGAATATGAAGTGAGGGAGAGGTTGCTAATTGATATGTAGATGGTCAAAGAAGATCTTATTAATAAAATGATATTGAGCAGAGATGTCATACAAGGAGTCCAGACAGAAAGTATAAAGAATATCATGAAAACATCAAAAAATAAATGAAGTAAATCTGTCAGGACTTGGAAAATTCATGTTGGACCTGAGTGATCATGGCTTTTCTTCATCTATGTGCACACAACCAATCCTTTTAAGTATATCTGCGTTAAAATTTCTCCCTGATTTAACACCAAGGTTACAATTGTAGAAATCTTCCACTTCATGATTTTTAAAGTAGGAAGTGAAATCAGTTCTAGAAATCAGTTCTAGGCACCTCTCATCTTCTCTACCATGGCGAGCCATCTCTTTGGCAAGTTTGTCCAATAAGGAATTCTAAGTTTTCTGGGTATAAAGTCTACTGGGTCCAAGAACTAGAATTAACTGAGAACTCTCATAGATTATTCAGCTCTTTTTATAGATGTCTTTCACCAATGTTTTGACTATCCTTTTCAAATGTTCTTTTTTGTCTGTTTGAAAGAGAAAAAGAAAGTTGAAAAGTTCCAAATATCAGAACATAGTGATTAAACACATAGGCTTTGAAATAACATATCTGAGTTCAAATCTCAACTATGCCATTAAACAATTGTGTGGCATTTAGCAAAATACTTAAACTTACCATGCCTTAGTTTTCTAACATGTGAAATGTGGATGACGACAGTGCCAACCTCATAGTCACTCTATGGGGATTAAATGAAATGTGAAAAGTATCTGGTAAGAAGTGGAAATGGCTCAATAATGTTGACCATTATTATTATCTATCAACCCTATACTATGAGTTTTTAACAGCAAACCTATCTTTCTTGCTTTTTTCTAGTAGGCATACGATGTGCATGTTTTTATTTAAATAGTAGGGGTGAAAGTTTAAGATTCTCTAGTTCTTTCAAAGTCTTTTAATGAATACTACAAAGTACATCTTCATTTGAGATGTTCATTGTACAAGATGAGGCAGTCGAACTGACAAAAGGCTATTTTGGTCTGAATATCTCGAATAAGCAATTCTTTTGGTTACATTTTAAGTGCCTTAAACAACTCTAAAGGATACACACACAGACACACACACACACAGACACACACACACACACACACACACACACACACACCTACCATTCTTGGTTTCTACAAGATCACCTCAGTGTTCTGCTTAAAGATTCAAGAATTTAGATTATAAGTTCTGCATTGTGGGGAGAGGTGATGGACATAGCTTGAGAAACAACAAAGCTTAAGAATTACTGTAAAAGGTCATATAAGCTGTCATTAATATATCTTGCTATTTGACTATGTGAAAATTTCTTAAACTTGCAGAATCTCAGTTTCTCTTTTGTTATACCATGTTATTTATCTCACAGAGTAGTTGCAAAGATTATATGAGATCTGTAAAGCATTACCCAAATGTTAGTTATTATCATTATAAAAGCCAAGAATTGTATTACATTGAGAGGCACACAATGCTTCTGCTGACATCAGCTTTCTTACTGACTTCCATCTAATTCCATCTAATGTTTCTACTTCCACCAGTGACTGCCACTTCCACTTGTTATTATACTTATGTCAAATAATCAAGTATTATATAGATCTATAAAATATCAGAATGAACGGTAAGAGTTATAGTGTTATGAAACCTAAGTTGAATGTTCCAAGAAGATTCAATGAAGTTGAATGGCTATAACTAAAATTGAAGTTGAGTTAAATGCAAATAAGACTAATGTAAAACATTGAGGGAAAAATTCCAGTAGTAAAATCTAGAAGAATTATGTACCTAGATTGCTTTAAAGAATCTGAAACTAAAAATTATAGAGGATGCCGTGGTTTATACCATGAGCCTGGCCTTTCCATGAAAGACCTCCAGTTGGAATGTGTGTGTTGGTGGGGGAGGGTTAATACTTTAAAAAGTTAAAACCTTTGTCCAATATCAGAAGTTTAGTGAATAAATGTACATTTATGTTTTAAGTTAAAATAAAATATTGAAAACAATATCATTTTTATGATTCCCTGCTGTACCTGACTTGATTGGATAAGAGGACATCTACTATGTTTGCAGTTGTACCTATCCACAACCACAAGGATATGAATCTGCAAAAGTTTTTTCAAATGAGAAAATATCAAAGTTATAGAGACCGAGAGATGTCCTCCAAAACTAAAATGTTAACAGTCTATACAACTGAAAGCCAAGTTATTAATGGTCAGTAGCCTCCTTTAGCAAGAAATTTTTGTTTATCACAGCACAAGGTGGTACAAAATTCTCTTTGGATGTACGTGGCTTAGAATAGTGGTTTTCAAATTATAGGTTGCAAAATAAGTTTAGTAGTTCATTTAAAAAAGATAGAATAGAAAATAGAGTACATCTCAAGTTAAAAGGATAAGTTTGGAATTATATAAAATAAGTTCAACATATACTGGTAGACAAAAGCTACAGATCATTGTAAAAATGAAAAAAGCAACATATTTTTTAACTCAAGTTTTGTATGGAAGGACAAAAATATAAATTGGAATAAAACATAAGTGACTTTGAAGATGAAATGACATAAAATCAAAGGTTTGCTTTAGAATTCTATAGAAGAAAGAGAGATGGGAGGAAGAAAGAGTGAGGGAGAGAGGGAAGAAGGGAGGGAAGTGAGAGAAATTAAACAAGTGCAACAATATAAAATGAAATTATGGAATCTTGGGAACAGATATATGGACATTCATTACACTGTTCTCTATTTTTATATATGTTTTGTAACACACTTAAAAACTAAAATGGAATGAAAATGAGCATTGTAAATGTTAGATGGTATTTTGGGTTCTAACTATGTTCTTTTATTGATATTAGTTAGAAAAACAGAGTGTGTAATTAATTCTAAATTGGTGAGTGGCTCTTTAGCATTAGAGTCCTAGAGTGGAGGGGATTGCCTCTGCATATGACTGCAGCCCCCAGCAATAGTGAACAATGGACACAAGCACATGAGCATTCATGCACATGGTTAGGAAGAATTCCAGGTGGAACCTCAGGGCAGTGAAACAGCTTTGGCTATTTCTGAATTGAAAATTTCTGAACAAGCACTTTCAGAGCAAAAGAAAATCCAGCCAAAATGAACTCTTAATATTTCTAAGAGTATTTTTATGCCAAGTACTACCACGATCAAGGCTTCATCAAATAACTTTTTTCCTTTTCTAGGAAGAACTGGAACTATGGTGTGTGTCTGCCTAATTGTCAGTGAAATATTTAAAACTGCAGAGGTATGAAAGATGCTACTATAAATTTTGTCTTATGCTGGTTCTGAAACATCACTAGTAGGATAAGATCATGAGTCATGGTACTTAATGAAATTGTAATTAGAGAGGCTGTTATTAGAAATCCTGGTCTTACTACTTCTTTATTTAACTTGTGTTAGTTATTAACTGACCTAGATACCTCTTTCTCTGGGTCAGGACTAGGGTATGGTCAATAAGACACTCACCTTGGGCACAAATTTAAAAGAATGCCAAAAGTCTCATAAGATAAATAATATTCGAATGCAGTATTTTTAGAATCAAAATTAATGCAAAAAATCCATGATGTATACAACATCAACATTTTAAAGACAGGACATTTTAAAGACAGGGGCAAGATTAAGGTGAGATGAGTAAAGTCACTGAGTTATGCAAGTGCAGAAAAAACTCAGCAGTCAAGATGCTTCGCTTGCCTCACCTAGTCTGGCCTGCTCTTACTCCCACCAATTGTGAGACTTCCTCCTTTCTCACTAGAATAGTATCAAGATTGATTAGATAAGTTCTCTAAAGCAGGGCTCCCCAACCCCTGGGCTGCGGACCAGTACCGGTGGGCAAGCAAGTGAAGCTTCATCTGTATTTGCAGCCGCTCCCCAGCGCTAGCATCACCACCTCAGCTCCATCTCAGATCATCAGGCATTAGATTCTCATAGGAGCACTGGTCCCATGTGCCAAAAAGGTTAGGGACCACTGTTCTAAAGACCCTGAACATCTTTAGAAGTGCTAGATGGATAAAAGGTAGCTTTTTCCAACTCAAAACAAAGTCTCTCCTGAATGCTATTATCTTTGCATAGTCAATATCTGTGGGGTCTCTGCCCCTGGAAATTTCGGAGAAGACAGGATGGGCTTTCTCTGCTTCTTAAAACAGGATGCTCAGTCGTTTTTCCTGCCATGATCTTGTTGAGAAGTTACTTCTTAGAGGACACACTCCTAGTAGCTCTGCTCCTCACCTGGCCTGCAATCTAGTTAAGAGAAACTGTGTTATGCACAATGCTCAACACTCTTAATTCTATCATTTTCTTTTTTTTCTAATTTGTGACACACAGGTCATGAAAATGGATGTTCTAGGACAACATTTTTCAAACTATGGATCACAATCTATCAGAGTTGTAAAATCAGCTTATTGATTTGTGACTAGTATTTTTTTTAATGGAATAGATTGGAAAATATCAAGAAGTAAATATTGTTTTGTGAAACTTTTGTTTCAGTTGTGTTTAGGTATCTCCTAGGTTTATTAATGTGGATTGTAGCTTTAAAAATAAACCGTCTGAAGCCATTGATCCAGAGCCTTAGACTGAGATCAGAGACCTGTGCTCTAGGCCTGTGCTTTCTCAAAGTGGCTGCATACATCTCTGTGACAGGTCACTTGGTTTTCTTTTGGTCTCAGTCTTCTCCATTTGTAAAATGGAAAGGTAGGAAGAAGGACCAAATGATCTCTAAGGTCTTTCCATCTCTAAAATCCCACGTCTTTATGAATCTTTGAATGAGAGCAGGCCTTAATGTGGCTTTGTTAATTTTGTTATTTTGGGAAGCTTCTGCCCAAAGACCTCTGACTTAGGAAAATAATGCGCCCTTAGAAACTTTAAGAATGCCTGAAAGTGCAGATGAACAATGATTGAATTGTCCCCATTTCTATAGGACAGCCTTTATTATTTTGGAGAACGACGAACAGATAAAACCTCCAGCACTAAATTCCAGGGAGTAGAAACACCTTCTCAGGTAAGTTTTCTTTTTAGGAAGGGGGTTCTCTGGGTAATGGGATTAAGATTGACACCTATTATTTAGTTTCATTTTAGATTCTTTTTGTTGATCAGGCACTAGCACTTGGGTGCCCTGTGACAGGGCTTAATCCCTCCCCATGGTTGAGAGCCATACCTCAGGCACTGCCTGAGTTTTGTAAGCATTGGGTTCTACCCCAGAACATTCTGCTTTCCATTTTCTGTTGCTTATTGATTATGGAGTTCAGGAGCTGATTCCCTTCCCAAAGCAGGAATGTCTAATTACTAAGGTTTCAGATCCCTGAAGACTATTTAAAGTCATCAGCCATGTATTTCCTATGGAGAGGAGCTGAGTCTTTTACACCTCCCAATTAGGGCAATTCAACCCTTGTGAAATATCATGAGTGTGTGTGTGTGTGTGTGTGTGTGTGTGTGTGTGAGAGAGAGAGAGAGAGAGAGACAGAGACAGAGACAGAGTCAGAGACAGACAGAGAGACAGAGTGGGGCTGTATTTTGGGGGGAAAGGAGAAAATTAACATTTTTCAAAAACCTATTATATACCAGACACTATTATACACTAATATATTGCACTTGTAAATGTATTATCTCATTTAATACTTAGATAATTCATGTGAAATATATGTTATCACTCTAATTTTTCCCTTTAAACATGTTTTATTATGGAAAATTTCAAACTTATTACATCACTTTAACAATCACTTATTCATGCGGCCTACCATGTTTCATCCATTTCCTCCCCACTCTACTCTCTCTCTCGCTCTCTCTCTCTCTCTCTCCTCTTTCTCTAAACCTGGATTTTTTTTAAAGGAAATTCCAGCCATCAGATTATTTTATCTCACAAGTAATTTAGTATGACATCTAACAAAAAGATTCAAAAAGTAAAAACCTCTTAAAACTATGTATCATATCTAGAAGTATGATAATAATAATATCTTAATAATATTAAAAGTCTAGTTCATGTTTAAATTTCCATCATTATCTTAAAATCTTTTAAAAATTAAGTTATTTCAGTCAGGATCCAAACAAGGGCCAGACGTTTCACTTGGTTACTGTGTCTCTCAAATCTCTTGTAGTTTATAGGTTTCTTGCCTCTTTTTTTTTCTCTTGTAATATGCTGCAGGACCAGGATATTCATCCTATAGAGTTTACAGCATACTTGACTTTTTTAAACCTTGCTAAGGGTTTTACATTCATTATATTATTTAATATTCTCAATAACTCTGTGATTAGATATCATTATGATTCCTATTTTACAAATTTGGAAATTGAGGTTCAGGGAAATTAACTTTTTGAAACAAGGACTCAAATCCAGATCTGTCAGACCCTGAAGCCTGTTATTTTCCCATTCTGTGCACAGCTTCTGATCTATAATCTATATTACCCCTCAAACTGAAGTGAAAGCTGGTTGGGAATTCTTAAATAGAATGGATGTGGCTGTGAATGAAAGCGTTCTTTGGGTGAAGTGATGTGAAGTGCAAAGCAGAACACTATAACTGCTGGCTCCAGACATTTAGTTTGAGGCAAAAAAACTGAGCCTTATCCCATGAAACTTTTCTGCCATCCCCAAGCAAAAAGAAAAAAAAAAGTAGCAATAGGCCATAGGCTAAAAACAATGCATGAACTTACTGAAGCACAGCTCAGCTCTAATCATGCTATTTCCATGCTCTAAATTCTTAATGGATTTTGATTGCCAATGGCAACACATATAAATGTTTTAACCTGGCACTCAAGATTTAAGATTTGATTTTTCCAACTATTTCTACCACTAACTGCATTCACATGCCCCACACTCTAACACTTTCGGACCGTTTGCTGTTTTCCAGCCTGCCAGCACTTTATACCCACATGCCACTGTTCACACGGGCCCCTTTTCCTGAAGTCCCTTGCCCTTCCGAGCCTGAAGCAGTCTCCTGCTCTTTCAATTCTTGTAGCCTTTTGTGTTTCTTTTAGAGACTAGTTTACTTTACATTATTCTCTAGCTATTTGCAGTGGTGACTTCTCTACCCCTTCTGCAGTCAAAGCCCATGTCTTACCCACATTTCCACCCTAGACATCCCAAAATGCCTTCACAAAGTATCTCTTCTGTTTGTAACAAGTGCTTACTAAATATATGTTGGTTTTGTTAACTCCTGCTACAGGCCCCTGTTGTTTTAGTCTGTAAGAGAAGGAAGAGTGAGAGCAAAGCAGCTTGAAGGCCATGGTGGGTTATAAGCCTTAAGTAACGGGTAGAGAATCTGGGTTTAGGAGCCAAGGGAATGTTAGATGTAACTCCTTCCAGGACTCTTCTTGTACATCTCTCTTTCTCCATTTCTTCTGCAGTCATGCACCGTTTCTCTAACTTTAGTCCAGAACTGGCACATCCTAGGTTACAACAGAATCTTTTCTGATTCACTAGGATAGCAATGTAGGGCTCTGCCTAGGTTTGAAAGCTGTGTTGGCAAGGCCCCGGAGTTCCCTGTGTGGGTTGGTGTTGCTCAGATACTATCACATTATGACCCTGCACTGCCAGCCATTCTATATGGACTACATTTCATCCACTCCTGAGTTAAAAATCTGCACAAGCCTTTCTCTTAACTGGCCCTTTCCAATGGAAAGGGCCACTTAATTTTATTAACACTTCCTGACAGATGGGGAAGAGTCTGTGAACTTCTGAGTCCAGTCGATTCAGTACCAGAACTCTTTAAGAAGAGTGAGCAGCTTGCCACAGGAGAAGGACTAGACTAAGAGAATTCCCAGGTCTTCGTTGCAAAAATAGAATTGGGGAAATGGAAAATGAAGAAACTCCAGTGGGCAGAGACAAGAAAAGAATATGTATCTACCACTGGCCTACAGAGGTCTTCCTTTTGAGTTTTCACATCTGCTATTCTCTCATACCTAGGAGGCTACTCGCCACCAAACCATAAACCTTCCTTTACTCCGTCACAAATAAGCTTTTACCCTCAGATATGTTTGTTCCCAGATGCAGTTCACTGCATCTCTCTATAATGTTGTAGCTGTTTTGTTGGTTCTGGTTAGTGGCCCTCTCAATAATATCAGCCTGTAAGCAACTCCTGATTCCTTTCTTATTACTTCCCCGTAGTGTTTTTTCAGTTGCGAGGCAACATCCATAAAAATACCTAGTTATATAATGGCACCAATAAATATTTCCTTAGTAATGAATTACTCTCCTTAAGTTCAATGTAAAAAAATAAAAAATTAAGAAGTGCTGGCTTTTCGTTTTCACTTAAATCGAGGCTTCTGTTGTTTTTCAGAATAGATATGTTGGATATTTTGCAGATGTGAAAAATATCTACAATTTGACTCTTCCTCCAAGAAAAATACTCACGATAAAAAAAATTATTATTTATTCAATACATGGTAAGTGCTTTATGTATTATTGGAGAATTGGGCCAGAGACTGCGCCCTGTCCAGCCTAGGGGTCAAGAAAAGCTTCCTAGGGGGACAGCACATAGGTCTTCCTTACGTAAATCTGCATGAACATGGAAAGAGTTGGGGGAAACCTGGACTCTGTGGGGGGCTTTCCAGCCTCCTAGCTGTTACCAATTATTACCACAAATAAAAATCCTTATAAACTTTAAAAGACCTGACTATCTGTTTCAGGAATATAAGGAGAGAGACTCGGATCCACCATCAACCAATGGGATAGGAAATTGGTCTGATCATCCATCTATCTATGGGACTTGAGAAAGGAAAGAAAGAGTGGTGGGGAGAGGAATTGGCCTCAAGTCCCATGTCTCTATTTTTCTATCAATCACCCACCTTGCTTCCCTGCAAAGCTCACTTTTAGGAGAGGTGAGAAAGCAAGGATGTGTCAGTGTGGACAAGATGGGGCCTCATTTGGCTTTGCAGAGGAAGCGCAGGGGATGAGGCTTTCCATTCTTTAAAGCAGCAGCCAGACTATGGACCACGAGGAATTGTAAAGATCTGGGACTCTTGCGGTTTGGTATGGTACCAGGACGTTGGCATCCACCCAGATGGCCCAGTGTGTTAAGTCTTTTGAGGAGTCACACAAAATAAGATCTAAACATATATTTTAAAACATTTCATCTAATTATTCAGAAATTTAAAAAAAAGTCTTTAGAATGTATTTTAAAACAGCATAGTCAGAAAATAAATTAAAATTGTTACTTAAAATATAAAATTTTTTCAATTTATTTACATAGCCCCACCCCCACCCCACATGCATACCCGTATCATCAACACTTCTTATTGGCGGTGAGGAATTTTAATGGATTACCACAGATTACATAGGTTTCTGAAAACAACTTCAGCCCAGTAACATAGCCTCTGTGGGAAATTTTGTTCTAGATTTCCATATAAGCTTTGTACAGGCAGACCATTGAAACACAGCTTGTTGTGGCAGGAGGCTGCCTGTGCATATAAATGAGCAATTGCTTGTGAAAAGGCTTTGTAGACAGCAGAGTCCTCTACAAAAATCATCATGACTGTGTCATAGGATGTATGGGAATTATGACAGAGAGGGTTATATGGGATCCTAATGGAACCCCAACTCTTGTCAGACCTCTCCAAAATAGAGCCAGGCCTATGGTAGAAGGTAGGGGAACAGCAGTGCCTTGCTCCCCTTCCCGTCCAACTCAGCAGAGTCCTGCAAAAAGAGCTAGACTGCTTTACTCTGTAGTGAGAGAGGCAACACAGTTGGCTGTTGGAGCAGCTTCTTCCCAACTATAAAAACAGCTCAGTGGTGTGAGGGCCTGTACTGTACCTGAATTTATACTCTGCCCAAATTTCCTCTTTGTTACCAATGAGAATAACAATATCTATACAAAACTCTAAGTATTTTTTTATTTTTCAATTAGGGTTGTATTCAATATTATTTCTATTAGTTTCAGGTGTACAGTATAGTGGTTAGACATCTATATACTTAACTAATCCCTTCGATTAGTCTAGTATCCACCTGGCACTATGCACAATTATTAATATATTATTGACTATATTCCCTATAATGTCCTTCACAACCCCATGACTATTTTGTACTTCTTAATCCCTTCAGCTTTTTTATACAGTCCCCTAACCCCACACCCATCTAGCAATCCCCAATTTGTTCTCTGTATATATGAGTGTTTTTATTTTGTTTGTTTATTTTGTTCTTCCATTCCATAGATAAATGAAATCATATAGTATTTGTCTTTCTCTGTCTGATTTATTTCACTTACCATAATACCCTCTAGATCCATCCATGTCATTGCAAACGGTAAGATTTCAATTTTTATGCCTGAGTAATATTCCGCTGTGCGCGCGCGCGCGTGTGTGTGTGTGTGCGTGTGTGTGTGTGTGCGTGTGTGTGTATACTGCATCTTTATCCAATCATCTATTGATGGGCACTTATATTGCTTCCATATCTTGGCTATCATAAATAGTACTGCAGTGAACATAGGGGTGCATATATCTTTTCGAAATAGTGTTTTGCTTTTCTTTGGATAAGTACCCCAAAGTTCAATTTCTGGCTCTTAAGTTAGTTCTATTTTTAATTTTTTGAGGAATCTCCAAACTGTTTTCTATAGTGGCTGTACCAATCTGCAACCCTACCAACAGTACATGAAGGTTCCCTTTTCTCTACACCTTCACTAACCGCTCGTTTGTTGATTTATTAATGATAGCCATTTTGACAGGTGTGAGGTGATATCTCATTGTGATTTTAATTTGCATTTCTCTGATGTTAGTGAGAATCTTTTCACATATCTATTGGCCATTTGTATGTCCTCTTTGGAGAAATGCCTATTCAGATTTTCTGCCAATTTTTTAATTGAATTGTTGTTTTTTTGGTGTTGAGTTGTATGAGTTTTTTTTATATATTTTGGATCTCAACCACTTATCAGATGTACCATTGGCAAATATCTTCTCCCATTCAGTAGGTTGTCTTTTTGTTTCGTTGATGGTTTCCCTTGCCCAAGAAGATATATAGGAATTTATGGTCTCAGGTCTTACATTTAAGTCTTTAGTCCATTTTGAGTTTATTCTGGTATATGATATAAGAAGTTGGTTCAGTTTCATTTTTTGCATTATCCGTCCAGTTTTCCCAACAGTGTTTATTGAAGAGACCGTCTTTACCCCATTGTATATTCTTGCTTCCTTTATCATGGATTAAATGGGCATATAAGCATGGGTTTATTTCTGAGCTCTCTCTTATGTTTCATTGATCGATGTATCTGTTTTTATGCCAGGGCCATGCTCTTTTGATTACTATAGCCTTGTAGTATAGTTTGATATCAGATAATGTGATACATCCAGCTTTGTTCTTCTTTCTCAAGATTGCTGTGGCTATTAGGGGTCTTTTATGGTTCCATATACATTTTAGAATTATTTGTTCTAGGTTGGCGAAAAATGCCATTGGTGTTTTGATAGGGATTGCATTGAATCTATAGATTGCTTTGGAAAGTATGGACATTTTACCAACATTAATTCTTCCTATTCGTGAACATAATATATGTGTCCATTTATTCGTATGTCTTCAATTTCTTTCTTCAGTGACATAATTTTCTGAATACAGGTCTTGTACCTTCTTGGTTAAATTTATTTCTAGGTATTGTATGTTTTGATGCAATTGTAAATGGGATTGTTTTCTTA
The DNA here is from genome assembly GCF_000151845.1 of Pteropus vampyrus. NCBI lineage: Eukaryota > Metazoa > Chordata > Mammalia > Chiroptera > Pteropodidae > Pteropus > Pteropus vampyrus. The sequence continues at coordinate 3,424,685 of NW_011888948.1, forward strand.
ATTTCTCTTTCTGATAGTTCATTATTGGTGTATAAAAATGCAACCAATTTCTGAATATTAATTTTGTATCCTGCTATTTTACTGAATTCATTTATCAGTTTCAACAATTTTTGGTAAAATATCTATGGTTATTTCTATATGTAGTATCATGTAATCTGCAAATAATAACAGTTTTACTTCTTTCCTTCCAATTTCAATGCTTTTATTTCTTTTTCTTGACTGATTGCCATGGCCAGGACTTCCAATACTATGTTGAATAAAAGTGAAAGTAGGTATCCTTGTCTCATTCCTGATATTAAGGAAAACACTTTTAGCCTTTCCCCATTGAGTATGATGTTAGCTGTAGGTTTGTCATATATGGCCTTTATTAAGTTGAGGTATGTTCTCTCTATTCCCACTTTGCCAAGAATTTTTATCATAAATGGATGCTGGATTTTGTCAAATATTTTTTCCACATCTACTGATATGATTATATGACTTTTATGTTTCAATTTGTTAATGAGGTGTATCACATTAATTGATTTGCAGATATTGAACCAACCCTGCATCCCAGGAATAAATCCAACTTGATTATGGTGTAGGATCTTTTTAATATCTTGCTGAATTCAGTTTGCTAATATTTTGTTAAGGATTTTTGCATCTATGTTCATCAGGGATATCAGCCTATAATTTTCTTTTCCTTTAATGTCTTTGTCTGGTTTTGGAATCAGGGTAATGGTGGCCTCATAAAATGAGCGTGGGAGCCTTTCTTCCTCTAAAATTTTTTGGAATAGTTTGAGAAAATTAGGTGTTAATTCTCCTTTGAATGTTTGGTAAAATTCACCTGTGAGGCCATCTGGTCCAAGACTTGTGTGTGTTGGAAGTTTTTTAATTACTGATTTGATTTTGTTAGTAGTAAGCAGTCAGTTCAGACTTTGTTTTTCCTTGACTCAGCTGTGGAAGATTGTATGTTTCTAGGAATGCATCCATTTCTTCCAGATTGTCCAATTTATTGACCTATAATTGCTTGTAGTATTTTCTTGTATTTCTGTGGAGTCAGTAGTCACTTCTCCTCTTTCATTTCTGATTTTATTTATTTGGGTTTTAAATTTTAAAAATCTTAAATTTATCGATTTTGTTTATCTTTTTGGTTTTATTGATCTTTTGTATTGATTTTTTAAGATTCTATTTTGTTTATTTCCACTCTGATATTTATTATTTTCTTCTTTCTACTCACTTTGAGTTTTGTTTGCTGTTCCTAGTTTCTTTAGGTGTAAGATTGTTTATTTCAGATTTTTCTTGTTCTTGAGGTAGGCCTGTATTACTATGAATTTCCCTCTTCGGGCTGCTTTTGCTCTGTCTCATAAGTTAGGGTGATTGTGTTTTCATTTTTATTTATCTCAATGTATTTTTTATTTCTTCTTTGACCTCATTCTTAACCCATTCATTGTTTAGAAGCATGTTATTGTCTCCATGTGGTTGTGTATTTTTCAGGTTTTTTTCTTATGAATGATTTCTATTTTCATACCATTGTGATTGGAGAAGATACTTGATATGATTTCAACCCTCTTAAATTTATTGAGTCTTGTTTTGTGGTCTAACAGGTGGTCTGTCTTGGAAAAAGCTTCCATGTGCACTTGAGAAGAATGTAGATTCTGCTGTTTTGGATTAAATGCTCTGAAATATCTATTAAATGCATCTGGTTTAATGTATCTTTTAGGTCCATTGTTTCCTTGTTGATTCTTTGTCTGGAAGATCTGTTCTTTGATGTCAATGGGATGTTAAAGTCTCCTACTATGAGTGTATTACTGTTAATCTCTCCTTTTAAGTCAGTCAATAATTGCTTTATGTATGTAGGTGCTCCTGTGTTGGGTGTGTATGTGTTTACTTTGGTTATGTCTTCTTGATTTATCGATTGCTTTATCATTATGTAATGCCCTTCTTTGTCTCTTATTATAGCCTTTGTTTTAAAGTCTATTTTTTTTGATAAAAGTATCATTACCTCAACCTTTTTTTTTTTCATTTTTATTTGCATGAAATATCTTTTTCCATCCCTTTACTTTCAGTCTGTGAGTGTCATTTGATCTGAAGTGGGTCTCTTATAGACAGTATATGCATTGGTCTTATTTTCTAATCCATTCAGCTACCCTATATCTTTTGATTGGAGTATTTAATCAATTTACATTCAAAGTATTGTTAATAGGTACATAGTTATACATATGTAAATAGTAAATATAAATATTTATATTTATGTGATTTTTTTTCTTTCCCCTTCTTCTGAAAGAAGTCCCTTTAACATTAATATAATACTGGCTTGGTGTTGATGAATTCCTTTAGCTTTTTCCTGTCTGGGAAGCTCTTTATTTCACCTTCAATTTTAATTTATAGTCTTGCTGGGTAGAGTAGTCTTGGTTGTAGGTCCTTCTTTTCATCACTTTGAATATTTTGTGCCAATCCCTTCTGGCCTACAACATTTCTGTTGAGAAATCAGCTGACTTCCTTATGGGAGTACCCTCGTAAGTAACTAGCTTTTAAGATTCTCTCTTTGTCTTTAAACTTTGGCATTTTAATTATGATGTGTCTCGGTGTGGGCCTCTTTGGATTCATCTTGTTTAGGACTCTGTGCTTGCTGGGCTTGTACATCTATTTCCTTCACCAGGTTAGGGAAGTTTTCACTCATTATTTCCTCAGATAGGTTCTCAATCTTATGTTCTTAAATTCCTTCTGGTAGCCTTATGATGCAAATGTTGTTATGTTGGATGTTGTCCCTGAAGTCCTTTAAACTATCCTCAATTAAAATCTATTTTAATTTTTTTAATTAATTTTTAAATTTTATTTATTTATTTTTATTTTATTTTTTGCTGTTCTAATTAGATGTTTTCTTCTAGCTTGTCTTTCAAATTGCTGAATCAGTCCTCTGTTTTGTCTAATCTACTGTTGATTCCCTCTAGCGTATTCTCTGTTTCAGTTGTTAAATTCTTCATTTCTGACTGATTCATTTTATGGTTTCTATGTCCTTTTTTGTTATTACTAACTCTTTGTTCAAGTTTTCCCTGAGATCATATATTCTTACCCTAAATTCGCTGAGCATCCTTACAACCAGTGTTTTGAACTCCGCCTTTGGCAAATTACTTGTCTCCATTTTGTTTAGTTTTTTTTTTTTCTTGATCTTGTTCTGTTCTTTCATAAGGTACATATTTCTTTGTCTCCCCATTTTATCTTTCTCCCTGTGTTTGTGTCTTGTATTAGATAGATCTGCTACATCTCCCAGTCTTGGCCAGGTGGCCTTATGTTGTAGGTACCCTGTGGGGTCCAGTAGCACAGTTTCCCTGATAATCTGCACTGGGTGCTCCAGGAGTGTCCCTTGTTTGGGTTGTGTGTGCCCTTCTATTGTAGTTGAGCCTTGATTGCTGTTGACATTTCAGTGGAATTGACTCTCAGGCTATTTGGCTATGAGGATGGCCATGCCCCCAGCATATGAGGTGCTGTGTAGGGGCTGACCTCACAGAGTTAATTCACTCCTGAAGGTTCGTGTGCTTGTTGAGACTACCCTTTGGGTGTATTGTTTATGGGGCTAATTAGGTGGTGCTCTGTTCTGGTCTGACACCGGCCTCTGGGTATGTTAGTTCTGTGGCCCCTTGAGAGGGGCTCCCATGCAGGTTAAGATCAGCCATTTCCTGTGACTGGCCCAGGGATACTAGGCAGGAGCTACAAAGCTATCTGCTGTTGGTTGCCAGCCTGTAATAAATCTGGAGGATTGTAGGAGAGGCCACGCTGCAAATGGAGGTTGGCTGCCACCAGTATCAGGCCTGGGGCAGCTCAGGTTAGTACAGTGCTATCTGTGGTCACTCCTAAAAGTTTCAAATCACACTGAGGCCAGCAGCTGCCCACCTCAGGCCTGCAGACCCCTAAAGTTTGTTCAAGAAATACTGCAGCTCAGGCCAGGGCTGATTGCCTGCCACTGGAATTGCTCCAAAGGCAGGAGAGCTGAGGCTTGTTGATTGCTACTGAAAGAGCTTCCTGCTAGGACGGTGGGGTGGGGGTGATTAACCAGCAATGAATATGCCTCCAGGCAATTTGTGAGTTGGATGGGGCAGGGGCCCCTGAGTCATCTGGTTGAAGCAAGCAGATATCACCAGGTCAATGAAGGTTCAGATTAAGCAGATTTCACCAGGCCAATGCAGATTCAGATTTAGCCATGTGGGAAGAGGGCTCAACATAAGCAAGATAGTGCCTGCCTAAAAGCTGCACAGGAGGAGGGCTCAACATAGAGATAATGGTGGCTGTCCCTCTAGCCTTTGACATGAAGCCACACAACTCAGTCTTCCCCTGTGTGTCTCTGGCACTTCCCAAGCTGCTATCTCTTTGCCGGAGACCAGAGTGAGTGCCTGCAAGCCAGTGAATCTGTGTGCGAGACCTTTTAGGGGACATCTGGGTTTTCAGCAGCCTTCCATCTTACCTGGAGTAATGGAATCATCACTGAACTTTACAACCAGGTTTTGTTGGGGGGACTCTTCCTGGCACTGGAACCCTGGGCTGTGAGCCCCTGTTGCTCTGAAAGGCACTGGAACCCTGGGGCCGTGATCCCCTGTTGCTCTGAAAGGATCTCCATAGCTGATATATCCCGCCTGATGCTCAAGTGCCACATGTGGGTGCGAGGCCAGCGCATTTGTGTCTCTGCTCCTCTTACCAGTCTCGATGTGGCTTCTTCTTTATATCCTTAGCTATAGTTTTGTTCAGCCAGTCTTCAGGTAGTTCTCCAGGTTGATTGTTCTATAATTTAGTTGTAATTTTAATAACGGTTATGGGAGGAGGCAGGCACAGCATTTACCTACTCTGCCATTTTGATCCTATGAGAAAGCTCTATGAGTTTTACACTATTTCATACAGGCAAACAGGCATTTATTCTAATGAAGTTTTAATGTATTTCTCTAACGTGAACAATGAGAATAGGAATAATTTCTCAAAATTCTGAGCTTAAAATTGTTTTTAATAAATTGTAGAATTTCATACATTGTCCAGTCTGATATTATATTCTAAGACTGTAAATTTTCTCTTAATGTTTTGAATTTTATTAAAACTCTGTGGAGACTTTGTTTAGTTAAAATGTAAGGCACAAACCTGGAAAACAGCAGTACAAATTTATAAGTACCACAGGTTTCATGAGTTTGGTTTCCTGCTCTCAGGCTGACACAAAATAGAGGATTTTAAAAGTCAAATTTGAGATTCCTCATGGAGACTTCTAGATAGTAAGCTGTGACCTTAAGCAGCTGTTTGGTACAGTGTAGGTTACGCTTGCAGAGCCAACTTAAGAAGGGCTACATGGTAAGTTAAAATTCTTGCTGCACTCATATAAATAATCAGGCCAAACCTAATGACACCAATCTTCTTTTGGAATAAGAATAATCTTCCTTTGACATTGTTATGATCGCAACAGGGAGACTGTCAGAAAAAAGTGAAAGACATTAAAATAGGCAACATATTGTCTAATGCACCCTTCCAGGATTGTCTCCATCTACCCTGGTCTTTAAACTATTTTATAACTCTGTAAGTTTTAGAAAACTGGTAATAATACAAATAATTTTTGTACATAGAAATGCAAATTAGTTTTGTCCAGTGGAATGCGATTGCTTTTTGACCTATTTTGTATCTATTAGTAGATTCATTCCTCATCTGCCTAACAATGTGCAGTACTTTGAACTTCCTATAACATTTTACTGGTTCCTTATTAATGAATGGGTTAAATAAAATTTTTGACATGTTAAAAAATGCAAGGTGCAGGACAGTGCTATGGTATGCAACAATTTCTGTAAAACAAAAGAGGGAAATAATATATATTCATATTTGTGTATATGTAAAAACCTTTGGGAAAATATATATTTATATTTGTTTACATAGTCACAGAACAAGAAACTAATAATAGTGTTTATCTAGTTGGAGCTGGGAAATTAAACAGGTTTGGAATGAGGGAGACAGACTTTTCACTTCATGTCATTTTACCTTTAATTTTTAAATCATGTAAATATACTTAAATTATTTTAAAAAATTTAAATGTGTGGCAATTAATTTAAATTTATAAATCAATGGCCTTTTCTTACCATGTGATAAGTATTTGACACAGTTTAGTTCTTTATTTCACTGGTTTCTGGTAGACATCAGTAGAAAGAAGTTCTGCAACTGGAATGGTACTGAGGGGACTGACGCAAAGAAATCGCGATTCCAAATGATAAATTAATAATACGGTGTTAGTGAAAACAAAATTAAATGAAAACAAAACAAACATAATCTGAGGGAATAATAAGGAATGACTTACATATGACTTTATTAGAATATTTGTTTTAGTTCTGTACCTTTAAATTCAAATGAAATAGGCAGGGTTGAAAGGAAAGCAATAAAAATTAGTTGGAGGCTTGAGAAACTAGCCCTTTAAGGAAATGCTAAAGGAAGTGAACTGAAAAAGGGGGCAAGAAACCATCTGTCTATAAATATACACTGAACACCACAGGAATATTTGGATATCCTATATTTTTATAGAGACTGCTCTAGGAACTAGACTTAAACTGGGGCAAGAAGAATTTAGACTGTTATTAAGAAATATCATGATTCAAAGTCTGAAGAAAGCAACATATTAGCAAGAAAGATTGCAAGTCGCCATCCCTAATTTATTTTTTTCTAGAAAGTTGAAGCTTAGAAGCTGAACTATAAGTCTTTTTTCCCCCTCCAGCATTATAAATTCTGCTTTAGGAGACAGAATTAGGCTTGAAGCCTTGTCTTTGTAAGACAAAATCCATGCAAGACTCAAATGACTCAATACTGATATATTGTTAACAGATATTTTTTTTTATCTTTTTAATCCATAATGTTAATTGGTGAGACATCTTGATCTTTACTGTAACCAGCCTAACTTTTTATTTTTATTCAGGTGTTGGAAAAGGCAATGGAAGTGATCTAAAAGTACGAATAATAATAAAGCATAAAGTTGTCTTTTCTGGTTCTGCTTCCAAAAACTGTAGGGTAAGAGAAAGCATGTAAATTGAAAGTTCTGGTGTTTGTTTTAAATATCAATGTCAAAACAGCATGTTGACCTCCCAAAATCCTCACCCACCTCAAAGAGAACCCATGTTGCTTTCTGGTTACTATCCAACTTGGTGTCCCTGGGTTTGGATGCAAGTCAGAGCTAAATTAAGCTCATTGTTCAAATTGTTTTTTTCAGGGCATTTTCTAGAATATATTTTCAGTTCAGAGTGTTGCTTTGGTTTTCACTTTTTCACAAATGCCAAGCATGCTCCCAGGAATCTAACAGAGTTTTAAATTCATGTATCTGGTCATTTTTAGCCATATCTTTTCTTCATATTAGTATATGGCGCTGATTCTGAAATTTTAGTGTGCATGAAAATCACATAGGAGTTTGTAAAGATGCAGATTCCTAGGTCATACCCCAAAAGTATGATTTAGGAAATCTGGAATGGGGCCCAGGAATCTCTAGACTTAGTAATTTCCCAGGTGATTCTAACTCAGATGTCCAGTGGGACTACACTGTGAGAAAAAAATGGCAACGCAAAAGTGTATGGATTGGAGAGGAATCTCTTTACCCAAAACAATAGGACCTGGTAGTCAATGTTTTCTTAAATGCTGATGAAATACCTAAGACTACAGACATTTTCTGAAGCAATAATAAAGCTTCCTCCATGGGTCTAAGAAATAGAAAAATTTTTAAACTCTCTCAGGCTTTAATTTCTAGTTCTATTACCTCTCCAACACCATTTCTTTCCCTTCTTTTTGCCTCTCCCCCAACTGAGGGCACTCACTCAGGCCTGAACTTTAGCTTTCTGTTCTTATCTCTGCACGTACTCTATTCTTGGTTCTGCTCATCCTTCTCCTGCTTGAAACTGTAACTTTTTTCTTTCATTCATTCAACCCACTGTGTGGTAAATGCAGGAGCTACAATATGGACACTTTCTGCTCCTACAATTCAAACACATTTGTCAATCCAAATTTATCAAATGAGCTTTTCTTCCGCCTCTGCAAATGCCACCAACATTCTCACTCAGGACTTCAAATTTGGTATTGTCTTCGATTCTCTTATTGTCTTGGCCCCCTAAATCCTGCCGATTTTACCTTTGAAATCTCTCTTCACTCCCTTCCATTCTGTTCCTATTTGCTACTACCTAGTCTGAGACTTCATTTGCTCATGCCTAGATTTCTACAATGGTCTCCTTATCTTTTTTTTCTCCTTGTAAAATGCAGTACATAGAATCCTACAATATGCATCCTGAAATTCTGTTTTCATTGTGAAAAGCTGTGGTAGAGCAGAAGACACATTGTGTGTCCAAGGTCAAAGCCAGTTAATACCTTTGTCTCAACCTAAGATTACATCTCAAGTATTGTAAGGATTAAATTAGATAATATATGTGAAGTTGCTTTGCGAGCTATGTTACTAAATAAATTTTATCAGTAATAATCAGGCCACTTTGTCACACAGGAAATGCCCCACGATACTCTTGAATAACTTCCTTCTTAATTCTCTGGCTCTTGAACTCTCAAGTATGATGGCCCTATAATACTCAAGCTCATTTCCATTAGTAACTTGACCAGCAGAATCCATTCCAAGTAGACTGCAACCCCTTTGGCCCTTGGAACACAACACTAATTTCTGCTCCATGTTTTTGCTGGTCTTTCCTCCACCACCCAGCCCCCTGTCTAAACTAGAGTCTCTTTTCATTGCTCCTCTTCTTTATACAAATCCTTCCATGCCCAACCCAATTTCTGTCTCCCTGGTGAAGCTTTCTCATTCTATACCTTTTAATCTCATGAAGCACACAACAGCAGTATTCATTATATAGCCTGACATATAATTATGTGCTAGTCTACTATTGTTCCTTATGTGTACAGCTCCCTGATGCATTAACTGAGTCTGCACCTTCTTTTGTATCTTTCGCAGGGCCTAGCAAAGACTGACTTTATTGTGGGTGGTACTGTTATACAACGGTGAATCAATAACAAACAAATGTTTAGTATAGCTTCAAAGTTGTTCATTACAGAAACTTGGCCTCTCTTTTGTCACTCTTTGCAGTCTGTTATAGACAAGGCCTATGATCCCATCAGCAAATAACATTTTTGATAAAACATGACCAGTTATGCATTGCTTTTTGAATGTAAATGCCAGCTTTAAAATTGAGCTTCATAGTGTATTCCTAGTATATGAAAATCATTTTTAACACAAATCACATTTAACAGTAATGTTTACTTAGTTAAAGTCTAATAAAAAATTGAATACTTCAGTTTACAACAATGCCCACCATAACCCTTAAAAATGTTGGCCTTTTAAATATGTAAAAACAGTATTGCAACTTTATAAAAATAATGATTAACATTTATTTATACATGTAGTGATTGGGCTATGAGACCAAGAGTACTTGATAAATATAGGAAGCCTCAATAAGTGAACATGAACTTCACTGTTATACCAATCAGCTAGATTTATAGTTCTAAATTCCATGTGTTCATTCACAGATAGTTCATGATGTTGAAGCAGACAGAGTAATAATTTATCTAGTCAACTGTCCACTTCTGCATGATGATGTGAAAATACAATTTTTCTCTCCGGTGAGTAATCAAGAAACAACCTATGACATTATTTTCGTCTGGACTTTCGAATGATTTTGGCGTGGCATTTCCCTTGCTACATATCCCAGCAATGGAGATGGTAGGAGATGGCAACTCCTAGCCAAGGAGGAAGACAAAAACAAGTCGATCCATAACAAACTCTTTTAAAAAACACATGTAACTTAAAATTTTTGCTCATTTAATTTTTCTAAATTCTACGCAATTTGCTCGTATTGATTTTCAAATAAATAATACAAAAATTAAGAGGTTTTAAAAAGTATGTTTCACTGCATAGCACTGGTCATATTTTTTTGTGTATTTAAAACACATTGTTTCCTCATAATTTCTGAGTTTTTTTCATTTTTATTTTTTTAATTTCTTTTTTTAATTAAGTTTATTGGGGTAACATTGGTTAATACAATTATATAATTTTCAGTTATACATTATAATTTGACATCTAAATATTCTATTGTGTGTTTACCACCCAAAGTCCAGTTTCCTTCAGCTATCTTATATTTGATCCCCTGACCCACTTCATCCTCCCCGTACTTTCCTATATTTGACTCCCTTTACCCCATCTACCACCCCCCACCTCCCCAACTCCCTACCCTCTGGTAACCACTAGTCCATTGTCTATGTCCATGAGTCTCTGTTTGTTTCTCCTGCTCATTCGTTGCTTTTAGGTTTATATTCCACATGTGAGTGATATCATGTGATTTTCAACTTTTTCTGTCTGGCTTATTTCGTTTAGCATGATTATCTTGAGATCCATCCATGTTGTTGCAAATGGCAGTATTTCATCTCTTCTTATGGCTGAGTAATATTCCATTGTATACATGTACCACAGCTGCTTTAGCCAATCATCTATCGTAGGACACTTCAATTGCTTTCATGTCCTGGCCACTGTGTATAATGCTGCTATGAACAACGGTGTGCAAATATCTTTTCGTATATGGGTTTTCAAGTCTTTGGGGGTAAATACCCAGCAGAGGGATTGCTGGATCATATGGTAGATCAATTAATTCTTAGGTCTTTGAGGAACCTCCATATTGTTTTCCATAGTGGCTGTACCAATTTACAGTCCCACCAGCAGTGTAGGAGGGTTCCTTTTTCTCCACATTCTCTCCAACATTTGTTATTACTTGTTCTGTTGATTATAGCTATTCTAATAGGTGTGAGATGGTATCTCATTGTGGTTTTGATTTTCATTTCCCTAATAGCTAGTGATGTTGAGCAACTTTTCATATATTTGTTGGCCATTTGTATGTCCTCTAGGGAAACTGTCTGTTCAAGTCCAGTGCCCATTTTTTGATTGGATCATTTGGTTTTTTTGTTGTTGTTCTTATTGAGTCGTATGACTTCTTTGTATATTTTGGATATTAGGCCCTTATCAGAGGCATTGCTTGCAAATATATTTTCCCATTTGGATGGTTGTCTTTACCTCGTTGACAGTTTTTTGCTGAGCAGAAGCTTTTTAGTTTGATGTAGTCCCATTCATTTATTTTTGCTTTTACTTCCCTTGCCTTTTAGGTCAAATTAATAAAATCCTCTTTAAGTCCAAGGTCCTTGAGTTTAATTCTTATGTTTTCTTCTATGCATTTTATTGATCCTGGTCTTATATTCAGGTCCTTAATCCATTTTGAGTTAATTTTGGTGTGTGGTGATAGACAACAATCTAGTTTCATTCTTTTGCAGGTGGCCTTCCAGTTCTCCCAGCACCATTTACTGAAGAGGTTTTCCTTTCTCCACCGTATGTTCTTAGCTTTTTTGTCGAAAATCATTTGCCCATATAAATATGGGTTTACTTCTGGACTCTCGATTCTGTTCCACTCGTCAGTGTGTCTGTTTTGCAGCCAATACCAGGCCGTTTTGATTACTGTTGCTTTGTAGTATAATTTGAATTCTGGCAGAGTGATGCCTTCAAACTCGTTCTCTTTTCTCAGGATGGCTTTGGCAACTCGGGGTTGTTTGTGCATCCATACAAATCTGATGATTTTGTGTTCTACTTCTTTAAAATATGCTGATGAGATTTTGATGGAGATTGCATTAAATCTGTACAATGCTTTAGGTAATATAATGATTTTAACTGTGTTGATTCTTCCAATCCAAGAACACAGAATATCTTTCCATTTCTTTGTATCTTCTTCAATTTCTTTTAACAGGGTCTTGTAGTTTTCATTATATAGGTCCTTCACATGTTTTGTTAAATTTATTCCTAGGTATTTCATTCTTTTTGTTGCAATTGCAAAAGGAATTATTTTTTCTACTTCTTTTTTGACACTTCGATATTAGAGTACAGGAACGCTGTAGATTTTTTAACTTGATTTTGTATCCAGAAACTTTATTGTATATGCTTATTGTTTCTAGTAGTGTTCTTATGTAGTCTTTAGGGTTTTCTATACAGAAAATCATGTCAGTCACAAATAGTGACAGTTTGACTTCGTTTTCTATTTGGATGCATTTATATCTTTCTCTTGTCTGATTGCACTTGCTAGGACCTCCAATATTATATTCAATAGCAGTGGCAATAGTGGACAGCCTTGCCTTGTTCCTGATCTTAGAGGGAAGGTTTTTAGTTTTTCACCATTAAGTATAATGTTGGCTGAGGATTTGTCATAGATGGCCTTTATTATGTCAAGGTACGTTCATTCTATACTGATTTTGTTAAGTGTTTCGATCAAAAATGGATGCTGTATCTTGTCGAAGATTTTTTCTGCATCTATTGATATGATCGTATGATTCTTATGTTTTAATTTGTTTATGTGTTGTATCACATGAATCGATTTGCGTATGTTGAACCATCCCTATGCCTCTGGGTTGAAGCCCACTTGATCGTGGTGCATAATCTTTTTAATATGTTGCTGTATTCGGTTCGCTAGTATCTTATTTAAGATTTTTGCATCTGTGTTCATGAGATCTATTGGTCTGTAGTTTTCTTTTTTGTGTATTATTTTTACCAGGTTTTGGTATCAGAGTAATATTGGCCTCATAAAATGAGTTGAGAAGTATTGCCTTCTCTTTCATTTTTTTGGAAGAGTTTGAGGAGAACAGGTCTTAAATCTTTGAATGTTTGGTAGAATTCACTGGTGAAACCATCTGGTCCTGGACTTTAACTTTTTGGCAAGTTTTTGATGATTGTTTCAATTTCTATACTGCTGATCAGTCTGTTTAGGTTTTCCAGATCTTCTTGATTCAGTCTAGGAAGATTGTATTTTTCTAAGCACTAGTCCATTTCTTCTAGGTTATTAAATTTGGTGTTATATACTTTTTCATAGTATTCTTGTATGATCCTTTTTATTTCTGCAATGTCAGTTGTAATTTCCCTCATTCATCCCTGATTGTTTATTTGTGTCCTTTCTTTTTTTTCTTTAGTGAGTCTAACCAGGGGTTTGTCAATTTTATTAACCTTCTCAAAGAACTAGCTCTTTGTTGCATTTATTTTTCTATTGTTTTTTGTTTTGTTTTGTTTTCAATTTCATTTATTTCTGCTCTAATTTTGACAATTTCTTTCCTTCTGCTGACTTTAGGCCTCATTTGTTCTTCCTTTTCTAGTCTTTTAAGATGAAGCATTAGGTTCTTTATTTGTGTTCATTCTTGCTTTTGGAGATAGGCCTGTAATGATATGAACTTTCCTCTTATGACTGCTTTTGCCGTGTCTCAAAAGTTTTGATATGTCGTACTGACATTATTATTCATTTCTATGTATCTCTTGATCTTTTTATTTCTTCCCTGACTCAGTTATTCTTCAGTAGCATATTGTTTAATCTCCATTTATTTGTGGTTCTTCCTGATTTCTTTTTGCAGCTGATCTCTAGTTTCAAAGCATTATGATAAGAGAATATGGTTGATATGATTTCAACTCTCTTATATTTGTCGAGGCTATCTCTGTGTCCTAGTATGTGGTCAATTCCTGAGAATGTTCCATGTACACTAGAGAAGAATGTATAAGCAGCTGATTTGGGATGGAAGGCTCTGTAAATGTCAATTATGTCCATTTGTTTTAATGTGTCATTTAAGGATGTTATTTGCTTACTGATTTTCTGTTTGGATGATCTGTCCATATCCGACAGTGGGGTATTTAGGTCCCCTACTACGATAGTGTTTTGGTCTGTTTCTCCCGTTTGTTCTATTAGTAATTGCTTTAGCTATTTCGGGGCTCCCTGATTGGGAAGATAGACATTAACAAGTGTTATGTCATCTTGGTGCATGATTCCTTTTATCATTATGAAGTGTCCCTCAGTATCTTTATCTTTTTTTAAATTTCGAAGTCTATTTTGTCTGATATTAGTATTGCTACTCCCTCTTTTCTCTGAATGCCATTTGCTTGAAAGATAATTTTCCACCGTTTCACTTTGAGTCTATATTTGTCTTTGCGGCTGAGATATGTCTCCTGGAGGTAGCATATAGTTGCGTTTGGTCTTTTGATCCATTCTGCAACCCTGTGCCTTTTTATTGGTGAGTTCAGTCCATTTACATTTAGTGTGATTATTGAAATATGAGGTCTTCTTATAGCCATTTTATCTTTTGCTTTCGGGTACCTCAGTGTTTCCATATCTTCTTTGTCCTTGTGTTTCTGTTTTCTTTACTTTGGTTGGGTTTTGTGGGTTTTGCCTCTGATTCTTCTTGTTTTATGTTATGTATTTCAGTTTTGAATCTTCTATGTGTGGTTACCAATATGAATATGTAAAGGATAGTTACATATGTACAGTCCATTTTCTTCTGCATGTACCTTATCTCCATTCCCTTTTGTGAATTTGGATCTTTGAATCCTCCACTTTTCAGTCATTGTTATCTCAATTTGTCCCTAGATATGCTGAACGTTCATTACCATCTTGCTATAGCAATTCTCTTCTTATTATTTAAGCTTATAATGCCCCGTTCTTACTAAGGGTTGCACTTCTCTACTTCTATTTGCCTGATAGTCACTTTACTTCTAATTATGTTTTTTTTGTTTTTTTCATTTTATTTTAGGTGAGCTGACCCCTGTCAGTATTTCTTGTAGTGCAAGCCTTGTAGTGGAGAATTCTCTCAATTTTTGTATGTCTGGAAAGGTCTTAATTTCTCCTTCATATCTAAAGGAGAGCTTAGAGGGATACATTACTCAAGGCTAGTAGCTCCTTTCACTTAATAGTTTAAATATTTGATTCCTTTCCTTTCTGGCTTTTAGGTTTGCGCTGAGAAGTCCGAGGGTAATCTAATGGGTTTTCCTTTATAATTTACCTTTTTCTTCTCCCTGGCTGCCATGAGAATTCTGTCTCTGTCGTTGACTTTTGATAACTTTAATCCAATGTGTCTTGGTGAAGGCCTTTTTGGGTTGAGATAATTGGGTGTTCTGTTGACTTCTTGAATTCCAGGCTCCAGCTCATTCCTTATATTTGGGAAATTCTCATCAACTGTTTGTCTGAAAATGTTTTCTAGTCCCTGCTCCTTTTCCTTGCTTTTGAGAATGCCCATTATTCTTATGTTTCCTCTCTTGATGGTATCAGCTAGTTCTTGAATTTCTCTTTCATTATTTTCCATTCTTCAGTTTCTCTCTTCTTCCTTCTGATTTATTTCTAGATTTCTGTCTTCGATATCACTGATCCTTTCCTCCATATGGTTGACTCTATTTCCCAAGCTTGCTATTTCATTTTTCAACTCTTGCAGTGTGTTCTTCATCTCCAGAAGTTCTATTTGTTTCCTTTTGAAGGTTTCAGTCTCCTTGCTCTGCTCATCTAGTTGTTTTTTCAATTCCTGATATTGTTGTTCAATTCCTGATACGACTTGTTTCGGAACTCACTGAGATTTTTCAGAAGTACCATCCTAAAGTCTCTGTCATTTAAGTCGCATATTTCTATGTCTATAAGCTTATATTCTGGAGATTTTTCTCTTTCTTTCTGAGATGCCTTGTCACCTTGATTGTTCATAGTGTTTGATGGACTATTTCTCCACAGGGGCATTAATGGAAGTGTATTCTGCTGTTTTTCCAGAAAGAAGATTTATTATATAAAGGCCTCTCTTTAGCCTGATGCAAAGAAGACGCTTTTCTTTTGGTTTCCCGTAGGTGGCATCTAAGCCTCTTGGATCCCTGCTTTATATAATGCCTAAATAATGTCTTTTTTATTTTCTCGTAGATATTTAATCATGTTCACTACCCTTAGTTTCAGTTCTTGCCAGTGTCAGCGACAGTCTTGGAGTGTTTGCTCAGATTCCCCTGGGGCTCCGCGGTGTTCAGTCTCAGAGCGTATGGGGGGAGGAGCCCTCTGAGTTGAGGTTGGGGGCTGCAGCTCAGCCTCGGTTTTGGAATTGGGGCCAGTGAAAATCAACTATTGTTTCTTTGCTATCCCATCCCGCTTCTCTGCTTTCTGCCCTCATAACTGAGCCCTACTGCTGGCTGCTAAAAGTTCCAGTACTTCCAGGCATGGATGTTCAGGGAAGTCACCGCACCTTCTCCCTCCTCCTGCTTCTACAGGGAGCTCTGGTGGCTGCGATAGGTAGCTTCTTTATTTCTCCCAGTCCACCGCCTGACACCCGGGGTTCTGACCTGTGGTAGCTCTTATGCACAGATCCCACGCTCAGATGGGCTGGTGTGCAATTTGAGTGTTTTTTGTTCAGTTGAAGATGTTCAGCTTATTGTTGTTTCAAGGGGAGAGATCTGAGGACGTCTCTCATTCTGCCATGTTTCCCAGAATCGCTTCCTCATAATTTTTAAAATAGATTTTACTTTCCTCTGAATTATGATACATTATAAATAGTATTTTAATCCAATACTTTTATGAAAAATGAGAATATTCTCAACATTGACTTTATGAAATCTAATAATCCAATATTTACTTTATGAAGAATAAGAATGTCTGCCATTGTCTTTATTCGGAGTATCTTGAGTGTATAATTTCTATTGATCAGTCATAAAATATCTGAGAATTACTCTGAATATAACACATTTCTAAGTCTCAGAGGTTTCATTTTTCTATTAAATCATCAACCAAAACTGCCAACAAGTAACTATGTTGATCAATTTAAATCTTATTTCCTGTACCTTCCTTCATTTCCTGCCTACATCCTTTAAGGGAAGAACCTATTAAGTATTGATATGGTGAATGTGTTGAAGCGAGTGACCTGGATAGTTCTCGTATTGGATGGTTACCCCTTGAATAATGGAGCCAGTCTCAATTCTCTCTCAATCAGTGGCCTCTAAGCAGAGCACCAGTGGGAGGGACACTGGCCCAGGGATGTTGATAATATCTGGTCTTTGTGATTTTCAAGGGCCATGAAGTGAAAGTGCTTTTAAAAAAAATTAGATATTTCTATCATCATTAATGAGTTAATTATACAATGTAGCTGCTCCTTGTAGAAGTGGATGATATATCTGGGTGTAAATAGGCATAGGGCCTTAGTAGGTTCTGTTTAGTAGTATCTAAAGCAGATTAAAATACCAGTATCTACATTTATAAATATCCGTCATAGAAAAAAATACATTTTTTTGAAAATTTTTATAGAAACACAAGAGAAACAGCAATCTCGTAAAGCTTCCTCTTTTGTGTCTTGAGTGTAAAGTTACAGACTGTACATGCTGCATATTTAATGGCTACAACTGTTTGATAAATGTGTAAGTGAATAAAGGAAGAAATTTTAATTCCTTTGGAATTATTAGTTCTTGGTATCAATTTTTCTATGAAGAATGACCTTGTTTTTAAACCATGTCTTTTTAGGAACTTCGTAAATACTATGACAACTGCCCATTTTTCTTTTGGTTCAATACGTCTTTTATACAAAATAACAGGTATGACTCATGATGCTATCCAGTAGAAACAACCTTATCTTTAATGTCTGTGTAAGTGTAATGGCAAGTATTTTGCTGATTGTCATAAGCTCAATTTATAGAATCCAAAAAAATCCTCAAGCAACCATTCTTCATTCCTCATTCACACTCATCTTAATCTGGTTATTTAAAAAATATGGCTATTCTTGAGACTGATTATTGCATTATCCTCAAAGTCCATGCCATAGGTCTGTGTTATAAGTTAGAATGTATTATAATCAGTTCTTGAGTGTGCTAATAAATCCCTGCTGTGGAAGTTTGAGTCTACTCAGTATCCTGAATATGGCGGGTCCTCAGTATGTGTTGATTTACTGATGACTGACCACCACCAAATTCTTCGCCGACATAAGGCATCATCTACGGGGGCTTCAGCTAGTTTAAAAGCTGATTGACACACTTATTTCTAGGGCATAAGTTATAAGACACAGAAGGTATCAATGAAGACAGCTGAAAAAAATCATTAAAAGTCTCCCATTTAAAAATTATCTCTAATACTAAATTGGGAACCGTTTTTTTTAAAAAAGTAATTAATTGATGTGAAGATTTTTATTCCAAAGAAACCTCTACCATATCTGGAAACTCATTCCTGAGTCTAGAAGTTCTCCACTTTATGTATTTGTTCTGTGGTGCTGAAAATCTGAGATTATTGGTATCACCATACCATCCAGCTAAAAAGGAAAAATAATATTCAAAAAATCATGCAGGTGAGTTTTGAAGAAGTGGTTGTGATTTATGTAGCATGAATTGAAAGTTCTGATTACATATATCCTATGCTGTTCTTCAAATCTGAACAGCATCTAATCATACCTCAAATCTAGTAAAGCAACAGTAAATTGAACATCTGAGCTACACACTTGTAATGCACACGCATTTAATGGATTTTGAGTGAGGGAACTTTGGATTGAATGGAAAATTTTTACCAATTTTTTTCCCTAGATGTATACAAATAGACGTTGACTACACAAGCAAAGTCCCTCAATTAGACATCTGGGTGGAACTTCATTTAGTGGTCCTTCTCAGCCATGGTTCTTGCTAAAGGACACATTTTTTTTTTCCTTTAAAATACCATATTCATATTGGTGAGGCAACACGTTAGATCACTTTTCTATTCACTTTTACATGTTTCTAAAGATTTCTTTAACATTTCATACTACTTGAATATACTGTTTCTAATAATTATGGGATTGTTAATCAGCTGAAAATGCCAACTTCATCATTTAAGACACTCAGTGTTTTATTACTGGGTTTTAAAACACATCTAGTGTCTCTAGTTGATTTCTGTCACATACAGAAATTTATTAAATGCAGATGTCATTAATTCTATAAAAGGCAGTGTTAAAAAGAATCAATGACAGGTTACTGTATGTTTGTTATTGAAGATTAAGATATTTTGCATCTCACTGGAGAATATGGAAGTGTTGGCTCATACAAAGCTAACTAAGATACAGAAAAGGGCTAACCACAACCAGCAAAACTTTCTAAATTCTAACAAACGTGCCCTACCTCATGGCTTTTCTATTAGCTCTAAAATGTAACAATTTTTTTTTCTCTTCTAGGCTTTATCTTCCAAGAAACGAATTGGATAATCCTCATAAACCAAAAGCATGGAAAATTTACCGTCCAGAGTTTGCAGTCGAACTATATTTTGAAGAAGTTATATTGTAGCTGGTAGTTGATTAAGTGTAGCTCCTCTTCTAGGAAAGAATCATGTTCTTCCCACCCCTTGCTACATATTTATAGCCTCAAATCCTCTTTTCCTTGCTGGTATATTTATACTTACATCTATGTACATATCTTCTTGAGAAATCTATTATATGTATATATAAGAGAAATGTCAGTGGTGTTTTTTTTTCCTTTTTGAAGGAATATACTTCACACAGTTTTCATCTATATTGAGATAAATTTGGAACACAGAACACAGGAACATTATCACTTTTAAGAACTTTGAAATAATGCTCTCATAACAAAATAAATCAAATGTTTAAAAATTGTCATCCCCCCAATGCTATTGGTCTATTCCATTTACTTATATATTTTTGGACAAGTATTTACCCCTGCTTTATTTCACCAACTTCACCTAAGCTTGGGGAACTCTGTGAAGGTTACCTTTTCATTGTAAACACTGGTTAATCCTGTGTCCACAGGAATCATTCTCTTTGGTACCGGAAGCTATTTTAGTCCAAGTGCCTTCACTGCCACTGTATCTTAAGGCCATCGTTGTCCTTGAAAACAGTTTTGTCTTCATTGAAATTATCCTTATTTGAGTGACTTTTTCTCTAATTGGCAAGGCCCTTAACAACCTAGATCAAGTTAAATTCTTCAGGAAATGAAGGTAACAACTAAGAAGCAGCAGTGACTCTGCTAAAACACAGTATGCTCGTTCCTGAAAAGCTTTGCACTCTGCAAAAAGGGCACACCAAAGAAACAGTTGGAGTGGGGAAATGAGGTTTAGGGCTTTGGGACAGACCTCTTCAACTAAGCAACACTGTAACCAGAATGTTAACCCCTAACAACCCAGAAGGCAGCCCAGACTGGATGCCACGGTAGGTGTGTTTTGTTTTAAAGAGAACTAGAACATATTGGATTTGGCTGGTAGGTGCCAAAGTGGCACAGATAGTAGAGCTCTGAGCCTCCGGAGCCACAATTGCGGTCACATGGGAGGGTCGTGCAACCCTAGCAGGTGGCCCGGGTACAGGTCCTTTTCCTTCCAAAATAACCCACAAGGGGTCCCAGCTGCCAGCGCAGCTGCCCAACTGAATGCTTTTTGCTTTCCTGACCCAAGTCATCATTCTCTCCCTAATCTGGCTCCCCCCGGAAGAAAAAATCTTGGAGGACATGCTCTCAAGTTCTATGTTATGACTACATTATTCTTCGTAATTTGTGTTAGAGAAACATGTGTTGGTGCAGGGCAGGTTGTAGTTTCCTTTAGAATTCATGCCCCAGTAACCCACAGAGGACAGATTAGGCAGCAGGCTTACGTGAATCGGAAAAAAAAAATGCTTAACTGGCTCTTTTTCAATACCAGCAGCGAGAGGAAACCTTAATTTATAACAATCTTGCTTTTTGAAATAAGATTAGAGTTTCTCTTCCCTAACCCTCCAAAACACATCAGAATTTCTGGCAATTATGAGTTACCACACTATTTTGCTTCCTCTCATAGAAAGAGAACTTCTTAGGGCCTCTTGGGGGTTGCTTTCTTAGAACCGAATATGAAGAATTCTTCAAACAACTCAAGAAACTTACAAAATATATCAGAATGATACTGGTTTTCTTAAACAGGATTTACTAAACTGGAATAGAATTATCCAAAACTTAATAGCAATAAGTTTGAAAATAGAACGGCATCCTGCCACATCAGTCACTCCATATCCACAGCCTAATAGAAGGAGAGAGTAATTCTAGTGGGCCAAATTTCATAACTGTAGTGTATATGAAGAACATGTATTTTTTGTCTATTTACTTCTAGTGAAGTTATTTTACATCAGAAATCTTCCTAACGAAAAGGCAATGCTCATCGCAATAAAACCCCCACCTTGAAATATACATAACTCTCAAAAATTCCTAACAATTGGTTTCTAGCATGGATGTAAAATACTTAAACAACTCATCTACTCAAGTATTAGGCAAATAATTTAATGATACAGAACACTAGAATTTCTTTAAACATAGTATTTCAAGTTATATTTTTGTCTGGAGTACAGATCTGAAATAGTACCTATTATACCTAAATATTAAACCACAAATTAAACAAATGAAAAATAAATTCCTCTGACAGGTTTCCATTCCTTATCCCCACTCACTCTTACTTGCCTCAAACTGTTTCTATTGAAGATATTTCGTTAACTCTTTAAAGGATGACATGTGATAAGGTCTACTGCTAACAGGGCTGAAACATGCTGACAGGTGCCAAGCAGGGGGGACCGTGGACTCTGCAGCAGTTCACTTCCTGCTGGAAGGCAGCCACATTTTCTATTCTGCTTCAATCCGAGCCTATTCAGACAAAGTACCACTCAGCTACTGACCATTTAAGTGTGGAGAGATAAAGAAGAAAAGTGATTTTCTTTTAAAGAAAAAACTAAGAAGACTAGCCTTAGCTTTGGAGCACATCAAGCACCACACCCAGTGTCCCCTCCCCCAGTCTGGGAATCAGATGAACTGGGGTCTTGGCTGTTAGTCCATACATATGGCATAGCTTAATAAAATTACTTCTGCTTCACTGATTTATAAAGTCGCACCCCACATATGGTCATCATTAAAATTCCCTGACTGCCAGTATAAGAAGCTCCAACAATTGTAAAAGCAAGGCAAGGAGTTACAGACCCAAGATAAACTTGAGGAGGGGTCAGCCTAGACATTACTCACTGTGTCGTGAGGACACTACGTTTTGTCTAGTTTTGAGGATAGGACTCCATCCATGAGCACTGTCACTCAATCACCAGGCAGGGAACGAAGGCTTCCTTTGGCTTTGGTACTCTGCTCCCTGGGTGGGTTTCCAATTGGTGGAGGCAGTGAGTGGTCCAATAGAATCCTCTGGACTCCTACCCAGACCAGAACCCAGAGACAGAAGTGAAGGGCTGCTCTTGGCCACAAGGTCTTCACAAAGCACGGCAGCACTGCCCTTTCCTCCGCCTACAGCCCAACAGACAGGAAGCTCTTTGCGGTGAAGGCCACACTGCTTCCCAAAGACCTGATACTCTAGGCCACACTCAATAACATGCCAGAGAGTATAACATGACCCCACCCAGAAAATGAATGGCACTATTTTAACAGTAGAGCTTCTTGGAAAAATCCAGGATGCCTACTCTGAAACTTCAACGAGGGACGTGGAAGCCACACCAGTATGCAGGGGTATTCTCCTCTGTAAAATCTAGGTGGATATTTCAGTTTAAGCACCACAGGAAATCTTTTAAAAAACTAACCACTTGGTATAGTGCATGTGCTAAACAGATTTTAAAAGAGGCCCTACATCTAGAATGAGTTAAGTAATCATTTATAACCATCCTCATGAAACATGGTTACCCCCGGGTTCTTCTGGTGAGATCCCAGATTAAACATAGAACAAAAACTTTGCTTCGCTCACATCGTATCGCCATCCAAATCGCATGTACAGGTTTATGCAAAATCCCTGATATAACTTTATCTAGCTCTTTAGCGTGGATACAGAGGGCCAGAGGCTCACCCTCTATGTCACACCAAGAACAAGAGCAGCGACTTTTATATTTCGATACAAGTATGAGTAGAAATTATATGGTGTAAAACAGAGGTCCTTCCAAAAAGCTTAAGATTAGGGGTAGAATAATGGAAGACAAAAATAAAATTCTTATGAAATCAAAATAATTCCACATTGGTCTTGTACTCTATGAAACCCTGAGATGAACTGTAGTCCTCAAACGCTTGTATTTCGATCCAGGTTCACCAGGATACGTCAGTGTGCTTCGAACTGGCTCATCATCAGCTTTCTGCTGTACTCATAGGCCAAAAATAGTGACCCGTTGGCAGGGAATGCTCGAATTATAGTAGGTTTCAGTCCAGAATATAAGGCCATTATTCCTAGAAAACAAAAGGGTGATCAAAGACTAAGACTCTCTTCCTTAGAGATATCCCACAAAGCTGCATAGCATAGACATTTTTACACTTACAAATCCAGACAATAACATTAAAAACCAATAAGTGATGAAAGGACTTATTCCCAGGTTTCCCTGGACTAATGGAACTAAATAGACTAACGGAACTAAATAGACTAATGGAAACAGGACAACATCCGGTCTCCCCATAAAGCTGGTGATGCTCAGGTAACATACACCAATCTCATGCCTGCTTAACTCCTGGTAAATGAATCGAGCAGAACTGAGGACTCGCATGGGCAGACAGAAGGCAACCACAGAGCCACAGGCTGCAGCAGCTTTGCAGCTGCTCCTGGGGGTGGGGGGAGGGGCGAGGGGTGAGGGCTAGTGGAAAGAGCACCAGCCTTGAAGTCAGAGATCTGCTCCTACTTTTAGCACTGCCCAGGGTGGTTATGAAGATCGAACTGGATAAGGAAGGTGTAAGTATTTTGTAAAACGAAATTGTTATGTAAATTTTAAAAGGAGTTACTATTAATAACGTACAAGATGTCTGTACTCTATTTGGGATATGAATTAAACAGTTTCCGCATACTGTTATTGTGCTCTCTTTTAAAATCAAGACAGAGGAATTCATGTCCCAAGCTTTAAGGTGTATAGTGGATGCTGGAAGGACAGGTCTTTTACTCACTAGGAGCATAAATCGGCTTTATACAAACATTAAGTAGAAAATCTTTGTCTTCCTGCATAACTAAAAATTGATAGAAAATCATCTTTAGAAGTTGCTTAGTGCATTTCTTGTTCTATAAGTCCTAGCATTAAGGATGTTGCACATTCTTTTAAATCCCTTAGTGGTTCTCTTAAGGTCGTCATCTGATAATATCTATATTATGTAAAACAAGTGGTGCTAACTTCAAAATATCTGTCCCCTTAAACAAAGTCCATATTTCATTCAGTAATTCCCTCCAAGCTATTTAGGAGAATCCTGACAGGTACCTGGCCCAGGGGTTAGGGATGAGAACTTTAAACATTCTTGAGAAGAACGAAAGTAAGCTACAGAAAGGGGGTTGAAAACATACAAAAATATGGATTAATATACAATGCTAGAAAAGGGATATGAGGCAGGGGGAAGAGAGCCATTATACATCTGATCAACCTTGACAAGACTAGCAGTGAAATGACCAATTGCTCTATACATACCTACTGTTTCTGCAATTAGCAGACTCACCTTCATTTTTCATAACACTTATAAAGGTTCCAATAAATCCTGTCTGTTTTCCAGACATGGAAAGAACTTGAATTCTAGACTTGATACAATCCACTGGATAAACAGCAAGCCAGAGGCAGATTCCACCAACTCCACCACTTAACATCAAAGAGACAGGGCCTAGAGAAGAACATTAGCAAATAGTATTTTGTCTCAAACAGCTGGCGAGACATTTCTAGAGGGCAAGGTAGTAGCAGCTGCAGGTAGGTGCAAATAAAAATGCTCTTGCTGTGGAACACAATTCTCTGAAGCAACTGTTCAGGCTCTAAGAGCAAAGGTTCCATGAGGTCATCTGGGCCCACCCCTCCTCTCGTCAGGACGGGAAGGCCTAGTGGGGGTTGTATTTAGGTTGGTAGCTGTGGTGCTGTGACCCTCCACTCTGTCCTCCAGAGGGCTGGTCCGCACAAAACCAGCAGGCCCCTAGCAGCATGGCAATACCGTAACAGGAGGAATGAGACTAGAGACCACTGAACCACAAGCTGTGTCTTTTTTTAACTTTCTCACTTTGAAATATTTTAACATTTAATGCCCAACAGCCCTGATTCTTTAACATGGAAGACCAAAATTGTCTTAGCAAACCAAAACAGTTAAGCCTGTGAGCTTGACTAACTCCAGAACAGGCTCAAAACACTGAAGGGAGATATTAAAAAAAAAGTAACCATGTGTGTGAATCGAACATTGATATGTTGTGTCAAGTAGCTAAGTAAGATAAGCTAGAAATACAGACTACTTTTCACTGCTCTCCAAACATTATCCAGGTTTTAAGCTTATTGCAAAATAATTTATAGGTGATTTCCCATTTATTGGTGATTTCCCATGGGAAAGTAATTTCTATTTTCTTGGCCCTAATATGGAGCCAGAACAAATTAGCAAATGTGATTCCAGTAAAGGAGTTTGGGATGCACCACTTCAGCCATCCTGAGGAAATTACCAAGCCCATAGGAATGTGTAAGCTATCGCCAAGACCATGCTGCTTTCCAAAACCCGGGAACCCAGTGCCAGGTGGACCCCTCACAAGGGGAGCAGAGTGCATGGAATGCATAGCAACCACATCACTGGAAAGCTGACACCATCAAACCCAATGCAAGCACATTTACCTAGTTCATCTTTTGATCTCCCTGATGCAAAAAATGATCGGCTCAGTTCATAGCCACCAAAGAAGAAGAAATAGCCTGGTACTTCCCGAAGTAAAGTGCTTGAGAGTCCACGGTAGAAGCCCAGGGGGCCGTCCTTTCTGAGGATACTCTTCACAACAGACCAGACTGTACTGGGAGGAGACCGACAGAGTGTTAGGGCAGGCAGTGGAGGAAGGACAACTAGGCATCCAATCAACAGACCTGATGAAGCTCTATCAAGGAAGCAGCTGGTTTTATAAACAGAAGAACTAGAATTCTGAGAAAAGGCTTCTGTGGGAAGGAAATATCTCAGAGAAGCATAGATACAATTATTTTATGACAAAATTTATCACCTGAACTATCCTATTATAAAGAAGTTTTATTATAATGCATTCATACATTTCTAGAAGTCATCAACAATGTAAAAGAGCTAATACCCATCTTTTCAACAGTGAATAACTGAAGTCACAATAAGGAGTATCCAAATTCAGCAAGAATAAAATGGTATTATACTTGTCCAGTCCTTTACCTCCCTCAATTCCTATTTCTTCAACCTTTCTTTGGTGTTTTGAGGAAATTTATTCAGATGTTTTAGGGAGTTGTTTTGTTTTGTATTAGTGCAGGGAAACAAGCAAGAGAATGAATGTTACTTGAAGGTAAGACCAAAATAATTCTATGACCTGAGCTACAGTTCCTGTCAGGCAAAACTCAAGACTTCAGTTCTTAGAGAGGCAGGTCACGCAAGACTTATGTCAAGCAGATCAGAGTCCTATGGCAGCTGGACGCAGGACACTTTCTGTCTAGGCTCCTCTTCCTGATGGTGTGTGCCATGGCCAACTTTGTCCCTCAGAACAAATGCACCAGAAACCACATTTGGATGCGGTTTAGTGAACCCTTAGCTTTTCACTTTGTTCTCCGCAGGTGACCTGGCTTGGACCAAAGCAGGATTAAGCCCAGAGGTGGTAAAAGCCTCATGTTTCTAATGATTATCTCCCTCTGAGGACTCCAGAGGGCTTCTCAAGCATTACCCATTAGCCAGGTCCTCCTGGCAACACACCAGCTCTCATTCTGTGATGCCAAGGTGACACAGTAATCCAGCTGAACACAATTAGCCCACCTTCCAATCTAAGTCTTAACCTCGAACCACCATGTACTCTTCTGTGGCCACTGCTGTACCTAAAATACAGCCACCAATATTTACTTCTATGTAGTATCCATTTGCCTAAGTCCTTTGTATCTAACAATTACTTTTTTAAAAAAACATTAAACTACTTCCAAAGGAAATGAGTGCAAATTTTGTGGGTGCTGTCTTATTATTCTATTTCCTAACATGGATGCTGGTTACAAGGGCATGTTCATTTTGTGACTACTTACAGAACCATGCACTTAGGGTTTCTGTGTGTACATATTTCAATAAGAAGTTTTAAAGACACTTTTGGACCTCTAGCTATGAAGAGATACAAACTGGTTATAATGAATCTCAAGGCTGCAGGAAACAGGGCTCTGTTATAACCCCATCCTCACTGGGAGGAGACTGGTAACTCAGAAAATGGTCATCTACTGGTTTTTCCCCAGATCTGCAGACTTTGAGTTAACTACAGCAATACTCGCCACCAGAACTTGTGTCAGCCAGATGTTAAGATAAATAAGTTTGAGATTAACAAGGATAATCAATTACATTTTGATTCAAATAAATCATACTAGATTCTGTTTTTAAGACTGAGTTGGATAGTGATTTGATCACTGAAGAGAGCTATGCTTACAAGGGTTTGGATAAGTTTTCAGAACTTGGGCCCTTTGTAGGTGAACATGAAGGATTCGGGAGGAGGTGAAGGAAGTTACCAGTAGGATCTAGGCTGATCGGCCCAAATACCCACTTGAAGCCTGGGAATGGGCATCAAATGTCCATCTCCGAATCCAAACAAGCGCTTGTGAAGGCGCAGCTCTCAGTATCCACACTGCCTGCTATGTGCCTCCCAACACAGTCGGGGATCAGGCCTCATACACCCAACAGGCCCAAAGGGCTGTAACTCCTAGATTCTCTGCTTCTAGGGTATTAAATATTTGTCGAGTGGGACAGTCAGTCCAACCATCACAGATGGTCTGTTCAGAAAATTATCCTCTGACTGCTAAGGGAAAGTATTCTAGAAACACCATACTTTGGAGTAGATAAGTCTGTTTTTCAATCCGCCCCTTTAGTGTAATATTACAAAATACTTAATACACTGAGGAAACAGAGACCCACTGTTTGTGCCCGGGGTGCTTACTTCTGGCTTTTGGCTATCTTTCCTGACGTCTCCATTTCGTACATAGTCTGCAGCCGGCACTTCACAAGCTCAGTGGGGCATAGCACCAGGGCAGCAAATGCAGAGGCGAAGGAACCAGCGGCTGCATTCTGCAGATCACTGAAAGGAAACAAGCACAGGAAACCATTTACCATCCCGTTATTCACTCACTCAGCACTGACCATCTGAAACACTCGGGTGGTAGAGAACGAGGAGGAAAGGAGAAATGTGTCCTGAGCAACCACCAGGACCTTGCACACGTTGTTTCATCTACAGATTCCGCAACCCTGTGAGACAGACAGCAACACCCAGTTTTCATATGAGGAAAAGGACACTTAGAGATAGTGCATAATGTGCCCAAAGTCACACAGCTACTAAGTAGCAATGCAAAGATTCAAACCCAGGACTCCTGACTGCAAAATCCATGCTTTTGTTATTGGTCACAATGCTATGGATTAAATGTTTGTGTCTCCCATCCCCACATTCCTGTGTTGAGGCCTGAGCCCCAATGTGATGGTATTTGAAGGAGGCGGTCTCTGGGAGGAAAATAGGTTTAGATGAAGGAATGTGGGTGGGGTCCTTATGGTGGGATTAGTGCCCTTATAAGAAGCAACCAGAGAGCTAGCTTGCATTCTCTGCCATGAAAAACACAGCAAGGTGTCCCACCGCAAACCAAGAAGAAGGCCCTCGCCACATCCCGAATCAGTTAGCCCCTAATCTTGGACATTCCAGCCTCCAGAACTATGAGGAACAAACTGTTGTTTAAGCTGGGCAGCCAATGGTATTTTGTTATAGTTGCCAGAACTAAAACACACAGTGACATACAGAACAAAAACAAGGAGATGAAGAAAAAAAAATACCCCATAGTCCCACCACCCCAAAACATGCGCTATTAACACTTCAGTGTATTTGTCACTAAGTTTTAAATAAAGCTAGGTTCTGAAGCCATCCCTACATGCTCCAAATCCAACCTGGAGCAAGCAGATGTGTAATGTAACTACCACAGATGAAAATTCAGGATAAATTCTTAACCAAAAAGTTGCTTGTTCCAAAAAGATTTCCCAGTTCAGCTGGTGACCTCCTGGCAGCAGCAACACAGAGAGTGTGAAGAGAGTGTGGTGGTGTCACAGGAGAGGGCAAAGCCAGTGCGAGGCAAAAAGCTCAATAGTGTTCGTAAAATGACTAAGCTGGAAATATAAATGGAGAAATGAACACACATAAATACAAAAATAGTAGTTCCTTCATCTCATATCCTCTCAGTACCACCAGCCACAGTCACAAGCAGGGCTGTGAAACTGGAGTCCAATATGAGATCAAGAATGTGGGGGAAGTCTAAGAAACGAATTGCCAGGAAGACTTCCCTGAGCATTCACGGGGGTCAGAAAGGAAGACCCTTTACAAACCCAAGACAGTGTTTTATCATGGGAGCACAGGTGGCATGGGGGTTGAAACCACTCCTTCGTTGGGCAGGAAGGACTGAGCTTCTCACAACAGGACAACTGGCTCCTGACACCTGTTAAGGCCAGCATCCTGTGGTCACTGGATAATCAGCACTACTCACAGATTTCTAAAACCCTAGTAATTCCCTCAGCTGACTGCCCCAGGTAGAGACAGCCCCTTGCAATTTCTCTCCAATTGTAAGCAAAAGCTTAACAGACCTACCACATTCAGTTGTCCTAAAGTTATCATAAACTAATAGTTACATTAACAATGTCAAACGTTAGTGTAAAATCGAGGGCCACCTCCAATCTCTCCCCAACATCCTACCCGCTGGAGGTCTGGCCTCAGTGCCGCGGACAGATGCATGGCAGGAGCCAGGGCTCAGACGCTGGATTGGAGCAGGCTTTCTCAGGAGGAAGACACTGCTCGCAGTATGGACTTTCTTTTAATTTTAGAGAATTAGACGCCAGACCATTTCCATAGGAGAGCCAGATAAACAACCGTGCTGGCACTCGGCCCTCCAGTGTGTGGAAACTGCTTGCTGCTCACTCCGTTCCTTCCCACTCCTCTCCTACTTAGCTTAAAATGGTTTCTGCTCTCAGCCAGCTTGCAGATCCATACTTGGACTCCTTTAGGGACTGTCAACCTACTGACAGGCAACAGTCAATTAGGGTCATTAGCCAGTTTGCCAAGTTTGCTGGAGCAAAGGTGGTATCAATAAATGCGGCCGACCATTCAGTATAAAATGCAGTAATATCTTGGACGCCTGAACAAACACCAAGCATGCCATTACAGTGTAACAGCAAGGCCAGATCAGATATGCAGTGGACTTTAGCTTCCTCTACCAGTGCACTAAATGAGGTCCATGGAGCCCAGCTTAAAGTACAAGTGTTTAGAGTTGGAACTGCAATGGCAACAGGCGTAGGATGGGATTTTGTAAGAGTCGACTGTTTGTCACTCATTCAACAAACATGTACCTGAACATTCCTGCCTTGTAAGACCCCTAAAGGTCAAAGCAGAACACTGTTCTTTGACCTAAAGGTCAAACAGAACACTTGGGACACTGTTCAAACCAAAAACAGACAAATATTTGCAATATTACTGCAAAAATTCATGACAGGTTCTCAAGCAGTTATTTCTTTTCACTACCTCTGCTTATTAATCTATTCTCTAGATGTGACCTCTACACAATATTCGAGAACCCCAACTATGTTCATGAGAAGAATGCTGGATAGGGGCTCAGAAGACACAGACTGGAGTCCTGGCTCTCTCAGTCACCAACTAGTGACTTTGAGTGTGTCAGTATCTGAACTTCATTTCCTCGTTTGTAAAACAGATAATTGCTTTGCTCCTCTCACAGGACCATGGTGAGGGCTGAAAAACATAACATATATGTCATAAACTTGAAGGTGGCATTTTCCTGACAGGTGATAAGCAAACACTGTTCTATAGAAAGAAAAAGGCGGCCATGCTGAATTCAAAAAAGAAGAAAGTGCTGGGTTGGGCCGAGGGAAACAGAATGGTTTCTTTACTGCAGGAGTCCTCCAGAATGTCACATGGTTGCTCGGTTTCCTGTCTTCTTCCCAATGGGTCCCTCTCTAAAGACACCGGAGACCCGCACTCCAGGTCCCCTCAGTATAGGCTCTCTCTCGACTGAGGAGAGCTAGTTACAAGAGGTTGCGCCTGCCAGTCTGTCATGAGAAACCCCTCTCCTGGTTTGTCTTATGCTTATTTCTTTATTTCCTCTCTTTTTCCTGACCCCTGGGTGAGCTCGTCTAGTCCCAAGTCTTTAAAAAACAGGTTCCATCCATCAAGATAGGAATTCTTGCCTATAAAAGAGCACATCTTTAGACCTTTAGGCACCTCCAGAGAACATTTCTGTACAAAAGCTAATTCAGTCAAATAGAACCTGTAGTTGCAATAGGATTTCAAATTCCTACCAAAATGACCAATAAGATTGCCCTTTGCAACCACAAAGCTGATATGATAGTTTTAAATAAGTCAATGTTCAAAGAAGATACAGCTAAACATCTCAGTGGGTTCTGAATTCTTTAAAGTCTCTGTATATATAAATACCCAAGAATGCTAAGCCAAAGACTGATGTTTGGGGCAGACTTGGCCAAATAAACAGTGGGTTCGCCTGTATTTTTCCAGATGTTTCTGACCCCTCCTAAAATTCCAAGCTTCTACGCAAACTCATTAGGTTCAGGCAACCTCTTCCAAAGCTCTGCATTTTGCTATTGGAGAAGACCCTAAAACTTGGGCCACAAGCTGCACTATGGTTTCTGTCCAGTAGTTCTGCTCAGGAGAGAAGCAGCACCACCACTGGTATCCGAACTGAAGAATGTCAAGGGTAAGGGTGCCTCCTCCTCCACGGCGGGTCAGTGGGGGAGCCAATTCTCCTTTCATGTAATGTGAATGTGTATATTTCAATACAATGACAATGTAGTCATAATCAGAAAGTATTTTTAAAAAGGGAACATTCTTCCCCATAGAGTATCACAAACATCTTGACCATACCACAGTGTCGCTGCTATTTTTCAACAAAATAAAAAAATGTCCTCAACTCACCTCAGCTTTGCCTGCTTGTCCAGTCCCACCACTTTCCGCACCACCTGTTGGCAGAAGCCGTAGCACATGAAGAGGACAGAGTTCTCGGCAATGTTGGCGATAAGCGCTGGGCTGGTCCCCTTGTAGAAACCGCGGAAGCCCACCTGGGAGTAGGTCTTCAGACAGCAGTCGGTGAAGCCCCTGTACAGGCTGGGGAACGTCTGCATCTTCACTTTCATGGTGTCGAAGGGCTGCCCGGTCAGGACACATGCTGTGCCCGCTGCAACCAAGACAGAAGTCTCCAGCACAAGTCTATGGCTGTTTTACAGTGCAGTCCCCATTACCCATGGAAATGAGAGACAGGCAGCCTACCTGGGTGCTGACTCCTGCTTCAACTCATTTGGACCTCCTTCTCCCCCAGATCTTCTAGCCCAGTCCAATAAACAACTTATGAGCCTAGCACCCAGTTCCAGCCCTGAAGGAGTTCACACGGTCGGAGGACAGACGTGTGCTCAACAAAGCCACTGGATGCGAAGGTATGGCGTGTGTTTAGCAGCACTGGCAATGGGATCAGAGGGACCTGGACTTGAAGCCTGCCTCTGCTGTGAGATCCTCCACAAGTGATGTAACTTTCCAGCCTCAATTCCTCATGGGTTAGTGAGGATTAGATAACAATGGAAGAGAAGGCTTAGCATAATGGCTGCCACACTACATGAGGTTAATAAATAGCAGTTACAGTTGCTGTGTGTGTGTGTGTGTGTGTGTGTGTGTGTGCGCACGCGCGCGCACACGCACGCATGGCCACATGAAGGGAAGGGGAGGGAAAGTATGCGAAGAGTTAATCGCTCTTCTTTGCCTAATGCCTAGGTGCTGATGAGTATCAGAAAAATAAAGGAATAGGTAACAGATAAAGAAAACAGAGTGGCTAGTTAATCCCTGAAGAGTTAAATATTTGACCTATAGAAAAACTTCTTATTTGGATTCTACCAATAAATGATCTGTGTTCAGATGGGGAATGGACTGAAACCTACCTTCGCTTAGCAAAAATCATACATTTATTTGCTTTTATACTGTAAGAGCATTAAATACAGCAAATATAAATTGTATTGGATTACTTCAAGAAAAATCCTGAAGTAAGGAAAAGACAGACCTAAAAGTACCCTATAAAATCCCCAGACCTTGGATTGTGTTGGCATTTTGGGAACTGGCCAATGTTTCTACTGTCCTTTGGGCCTGCAAGGCCACCCTATCTCAGATGTCCCCTGCTTGAATCAGGAAACATAACCACTGGATGAGGTTATTAAAGCTTCATCGAAACTGAAGAGAACGCTTACCTAAAATATTTAAGAAACAAACTCACAGACACAGACAACAGTATGGTGGTTACCAGAGGGGAAGGGAGTGAGGGGAGGAAGAATAGGGTAAAGGGGATCAAATATATAGTAGACATGGGTGCTGAGCACACAATGCAATGCACAGATGATGTACTATAGAATTGTACACCTGAAACATATGTTATTAACCAACGTCACCCCAATAAATTTAAAAAATATTTAAGAAATGCAATTTCATAACTTCAACATTATACAGTTACTCCAACTAAGTTGTAGAAAGTAGAGATGGGGGATAGGCTGTTAAGAATAACTCCTAATTAATTATTGGCAACTAAATAGACATTTCCAAAGAGTCGGAAAACTTTTTCATCTCCTTTAAGCAATCACAAGTATGCTCTCCTTGAGCCTATCACTACTGTTAGTTTCTTTTATGAGAGTAATGACACATTTCTGCTTTGTCTTGCCAAATTATCCCCAATTCTCAACTAGTGAAATATAATTTAATAAAATGTTACTATAGTTATTCTCTCCTAAGTACTGATGGGTCAGAATAGGAGCCTAATTATATCAAAATAATTATTCTAAATGAAAAGGTGAATGTCAGAATTTTTAAAGTGGGTACATAATTTAGATAACCTAGATGCAGAGAAATTGGAAAAAAAAAAGTTTACTTCAGAGCATTAATATTTAAACTGGAAGTTTTCCATATTTTAACCCAATCGCCCTGAGCAGTTCAGACATCACAGGTTACTGCAATATGTATTTGTTGCGTATCTGTAGTAGTTACACCTCTAACAAGGAGAAGGGAGGAGGCTAATGAATTTTCTCTCCTTTCATCCAGTCGTAAACTAGATCCCCAGGTAACTCACCACACACACATGATACTGTTGGGGTACTCACCATGGTCCTAAGTGGGTGACAACTATTCTGAACACCAGCACTAACCACTGGGACCCGGCAGGTCCTCAGCTACCCATCAAGTCAATTAAACTATGAATCATTTACAGGAATTAAATGTTTCTCCACGTGCTTAGAGCTCAGACCTCTATCATCTCATTCTCCTTAAATGCATGGAAACCGTCTCTGCATTTCCTCGTGGGTGTTAAAATTGGCCCTGTATTTTATTCCACAAAAGAGGCCCCCAGATCATGTTGCAGGCTACACTTTACCAAGGTCGGTGTTGTAGATTTTTAGTCCTTGACGCACTTGAGTTAGCAAATGACAGGGTGGTGAGGAAATCTATGGGGCAGGAACAGTGTTGGGGTGAAGGACGGCTTGTAGGGAGGGCAGAGGTGAAAATCGAGAAGCAGATCTTCAACCAGAATGACTTGGTACACCCACAAAGAGGCGAGAACCCCCAACCCCGCTCTGGAGGTCAGTAAATGTTCAGTTTAACCACACAGAGAGGTGTATCATTTTCAAAAGACGCCAATCAGAAAAGGCTTTTGGTTAGTTTTTACCTTTAGCATTTGAGAGGATAAACTTGCATGATCTAAAATGCCACATTCCCCAACCATACTAATTAAACAAGGCATACTCCAACGGAACAGCCAAAGTAGGAGTGCATTATTTTACAGTTCTTAAACTACTAAATCTTAGTCATTTAACAGGTTTCCCTTTACTGCGATTTAACTTTTGAGATCCATATTATCTCATTTCAATAATTATCCAATTACCTAACTATCTTCTTCACATCCTTCCCCATTCCAGCTGCCTGGGGCTCTCAATCCTCTCCTGGAATCTCTCCTATGGCTGCTGCAGACATTAGATGAGCTGGATTGAAAATCTGGTTGGTGTGGAGGTTTGCTTAAAAGAAAAAGGAGACACACAGAAAAAAACACATGTGTGCTAAACCCACATCACCTCGGACCTCGAGTGGCTCTGCTCTTATATACTAATCATTTCCACAGGTGGGCTGTGTCCACAAAACACTAGGGGTCCTCCACTCCGGGGAAGGGCTGGCCGAAAAATCCCAACGCCCAACAGTTGCCCCACACAGAGAGCTGGGGCAGCAAAAGCTCCACACCAACCCCACGGAGTGCTGCTGGCCCATTACATCTCATTAAAACAAAGACAGAACAGAACTAGACAAGCAACCAAAGTACTAGCCCTGACTTTACACTGTTTCAGCGTGTGAGCCTGAACAAATCCATCGTGCCTCTCTGGGCCTCTTTCCTACACAGACAATGAGCATCAGAGCCAGTGGTCTCTTCAAGCCCTTTACCTCCCTCATTAGAAGACTGAGACCCCTCCAAAGTGGGATGGCTGCCTCCCGTTTGCCTTCCATGTAGAGGGAGTTCTTAGGTCACTAACAGCAACATCCTCTGCCCAGCGCCCATGAGTCCCTCACCAGGCTGAGAATACAGGGCCCCTGCAAAGAAGCCTATTGTCCTTATAAGTAGGACAACCCAGGGCAGCACTATCTCAGGGAGTGGGGTCCCCGTTTTACTGGCGCAGGAATACCTACCCAGTAACCAGCATGTGTAAGAGCCCCACACACATTCATACTAGTGTAAAAAGGCAGTCACTAGAAAATGCTTTATCTTACATACCAGACTCCCAACGATACTGTTGTAATTTATAGCTTTAAAATTTATTTTAGATTATAAATGTGGCACCCAAATGCCTGTCTACACAAATGCCTTCCTAGGAAGAGATAAGTTTTTCAATTCTAACACAACAGATCTGACATCTTTGGACATTTAATTCCCAAAACTGAGAATCTCTCATTCTGATTAAATATCCTCCCATTGTAGAGACCAAATGGTTCCACTGTTTCTGTGTCAATGTTGAAACATGGCATGGAAGGGCCGGGTGGGGGTAAGGGCCTGGGAGGCTGTGGCTCAAATTCACAGCAGGGTGAGGGGCTGACCCAAAGGCAGGCACCCCTAGTTTCCCCTTCTCCGCGGCTGGAGCACTCCTTGTGGACTAACCTGAGAACCGTGCCCTCGCCCTGCATTTCTTATCAGTGTCTGCAAAGTGGTATCTCTAGCCTTCCTCAGTAGCCTACCTTGGCTGACCTTTGGTTCACAGGAAAATACTTTGTTCTCTGAACCACAATTTTTTACAATGAAGGTAATGACAGGATAAGAGGCGGTGGCCAGCTGACTGCACTTGATCTGTTGACCTTTGAAGTCCCACTGGATAAGAGGACGTTGGGCAACCCATACCTCTAGCCTCTCCACTCCAGGGAGCTACAACTCATTATAAGAATCAGTGCAGGAGGCAAGGAATAACATGGGTTTTCATCTGGAAAGTCTGAGCATTCGAGAGCGCCTCCAGCCCTCACATGACACAGGAATCTGGAGGACAAGTTACCAGCCACGCGCTTCCCATTCCATTCTTGTGTGAGGCTGAGGAAACGTGATCTTTCTAAAGAGTGGCCTGTGTGCGGGCAAGCACTGCCCAGGAGTACTTACCTGTGCCCTGTGGGGCCACAGTCTGCACTGGGGCCCAGCCCTAGGCCCAGCCCCCATTCCCGAGCAAACACTAGGGCCTCGCGGTTCCCTTCGGGGCTTTAAGACAAAGTGAACGGCAGTCTCATTTATCAGACATTTCTAAAACGTGTCTTCCTTTCTTACCCTGGCAATAGTAGACAGTCACTGGGATTCCCTGGAGAGATGGCATGGTGTTATTTTTGTACCTTGGGGCTCTAAAGACCACCAAGCTTGGAGTGGAATCCCAAGTCACCTGCATATCCCAACCTTGTGACAAGGGACTTCAGCTCTCAGCTGCGATGTTTTCCAGCTGAAAACTGGGGACCTTCCCACCCTGCGCCCTGACTCATACAGTTTTACTATGAACTACTCTACCTTCTGCTGTGCTCGCAACCCAATATTACACTTCCGTTAAATGGATTCGTTCCAAGTTAAAGTATATGCCTTCTTGGGTGACAAAGGCAGTATCTTCGCCATGCCGTCCCTCGATCTCACTTGTAGGAGGTATACGAGGAGAGGATGGTTTTCTCTGGGATTACCTGCGGCCCCTGCTGTGAGGTCAATGGCAGCTTGGATGGCAGGATTGGACGTCATGGTCACTCACTCCTCTGCTGGGCTCCGTGGAAGGCAATTCCCTGGAACTTAAGATGAGTTCACCTCATATCCCTAGGTGGAGACAAGAGTTCACCATCAGCCGGGCCTCCGCAGCCTCCCTGTCTCTAGGCCTGCTGCCTGGTTACTGGACCAGAACTCCTGGCAGCTGGGAAATCGGCTCTACTACGTTGCTCCAAAGGGAGGAGGCTCAAGGTGTCAATGCAGTTAGTGATTGGCCTTCCTGTCTCTCTGCCCGTCACCTTCCCACAAAAAGCTCACAGATCGAAAACCTTCCTTGAGTATCAATGTTACAGGGGGCACTTCAATCAACCTTTCTGAAACCCTTAGAAACAAATGCCAAATAAGTGAGCCAGCCACGGACATCCCAAACCACATC
The DNA here is from genome assembly GCF_000151845.1 of Pteropus vampyrus. NCBI lineage: Eukaryota > Metazoa > Chordata > Mammalia > Chiroptera > Pteropodidae > Pteropus > Pteropus vampyrus. Next base: position 3,462,051 of record NW_011888948.1, read on the forward strand.
AAACTCATTTTTCAGAGGACAGGGTTGGACCATCAGTCCATGAGGCTCACTTCTAAATTCAGACAGCAGCCTGTGCTGGGTGCCCACAAGAAGGTCCCAGAACAGCTGGTCTGGGAAGAAACAGGAACTCTGCCAAATGCTGAATGACAAACTGCAGGGTCTAAATGCCTGCTCTGCCACCAGCAAGGTGGCCCCCTGGGTCCCTAAAGCTGGGGGTCCCCATCTATACAAGGTGAATAATAAGACTATAATCATTATAATACAAAGACAATCGTAAACAGCCACGTAGGAGAGAGGTGATGGTGAACTGTGACCATGCACCACGAGTTCATAGAAGCACAAACTACAAAGCACAACACCAAACATCAGTTCTGGTCATCAGTTTCCTCCAAGCTTCTCAACCCCAGGAATAACCTGGAGACCTTGTTGAAATGCAGATTATGATTGACAGGCCTCAAGTGGGACCAGAAATGCTGCCAGTCTTGACTTGCTGGGAAAGCCCAAGCACTGACCACACTTTGAGAAGCAACACCTCATCCACTGTGTCCCAAATTTTCTTGATAAGAATCATCTGAGGCACCTGTTAAATACTCAAATAACTAGGCCTCCTGGAAATCTTCACTCAATAGGTTTAGGCTGGAGCCTAGAAAATTTGAAAAAACCTACTCCTCTACCTTTAAACAAAAATCAACTATTGCTGATGCATGGACTTAATAAATATTGACTAGAAAAAGGAAAGGTAGCTCATTAACACAGAAGATTAAAATAACTAATTCAGCAACCAATTTTGTGTGTTTTGCAAACTATGTAAGTGACTTATCTCTGAACAATAAGGAAGAGTGTTTATTCCTCATTACACTGAAGATCTGTGTGATCCCAGACAAGCCACCTCTCAGAGGAGGGGGTAAGCCAGCTGGTTCGCTGATGAACACCAAGGTCATCCTAAATGTCAGTAGAAAATAATTTTAGCCACTAAGAAGTTTTTTACCCACTTGAAACATGTTGCCAATGACCAAACAACAAGAATCTTCCTTTCTTTACAAAAAAAATTTAAAACTCGCAACCACAAAAGCACAGTATTTAAAGCAACTAAGTTTGAAGCACAAGACAAAGATATAAAGTTACTGACATGCCTAGAGAGGCAGCCCCAATTACTAAGGTTAAGGTGGTGGCCATTTGTATCTGGAGAAGTATACCAAGGTCCTAATTTCTTCCTTTCCAGAGGTAAATTTGAGGCCAGAGGAAGATAAGCTGTGGACGTGCACCATGGAGGAGTCAAACTGGGCACATCCAGTGTGGCCTCTCGGTGCGTTCATTCCTTTTGGTGTGGACATTTTCTTAGAAAGGCACAGCGGATCGTACTGGGTCATCACTGTGAGTCGAAATGCTTCAGGTAAGCCAACTTAAACACATCATATCCTACCAATAACTACTTGTAGAATTATTAGGATAGTAAACAGTGATGGGAACTAAAAAATTAACTCAAGAAAAGGAGGGCAATTGATTCAAAATTTGCATAGCTTTGGCTTGAAGGAGACATTGCTTAGGGGAAGCAAGACCGATCAACGCGAGTTAAAACCGATTCGGTGCCACCTGAATATAAAACTGAATCATTTCAGCGTCTCTAAAACCCTCTTTAAAAGGACACCAGGGTCCGACTTCAGGAGACAACAGCGGTGGCCAAACATCTTAATTGTTCCTTGGGGAACTTAATTTCTGTTGTAGGAGAACTGATGAGGCCGTATTCTCCACCAGGTAACACGCTGCTACGGGAAGATCTAGCTTCAGGCTAAGCTGGCGCGGTAGGAAGCCTCCCGCCAGCAGTCACCAGAGTCGGGGCGCAAGGGCGCTGGGACGCAAACCAGCCTTGCCGCTGAGCAGCAGGCGGGCGCTCCTACCCCGGGGCCTTGGGATCCCCGTCCGCACCAGGGGCACCTTACGGAGACGAGTTCCAGCTTTCTTTTCCCGGCTCTGAACGCTAACTGCCCAGAAATCTGCAAGAGACCTCCATTCACCAGCGCCTCCGCCCTCCCCAGCGCTCCGACACAGACGGCGCGGAGCCCGGAGGCCAGACGACGGGACGAGGGCAAGGGAGGGCATTTCCCAGCCAGTGATCGGCGCGAGGAGGAGGCCGCGCCGCCCGAGGCTCCCCGCGAACCCCGAGCAGCGCGCGGCGCCTGCGGGTCCCCGG